>NC_142600.1:69636765-69953505 GCF_041222555.1 Hakea prostrata | reverse complement strand
TAATGTTAAATTTCTATCACCGTCTCTTTTATAATCTTAGGTTAATCATCAATGAATTTGTTGTTTTGAAACTTTAACGAACGGTTCAAACTTAATTCAACAAATTTAATGGTAAGATTTCAACGAGTGTTCGGTAAAATCAATCTACACATCCGTTCAGCTACAATTTAGCCGAAAAAAGAAAGGGTTCTACCTACAATCAGGAACAAAAGCCAAAACTAAACCCCTATCACTTCTACCTAATCCACCTAGCTGACAAAACTCTTCTCCTTTAGAATGGAAATCAGTTCCTATTTCTCAATATTAGTCTGTTTCCGGATTTCAAATCCGTCTATTGTCAACGAATTAATATTTCAAAGATGAAAAATAGAATATTTCAAATAAAAAATTTAGGTTCTAAAATGCAAAACATGTGCATTTGCGTGTGTACCTTTACTAGCTATCATAAAAGCATGTATTCCACAAGTATGACAATATTTCCTTTACCTAAAAGCCTTTTTCCACTAAAACTCATAGTTTTTCTCAATTTTTTTTTTTAACAAAAAATAGTAATTATTTTGCCTTCACGACATGCAAGTTAAGTGTTGTTAAAACAACAACTAGAAGACAATTTAATTATGACCAATAGTCATGTAACTTTGCATGTATTATTGACATTGATATAAGATTAAATTCAATTAGTCTCCCTACAAGTTCTCTCTTGCTCTTTGCTTCAACCTCTCATTCTAAATGTAAATTGTGAGAATAAAATGCCAAGGAATTCTAATGATAAATTTTCTAATGCAAACACTGCGACATTGGAGAAAACTAATTTGGTATGTATATGTTGATCATATAATCTTTAGATTAATTTTCATTTCTAAATCATAAAACTATGCTGATCATAGACCCTTAAAATTAATTTTTATGTTTAAATTATAAAATATTTTTAATAATATTAGGTTTGACAAATGAAAAACACGATATGTTTTTCTAAAAGATTTTTAATGCTTGAGATGTTTATTGACTGAGGGAATAGATATGATATGATCTACCTCTAGTTTTTTTGAATCAATTACAACACAAATATGATTTTACACGTCAGTACGCTCGCTCACGGAGTTTTGAGTATATCTCATCCCTTAGGAGAAATCCATTTCAATATATGAAGTTCACTATTTTGGGCACTATTCTCCGTCTAAAGTAGCCTACTTCACCGCAGAATCCACTTTGAAGTAACAATTGATCTCATACAATCCTTAACCTATCTAAAAAAAATCTTTGAATTATAGATAAAAGAAGGAATATATACTATTACATGTAAAAACTCAAATGGACCTTGCCATGTATATTTGCACATGTAATCTTACTATTATATAACAAAGTGCCTTTGAACCCAAATAAAATAAAAAAAATAAAAAATAAAAAATAAAAATAAAAAGAAAAGAAAAGAAAAAGAAAGTGGCATATCAGATAAGATAGTTTCTTCACATGAATTTTTTTTGGCTTTATTTAATTCAACCGCCTTTAGCTAGGGTTTGCACTTGGACATGCATTGAATAAAGAACTTGTCCACCCAATCTGCTTCCCTACACCTCTACAGTCACACTCACATTAGTGAAAATTCACATTCTCAGGGGTTGCCCGTGTTTGATAAAAATAGTGTAGATCTCACATTCATGTGAGTGTGTGACTATATGGGTATAGGGGCAGCTGAGTGGAAAGGATCTAGACTTGTATGTGTTTAGACGATTCAGACTCATACCTTCATTGTAAATGCTCAATTCAACCTCATGAATTAGAATATTATAATCATTTCCAACTGAAAACTAAAAAGAGCCAAATATCTTCGTGTTGGTCAGTTGGTGTAAAGAACAAGTAAAGTGTGAATTGCTTTCTAGACTTGAGTCTTCCCTATAAAGAATCATCAAGATTGAAACATAGTTCCAAGCATCTTTGAAGTGCAAATTGAAAAGGTGAAGCCTCATAGGGCACATTGAGCAATGGTTAGTTCGGTGAAAAGACTCTATGGAGATAGGTTTGAAGGTTGTTGTCAACTGGTGTTCAACGTTGGATTTGTAGAGACTAAAAGAAGAAAGTCTCGTATGCTATTCTGCATTTGTACGGGCAAATCAAGAAGATAGAGAAGGAGGGAAAGAGGCTGGACGGAGTTGCTCTTTTATGGCTCTTGTCAATTGTCCTCGAATTTGTTATGTTCTTAATTTTCGTTTTTCAAGTATACTTAGAAATCTAAGGAAAATTTTTTTTTCTTCTTTTGTTTAATTTACCGAATTGTTGCTTGCTTATATCCCTTTTGTGAAGTGCTAATTAATAAATCTTTGGTTCGGACACTAAGTTTGATCACTTTATAGTGTTCATAGAAGCCAATACGCTTTGGTGATAGGAATGCCATATTTATTATCGTACCAAGAACTTCTGTTTTCTAAATATGATTTGATTTTAGTTTCCCAGTTGTATAGTTTGATACATCATAAATTACTCTCCAGATTTCACAAATGTTGTATAGTTCAATACATCACAAATGTTGATGCAAATTATGATTTTACTCTCCAGATGCCCAAGCCATTACTCTTAGAACACATTGTATTTTGGTTGCCATCAATGACAATACATACAATCTCAGCCAATGGAACAACACATTTTCTCATGCATGTGATGTCCACACTTCTAGCAGCACCAAGAAAGACAAAAAGAAAACTCCAAGAGAGAAAAAAGAAACTATGGTTCCATGAATTTCAGAATTCTTTCCTATTCCTAGTCTATTACGAGATTCTATTTAGATAAGAATTCTATTTTCGATTTTCTTTCGTCTTTATTTATGCTTATGTCTTAGTTCAAGCTAGATTTGGAACGAGTCTTAATTTCTTTAATTATGTCAAGTCCTTTTTAAGTTCAAGATTCTAAATACAAACGAAAGTTCTTGAGTCAATTTTGGAGTTGTTTAACTATTCTATTTGCAACTGAAGTAGCCAGTTTAATTATGTTTGGTTTAGGCCATTTTTCTACCATGTAAAGAATCACATTTGAACATTGTATGTGTGTGAATCCCTGTAACTAGCCTTCTGAGTATCACAAATTTTATGTTGAATAAAGATTGTCCTTTGCTCCAATGTTCTGTAATCTATTTTTATCCAACAACCTTTGGCAAGATGCTAAAATAGGGTTGATGGGGTTCCAATCAATTTTCCGATGAGACACTTGAACCATATCCATATACTATTCTTTCTCGATTGTCAATCGAGAAAAAATCAGTTAACAGAATCTTACTCAGTTCATATGTCTATCATACTTGATTGAATTTGACTTTTTCCATTAATACATCACAGACTTTAGATATGATTTGATTTGGCTGTGTGATCTTCATGTTTTACTAAGCTTTATTCCAACTAAAAAGGGTTTGCCACATGGAATGTGTAAAGACAAAATACTAATACTAGAAGTAAAAGGAATGGAACTCAGAATCTCTCTTCCAATCATCTCTATTTGAGGTCATACTTGAGAAAAGACCTATAATATGCAAGTCTTTCCTCACTGCTTCTCCTAAGGTCATCTTATGCTTACCCCTACATCTTTGAATTCCTTTAATTTGAATTGGAGAACTCCTCTGTATGGGCACATCCTAAGGCCTCCTTTGAATATGACCATGCGATCTTAAACGACTTTCTCAGATCTTATCATGTATCAGACTAACTCCCAAATTAGCTCTTATATGGTTATTGCTTACATTTTAATAGTTTTGCTACAAATCCATCTGAACATCCTCATCTTTGCTACTCTTAGTTTTTATTTTTGGTTTTTACGTGACATTTCTCAACGACCTAGTTCTACTTTGTACGTCACAGCCAGTTGTATGACTGTCCTCTAGAATTCTCCTTTTTAAGTTAT
The DNA here is from genome assembly GCF_041222555.1 of Hakea prostrata. Lineage (NCBI taxonomy): Eukaryota > Viridiplantae > Streptophyta > Magnoliopsida > Proteales > Proteaceae > Hakea > Hakea prostrata. The sequence goes on along the minus strand of NC_142600.1, from coordinate 69,949,620 downwards.
AAAGAGTTGGTGTAGGATGTAACCTAGCTAAGTTCTCCTATAGAGTTAAAAATACTAGTCTAAGCTTGATGTAAATCAACCAGGAATATTGGAAGTAACATACATGCATGACTAAACAAGACTTCTAAAGAAAATGAACATAAATTCATGGTTACACATATCTATATGGAACCAATTAAGTAACATAGGAATCCGAATTAGGCAGTATTGAAAGTGTTATGCAAGAATTTTCAAGAATTTGAAAAATGGCACGATTAAGCAATTGTAGTAGAAGCAGCCAACATTCATGTTGGACAGTCATGTTCAACATGAAGAAACTACAACATGCAATAGGTGAAAGGAAAACTAAAGAACAAAAGTAGAAATAAGCAAACACCATCTTGAATTAGGGGATGCAAAATGCTTATCAGTTCTCATGTGTACTGCAAATCTAATCTTCCATGTTTATTGTTAGGAAAAGAAGAAAAGTAGGAAAGTAGTATGCATGGAGGGCGAGGTATAGAAAAATAAGATCATGCAAAGGAAAATTGAGGAGTGGGAATAAAAGAAGAGGGAGAAAGAGTTTTACACAAGACAAGGCTCCATCAAGTTTGTCAAATTCATTCTTCAGCTATGCATGTAGTTTTGCAAAGAGACATTAAAAAAAGGTACATTCCAAAATCATTGATTTTTTTTTTCTCTTGGGGGGCGTGGGGGGCTGTTTGTTGGCTTGGATTGGGGGTGCAGGGATATTAATTGGTGGATAAGGGAGATGAGTCAATTGCAACAACGACAACAACAACCAAAAAAGAGAAGAAAGAAAGACGCTTGTGCCCACATACAATTATAAATTGAAATCGAACCGAATAGAAATAAAAAATAAATAGAAAACACTTGTTACTAATAAAGCACCGTAAGTGGGGTGCACAGGTTGAGAAATTTATCTAGTCCATTTCTGACAAGGAAATGGACCATCCATTTTCTTGTAAACGTATGATATGTGTCCCAACATTACATCAAATGGTTGAAATCCATTTGTAAGTTACACATCAAAGAGTTGTGATTAATTTAAAAAAAAAAGAATGATGTGACTTGTAAAAGAAAATTTTTGATGTGATGTTGAATCACATGTTATACATCTACAAGGAAATGGAGTAGATATTGGTTTGCATAAGTTATGCTTTGACAAAATATGGTTGCCAAAGACTCTTGATCAGTCCAAAAAGGAATAGCATATTGGGAATTTGTGTGGTCAATGTCATATTTAACAACAAGCTACACAAAAAGGAGGGACAAGTATTTCAACATATTAAAGAGAATTAATCAACGTAATCCATTATTTTCTTTAGGTCATTACAAGTTTCATTTTAATTTAATTAGAGTTTATACTTGTTTGTAATAATAATAATGATAATAATAAAATGAGTAAGTAATATTTTGTTGAAGAGTTTTCACTGTTTTGGTCCTAATATTTTAACAATTTTATAAAAATTGAAGGTTTTGTACCGGCAATGCTGCACATAGTTTAGCTTTTTTGTTTTAAGGGTTATGACTAGAGTTGATTGGTTGCTCCAGGTGTAAAAATGATGTTGGATAGAGTCAAAAACTTGATGTTTTGCTATTTGTTGTCTTTTTATGCTTACAATGTGCATAATCTAGATCTATGTTCTGCTTACTTTTGATGCAGTTTAGTAGTATGAGTAGATTGTGCTATTTTAATTATTGACCATTGCAACTATTCTTTCTTTAAAAGAAAAATAAATAAAAATCTTTCTTCTAATGAAGTGAGCTAACAAAACCCTTTTTGAGAGAATTTTTTTTCCACCACTCATTTTAACTTCATATTCTAGCTTATGTTCAAGTTTGTGTAATAGTTCATTGGTTTATTCAGTATGATCGAAATTTCATGTAATCTTGTTATTATTTAGTTTTGCTATTTTTTCTGTAGTCTATACTTTTTTAAAAATCTGAAGTACCGTGCAGTAATTGGAGATCTACCCGTTGAAGATCTTCTCTGTGGATTGCCCAAGTGGATTTATCCTTTAAAACGTTGCTCTCTAGTTTCTTTAGATGATTATGTTCATAGACTGCTACACTTAATTCTGTCATTATCTTAATGTTTCCTTGACATGAAAATGTTCAAATGCTTGTAAATGATAAAACTCTTTACTGTTTGAAATAACAAATTAACGGATTCTATCCAGTTGGGTGCACCCATAAAATGTTTGATTGTTAGCCTCGCACCACAGAGGTTAACCGATGGATGCATCACATAGGGGTTCTAGATGATGCACCGGCCTTAATTTGTACCAAAACCCCAAGCGAGATTTTTGGTGATTTGCTTTATCTCGCCAAATGGATGCATCACATTAGGGTTCTAGATGATGCACTGGAGCCTTCCGCCTCCGCTTCCTCTCCCTTTTTTTCCCAATCTTTTGATCAACATGGGACCCCTGAACCCCACCACTCCAATTCAAAGAAGGCGACATAGAAATCAATTGTTTTTCTTTTCACTTGTTTAAAAGTGCCCTGTAAGTTTAAATTAATTTGAAATTCAAATTCGTGTTAAAATCTGTAATGCAGAGTCCCTTAGATGTCATTATTGGATCCACTAGGATGTATAATATTTCTATAATAATTAAAACATGTGTTATGAATATACCCTCTTCTTCTCTCCTCTTGCCTCTCAATCCCATCACCTTTGCTCCATCCTTATTGGCTCTCATCGGATCTGTTCTTGACCTTGTTTTGGCGGACTCATCGCATCTTATTCATCTCCCGGTTATAACAAGGGAATGGCTTCCGAGAACCAAATCTAGAGACTTTGCCATTGAAGCTCTATGAAATCCTTCGTTTGAGAGTTTGTGGAAACAATCTCAAACCCAAATATTACGCCCTAATTTTAACCATTGCCACAATAGTAAATGTCAGTAATACCTCTGAATGAATATAAGTCCAAATAAACCGAAACTTCGAGTGTTGTAGCACCTTGAAGCTCAAATTTGTGTTAAAATCCAAAGTCCCTTGGATGCCATGTCTTGTTTCGGAGCCTGACTTTCAACACCACTCAATAAATGTATTTAGGTCATGTACTTGTAGTAGTATTTAGGGATGTAACCGGATTGAATTTTGCTTGGATGCGGTAATATCTAAATTAGAATCCAATATCTATTGGATGTATAAATTTATGACTAAATTCAAATTTGTTTAGTTAATCGGACTTTCGGATAATATCCGATCCGAATTCAATGTAATCGGATGGATGAAATATATCTGAATTCGAATGGGTTTTTAAACTCACTAAACTGTTGGGTCCAATTAATATAATGATATATCGGTAGTTTAATACAATTAGTTATTATTAATGAATATTAATAAAAGAATAATAAAATATTCTTTAACATTAAATTTTAATCTGATACGGATAGTCTGTCAAATACCTAATCAAATCGTATAATATCCGATTTGAATTTGAGATATCCATATTTGAATCCAACTATTGATCAATCGGATAATATCCGACGCAAGAAAATCTGCTTATGTATGCCACTGTTTGATGAGTGGTAAAATTCATTTTTCTCCTTGGCGGTCATGGTTCAACTCTCAAATGACAAAGCTCCCTCTAAAGATGTAATCAAAGTCAGGGTCTGAATGAAGAAAAAAAAAAAATTTCTGTATGCCATTGTTTGATCAGGGGTTGCACCTCAACACACCAGCACACGTTCAGGTGATTCAGTCTCATACCTTCGATATAAATGATTAAATGCCCACCTGAACCATTGGATGAGAACAAGTGCAGTTTACCTAATTCTCCACCAACATTTTAAATGTTTCATTCCCTTGCACATCACCAAAAGAGAAATCACCTAAAAACATGTTACATCTACCTAATTCTCCACCAACATTTTAAATGTTTCATTCCCTTGCACATCACCAAAAGAGAAATCACCTAGAAACATGTTACATCTAAACACCTTGGTGATCAGAAACATGTTACATCTAAACACCGGTTCTGTCGAAAAAGACCATCGTTTTATTGTATAAGATGATGAATCCAAATCTCTTTGGGGTCAACGTATAGATAAAATAATTTCCCCCCTTCTTAAAAATAAGAAAAACATAAGTTCGGGGGTTCTTAAGTGGTGTATAACCATTGCAGGAATTGATCTTCAAAATCCATGGCAATATTATAACACACGATGCAAACCCTAGCTGTTGTTTGTTACCATTCGATTCCCATCAAAGTGCAATTAACACATACATAATCTCCTAAAGTGGTTAATGAAGAAAGGACTCACGTCCCATTATAGCTAAGAAAGAGTAGCAAAATAGTGTTAGACAGCCAAAATGATCTCATGATGAACATTTGCAACTCTGAAATTCAATAAAATCCACTCTTAGCATTGAACGTAGATGATGAAAAAGAGCCCGCAATGTATGTATCATTCTACAAAATGGACCTTGGAGGACCTCTCCTCTCTATATAACAGATGGTGAATAGCCTCCTATCAATTATTTCTTTCAAAACACTAGGGATTCCTTACCCAGGATACTATCTTCCAGCAACAGCATTTTTAACAGCAAAAGCTAAATCAGCTTAACAACAGAGTCCATACTCAGAAAGATAAAAACTGCATTTAGTATGGCTCTACTGGTGCACGGAACTTATCTCCTGCATAAACTGCTGCTGCCCCAAGCTCTTCTTCAATCCTAAGAAGCTGCATGCCAGAGAAAACAAAGAGTTCAGCGGCAGCTTCCCCATGAACAAAAGCACAAACTTAAAAGATCTCTTTCATATTTCATGATTGGTTAGTAGATTGTACAACCCACCACAACTAAAAACATAATGTCATCAATCAAGACTATTCACCATGTACCAGGCTACCAGTAACCAGATATCACTTGCTTTGCACTATATTAACGAGTAATGCGACCAATTGAACCATGACGTTACAAAAGAGATTACATTTGGATGGCCCAGATATGCATATGCAAACGCACGTACAAGACATGCAGCAACAAAGCAATATCCAATGTGCATCACCAGAAATCCATTTTTGGAATAAAAGTCGCCAATATGATACTAACTCAAAGCTTACCTGGTTGTATTTAGCAAGGCGCTCTGATCTGCAAGGAGCTCCAGTCTTGATCTGGCCCTGTTCCAAAGCAGCCACAAAGATCAAGATGTCAAGCAAATTTAGGAGTGTCAATGGTATCACATCAAATTGACGAGGGACCAATAAATACATGTGATTCTTGTTCTTTCTTACTTGTATACATAATCATTGGGTTGTAATTGATCATAGCAAATAAAAATCAACATAGGTATTTAGAAGTGACCAAAAATCAGCAAGAGGCCAAAAATCTACAAAATAATCCAGATGATTAGGTCTGAAAACTGACAAATAATTCATGGGACCAGTCTTGAGACTAAATCAGCAGCACCAACCAGTTGATAAACTTTAAGAAATTCAGTTGGTTTTGGTCCACCCTGATATGAACTAACAGTTTAACCAAACAAAACCAACCAGGAGCACCAACCAGTTGATAAACTTTAAGAAACTTATCAGATGAAACCCTAATCTATAGCTCCAATTGCAAAGCACCAACAAAACCAAACTGTAGGAAACAAAAACAATTCAGTTCAAAGAAGAGAGAGAGAGAGACATACTGTTGACAAACCAACTGAAAGATCCGCAATGAAAGTATCCTCAGTTTCACCACTACAGTAACAAAGATACAGAGTCAGCCAGAATGCTTCACAGGAAAAACAAAATACACTACTGATCACATTTCAAACCTTCGGTGGCTTGCCATTACACCCCAGCCAGCTTTTTTAGACATCTTGACAGCTTCAATACTTTCTGTGACAGAACCAATTTGATTAACCTGAAGCAACACAAAATCAAATGCATAGGTTAATAAATTTGTCATAAAGAATGACTCAAAGCCACAGGTATCCTCTAGCAGACTAGCACTACACAGATGATAAAACTACATTTCATTCTGCATGGCAGACATCTCATTCTATCAACTGACACAACAAAGGCCAGATGAAGAATCCAAATATTTGTTCCATACACTACTTCCTGATTACTGCAGGCAACCATATAAATGCATACCAATATGTCCATGTTAACATAGAAAAACAATGATGCACTTGATAACAAAAAATTATTGATGCAACTAGTCAATGCTGAGAAAATGCATTTATAATACCTTCAACAAAAGTGCATTGCATGTCTTCTCCTTGATTGCCTTCTCAACACGCTGCAACAATCATATATAATACAGAAATCAGCAACACAATTATCCTCATTTAGATATTTGAGCATCTAACACATGGCTACGTACCTTGGGATTGGTGACAAGAAGGTCATCCCCAACAATCTGTACTTGTTGGCCAATTTCAGAAGTCATCTTGGCATAATGCTCCCAATCATCCTGGTCAAATGGGTCTTCTATGGATACAATTGGATATTCACTCACAAAGGACTTGTAAACATTTTTCAAACTGTCACCTGATATTTTCTGTGATCCATCATTGTTCTGCATGCAATAAAATCAATCCATTATTGACCACAAATTCCATTATTTTTATTGTCCACATAATCTGATAAATTGCAGCTTAGGATCCATATACTGAATCATATGCTAATTGGGGGGAAAAAACATGGAGGTTGATACTATATCTCAGAGTTTTAGTTCAAACCAACTTAGAATTTGATGGATTCAATAACTTTCCATTGTCAGCTCACTAGGTAGACTTGGTTTTGTTTAGAGATTTAAACATTATGTAATTTGTTACCTCTTCTTTGAAATTCAAATCGTAAGTCTTGCCCTTGTCATCATAGAACTCTGATGCAGCAACATCCATCCCAATCACCACCTGTTCAAAGTTCCAAAATCAACAAACCCGAAATATGCAAGCAGCATATGAAATAAGCGATAAAAAATAAATAAATTATTAAAACTGTACAGAACTATGCAATTGGAAAAGAAGACATACTTTGCCAGTGTATCCAGCTTTTGCTATAGCAGTCTTCAATAATTCTAGACCCTCTTTGTTTTCCTGAGTCAGACAAAACATTTCAACAAAAATTGTTATAGATCGACTTCATTGGTGGCATCAGCCATGTATGGTTCATGTCTTTCTGTAGGGACTACCAACACTTTTAGATTTTTCCAGATGTATCTTTAAGGTTGGGCTGGGAAGACACATGCAACTAGCCCAGTTGATTTGACTGTACAGTCCGCCCCATATCATGATGAAACAAACAACTAAAATTCACACCCCAGACATCATTACCAACTTTGCAACAGATCAATTTAGCAAGCTACATTATTAGCAATTTCAAGGGGGCGAGAATTTTTCCCCTGATTTTACAAAATGCCAGTCCTTTTCACCGACAGAGTAAGAGAAGGAAAAGCACGATTCACAAACCTGAATGTTAGGTGCAAAGCCACCTTCATCACCAACATTAGTGGCATCCTGTCCGTATTTTTTCTTGATCACAGCCTGTTAGAATAAAGCATAAAAACTTCCATGATCAATGAGATCCGGTTTTTCAGTGTACATTCATAAAGAAATCAGAATGACAAAAGATGAACCTTTAAATTATGATAAACTTCTACGCCCATCTTCATTGCTTCCTTGAAAGAAGATGCCCCCACTGGAAGGATCATGAACTCCTATAAAGGGAGAAGAGATCAATTTTTTTTCTTCTTATTAATTATACTTACTGCTATTACATTATACATAAGAAGAGAATAAACAAAAAATGATAATTCACTTAAGAGAAAACAATAGGGAAAAGGTCGCCACCTACTCCAAGGTTTGACAATTTAGTAGTACCTGCATTGCCAGTTTGTTGCCTGCATGAGAACCACCATTGATGACATTGAATGCAGGTACAGGCAAGACTAAGGTTTTGTTCCCAGCAAGATTGGCAATGTGCTGAACGGACATGACAACAGTGAGATGCAGAAGAAACATGACGTATTTCAGAAGGCATAAATAATATTCCAGTGTCAACAAATACCTGGTAGAGTGGGATATTTTTCACACTAGCTCCTGCTTTACAGACAGCAAGTGATACAGCCAATATAGCATTTGCACCAAGCTGAGTGATTGAGAGGAAAAAATAACTTAGCAAATAAGGCGTTAAAATAACAATGAAGATGAGAATTGTTACATCTTGATACAAGAAAACAAGCGTTTATGGAACCTTTTGCTTGCACCAACCCCACTCATTAGTGGTCCCATCTAGCTGTTGAACCATGAAGTTGTCAATTTTGGTCTGTTCTGTTGGATCCTACAAAAGTGTCCGGGAAACAAGAGAAGAAAGAAGAAATATTCAGTCAGGAATTACCACACTGACACGATGCACAAAGGAAAAACAAAAATCAAAGCATAGAGTATACCTTTCCAATCAAAGCAGGTCCGATGATAGCGTTGACATTAGCAACAGCCTGATCAAGAAATGGTCCCGACAAAAATAAGTAAACACATAATCATAGCAGGTAACTTCAGTACTACTAGTTCAGTCTACCAATCCAGTCAAATAAACATCAAGCAAACTGATTAAGAATAGTGCAAGGAATTATGTAGTACAGAACAAGTTTCTTCCTCTATCGGGACTAGGAAATCCATTTTACAGTGAGATCCAAGACTCACCACCTTAGATCTTACTTGTCTGTATATAATAATCGCAACGGGGAACACTGATAACCTACCTTAAGGACACCCTTCCCAAGGTAGTCGGAACCTCCATCCCTCAACTCCAGAGCCTCGTAGATACCTGTGGAAGCACCACTGGGAACAGCAGCCCTAGCCAGAGTTCCATCACTAAGAGTAATATCCACCTGAAATTTTCTTCACATTAGAATCCGTCCAAGCAAATATCAACTCAAATGCCAATCCAATCTCACAACAAAAAGAAGAAAACAAGGGAAAAAAAAGGAAGCGCGATCATAGATCTTCATCCGTAATCTAAACCTAAATCGTAAACCGAATCACTGTATAAATCACAAAGTGAAAGGAAAGAAGAAGATTGAACTTGATGATTGATGATTTCATATACGAAAAGATAAAAAATCGAAATGCGCTTACTTCGACGGTAGGATTTCCACGGCTGTCGAAAATCTGCCTAGCTTTAACGGCTTGAATCGTCACCATTTCTCTTAGGTTCAGTAGCGAAAAGAAAAGCTTCTGCAACTCCAAATGATCTCTTTCTTCTCGTCCTTACAAAGAACTACGGGCAGTAATGGTAGTTGACGGGGGGTATTTATAGGAAAGGTAAAGTTCATCTACCACTCCTGAACTCTTCTCAGCCGTCCGATCAAAAATACGTGGAAGTTTATAAGGGACGGATGGAGAAGTTGAAAAGTGAATCCTGTGATTTCGAAATTTGGAAGCCTTTCACGGAATGCTCCTGCTCGTTAGATCACGACCGTTAGCCGGCAGCTAACGAAGACTTCGGGATACTATATTTCAATTTACCAAAAAAAAGAAAAAATAATGGAATATTCGCGGATGCTAGAAGATGTCCGAACTAGTAACTACCATGGGCCCACCTATATGTTGATGTTTTCCTAAAAAAAACGAAGATATGTTGATTATTCTAAAGGGGTTATCATCGAAGAAATTTTGACAGAAAAATTCTGGAGGAAGCATTGGTTTTATTCTCAGAAATTCGTAAATGTAGTTTCTTGTTCAAAGATACGACTCTATTTTGGAAGATTCGTGTTCAAATTAAAAAGTTCTCTTTGCATCCAAACATAACCAAAAGTTAAAACTTTTTTTTGAATCATGTTTATTTTGGGTCAAGACAAAATGAGTTAAATCATAATTGGGAAAAGCATTCATATAACCTTCATAACTGAGGAGTTCTAATAGAATCAAGGGTAAACCCAACAGACTTCCGACATTTTTAGTTTATATAAGTGCCTGAAACAAGAAAATCCGAAAGGGTATTGTTCTCTCGGTTGAGAAATATGAATTGGATGGAACATGATTTTAATACCACAACAGGTTGGTCCCTCTCACCTATATGGAGATCCTCTCCCTCCAAACTACTCGCGCCACAGTCCTCCCACACTCACATAATTGGGGCTGGATCCCTCCCAATGTCAAGCCTTATGTGAGTGTGGGAGGATAAGGGGACGGGCAGGTTAGGTGGAGAGATTTAGATCCCTCCCACCAGAGGCCCAGTGACATGCCTTAAGTGAGTGTGAGAGGATAGGGTTATGGGCAGCTTGAGTGGAAAGGATATAGATCCCTCCGACCAAAAGTTCAATGTTAGGCTTTATGCGAGTGTGGGAGGATGGGGATACGGGCTTGTTGGGTGGAGAAGATCTAGATCCCCCTCCCCCAACGAGCCAACCATAGTCAATTCCTGTGCCAAGCCTTGTGTGAGTGTGAGAGAATGGAAACACGGCAGGTTAGGGGTAGAGGATTCTAATCCCTCCCACCCCAATGAGCCAACCAAACTCAAACTTTTAAAATTTCACAGGAAATAGTACACTTTTTCTTCCCCTTTGTCTCCATTTAGTTGTACCAAAGTTCTTGATTATTGGGACGACCTACCCTCTTGCAGTCTTGCTCTCCTCAGTTGCATGGCTAGAGAGATTATCACCAATTCATTTCAATTAAGCCACATGGCAAGTACATCTCTTGAGTTCCCATCCTTCATTTTCACACATTCTCCTTTTGGGTTCTGCAGCTACTCCCTTTTTTGAGACTGGCGATCCTTCAGTGAAAGCATCTCCAAACTTCAGTAAAGGACCTCTCTACAGTTTCGTTTCCTCGCTTTGCTAATAACAAATCCACATGGAAAGAAATTTTAAATGAACTCCAAACAACGAAGCCACAATTGAAATTGAGTTAACAACATTCCTCTAATTGGAAATTTCTTGGATGGAGATTTTTCTTTTAATGTTCATTAAAAGAAGTAACTTTATTTGGAACCTTTGAAACAATGTGTTGCATGAATCAGTTTTCGGTTTTAACCTTCATCCTCAGTCCTCTGCCAAAAGAGGCCAAAGCCAAGAAAAGGAATTCTGAAGCCTGCACCAATGAATTGGGCAATCAAACCAAAGGAAGTCAATATGATATATGCGCACAAGTTTCATCCAGCAGCTCTTACAGGCAAAGAGGAGAAAGTTTTGCGTACCAATATCAGTTCTCGCATGCTACTGAATAAAACTTGCACCAGAATCAACCAATATCATGGCATAATATACACACAAATGCTCAGTTTCAAAGGCCATTAGCTTGTTGACAAGGACAATCATTAGCAAATGAATATAGTAGTGTATGCAAATCAGAATATGTATTTTACCCAGAAAGTATAAATAAGGGAAACATGTAAAATTACCTTTTATCCAGAACTTTGTCCAGGACCTTTTCCTTGTAAATGGAGTTACATTCTTCAAGATGCTGCCACTTTGCTCTTCCAACAGACCATACAATAGTAGCTAATTCCTCATCATCTGGGTAGATCCACCGACTAACTTCTCCCTACATTCAGGTACACTGTGACACCTACAAAAAGAATAAAGAAGGTTTTATCATGCATTAAGATTGACAGAATTACAAAAGAACTACGATTTCAATTCTTTCAACTGATGCAGTCCATGAACTGAAGTAAAACAATGGTGAAGACCATGAAGTACCAAACAAACATGTGCATCCATATAAACCCTTGGCATGGCTGATTACCTAACGTTCATCTCCATGACATTGTTTTTAAGAGCAAACCCAAGAATTAGGAACATGCAACAACAAAATGGAGATGGGATAATGAGAAAATATATTCCTAGGACTATTACTTGAACAAAGCAGAGGCAAAGTACACTGAGAATCAGCTCCAGCAAAAACCATTCCTGCCCAATCTGGAGGATTCGGAATCTCCAATGCCAAATCAATCAGAGTGTGGAAAACAGTTTTGTCAAGAAAGAGGTCTACATGCTAAGGGTCCACAGGGTCAGGATGTGAGAGGGTATGGGCAAGGATCCCCACACTGTTGGCAGGGGGATCTTTTTCCCATCCCATATATCAGGAGTCAAATACTTAACCATCAACATTGGAAACACATACACATCCAGATATATTGAGTCTTGACAAGAAAAATGCAGTGCATTGAGACTTACTTGGACCATCATGTGATTCCATAAACCCAGCTTCTGCTTAGAAATGAGAAAATCTGATAAAATAACTGAACAAACATTAACAACCGACAAGATGGATACAATGGGAGTATACGTAGAATCTCAACTAGGAAATTAAATCAGGTAGACATTTTGATGAATATTCCCAATATAAAAACAAGGCAGAGTAACTTGTTGCAAATTGTTAGAGAGATCAACAAAGTGCATTCATATAAATCAGATAATAAACCCACAAGAAAACAACTAATCATCCTAATGACAATATTAAGAATTCAAAACAAATATTTCAATACTATTCCTTTCACACGGAAAAGGGAAAGAAAAGCAGAATATAAAAATATATGCAAGGAATGTTAAGTGATGGAAAATGAAGTAAAAAGAATAAGAGTCTTGGTTATAATTCAAGGGCAAACAACATGAACTTTTGGATTTCTGGAAAAGCAAAGCTTACACTAGTACAACTCACAACAATAAGAGCTACTGTACATGGGTTTCCATTCAAGGTAGTGACAAGTGAGGACAGCTTTTAAGTATGATGAGAAAGTAGAACATAATTTTTTGGGGATATTATACAATCTTTTAGATAAAGGAGACTGAACACTTTGTACATGTTATCAGGAAATCTGTCAAACTATAAAATCTGAGACTGATCAACTGGTCTGCGCAACATTGCAAAAGGATGGGACAGAACAACAGGGCCCGGCAACATTGTGAAAGGTGGTGGCAGAACAACTGGTCCCCGCAACATTGTTGCAGGATGTGATTGACTCACAGGTCCTTGCAATACTGTGGCAGGATGGGATTGATCCACAGATCCCTGTAACAACACAAAGATAAATCCTTTATTATGGTTACATAGTATATAAAATAAGAGGACCATGTATGCATCCAAAGAATTCCTCAAACCTTACCTTTGAACATGCATGCATTTGATGTTTGGTTTCCCCACATACACGACATATTCTTTTTTTCTTTGGTGACTGTTCACAGCTTGATTTCTCTTTCGAAGACACAAGATGACTCCTTGACTTGGTCTGTGACAGATCAGGCACATCACTTTCCTTATGTTCATTGATATTTTCCCCTTGAAAACTACTACCACAGCCCATATCTTCAGGAAGTATGCCACTTCTAGGCATGTTGATATTACAAAGTTTTTCCAGGCCTCCTTGCAGAATTTTAATAGCAATGGTAGTTCGTTCAGGACAAGTGGAACCAAACTCTAAAAATTTAGTAGCTGTTTCATTCAAAATCTCCCTGGAGCATCCTCCCCCTCCTGCAACACAAGACTCGACATACCTAGCACTCATTGTCCACCGTTTTAAAATATATCTTGGTGGGATCTCGAATATATTTTTGATTTGGAATACCTTAAGCACATGCCTGCAAAGCATTCCTTCAGACTCGAACATCCGACAACTGCAGCTTATACCATTATCAAGCATATTAAATGTAACAAGGTGCATATTTTTGTCCTTCTCATTGTATTTGCACACTGTGTACTTGTCTAGGGGTCCATCCTCGTCAGTCTTATTTGCAATGCAACAAGAACTCTCAAGGAATTCACGTCGAAATACTGAGAACATATTCCTAGTGAAAACTTTTGCAGCTTGTTCTTCAATTGGGTTCTTGGACGTCAAAACTACTTTTGTATACATTGTAACAAGATCTTCATCTGATTCCTTTGCTCGAAGCTGCTTTAGGGCTTGATCATACTGAGGTACAAATGCACTTAGAGGAGTTCCTTCATGCATGAACCCATCAAAATAAGAATTTAAACCCTCACTTCTTTTTATTGTTGTCATTCCAGCAAAGAATGTATCTTGTAGGTACAGTGGCACCCAAAGGTGGCGCTGATCATACATTAAATTCAACCAACTATTTTCTTTCAAATTGTACTTCACAAGAAGTGCCTTCCACCCTGACTCAAATTCTTCTGGCTTCCTACTTGTATGTATGCACACTCTATATTCAGCTTCAAATCCCTTGTGCATCTTAAATACATATCCAAGATTATCTAACTCATTTTTTGCTATATGCCACATGCAAAACCTGAGTCTTGCTCCTGGAAAAACCTTTTCTGAGGCCATTTTGATTGCTTTGTCTTGATATGTTATCATTGAAGTAGGCTGCTGATTTGACATTGCTTTGAGCCAGGTTTCAAATAGCCAAATATAAGATTCCACAGATTCATCTGCCAGCAACCCACATCCAAACACTGTAGACTGCTTGTGGTGATTTACACCAGTGAAACAAGCAAGTGGAAACCTGTATTTGTCTGACTGATATGAGGTATCAAATACTACCACATCCCCAAACTGCTTGTAAGCCTCTCTTGCCTGGCTGTCCACCCAAAACAAGCTCTTTATTCTCTGATTTGTATCAAAATCTGCTGCATAAAAAATTCCACAATCTACTGACTGCATGCTCTGGAGATACTCCAGCATACAATCCCAATCAACTCCAATGTTATTTTTCTGTTCTTTCTTCACAAAATTCTTGCAATCTTGATTGTTAATTCCCACCTTATCTGCTCCTCCCACAACATCCATAAACTGATCTTTATTTTCAGATGGTCCAACTTCAACTTTAACAGGGATCGAACTCATAGTCTTTGTCACTTTTCGATGAGACCGAAGTTTGTAAGCTTCGACAGGATCAACAAGTTCATGATTGTGGTCATGATGAACTTTGTAAACAATCCATCCACCGGATTTTCTTTTGATGCTCATAGCTGCCCGGCAATCTACCCTTGTTTCTCTTCGAGACCGAATCGCCTTACCCTTATAACGTTTATCTTTTGTCCAGCGAAACCCTTCATGTGCACACACATACTTCCGGGAAAGAACACTCTTGTCAACCTTCGAGCGCTCCACACGACTCTTTCGGATGCTAAAGCCCTTGTCCATAGCATATGCATTGTAGAATTCATATGCCACATCTTCAGATTCAAATTGTAAACCAACATATGGTTCTGATCCAAGCTTTTTGAGGGATGCATGATTGTTTTCCTTTACACTACTTTCATTTGTGTCAACATCATTCTTTATTGGTTCCTGTACAACCACAGTCAATTGTGTCTCACGAGGGTATGCATGATTATTTTCCTTTACACTACTTTCATTTGTGTCAACATCATTCTTTATTGGTTCCTGTGCATCCATAGTCAATTGTGTCTCATGAATACTGCCATCAAACACCATTATATCAGCTTCTGATATATCTTGACCAAGAGTCACATTATTTTCCATTTCACCTCCTTTTGGAGATGCTTGGATGTCCATAGTAAGATCAGGCTCTTGGATGACGACATCGGCTTGTAATATATCTTGATCAAGATTTATATCATATTCCATTTCAAGACCTTCGCAAAATTGGCAAAACCAATTATTAAATGAGAAGGAGATGGATAACAAAGGTTAAAGGTTAAGCCATTAAAGTTTCACTCAAAACATAAAGTAGGCATTATCACTGAAAAAATATTACATCAGAGACATGCTATCCAATTTTTATCTGGTCTGGTCTAAATTTATCAAAAGCCACATTGCAGATAATCAGCTATGGCATTTTACAGAATTACACCATGGATATTAGCTGTGTAATTAACATCCAGCAACATAATAAGCTTAATTGCACTTTAAAGGTAGCATACCTTGACACACATATCATCCACTTGAAGAACATAAAAATCCCATGCACAGATAATCTAAAAACAAGAAATCCAGATAATATTGACGTTTGGATTTTTCGAAGATGGAGCAACCAAACTTACGTACT
Source organism: Hakea prostrata (assembly GCF_041222555.1). NCBI lineage: Eukaryota > Viridiplantae > Streptophyta > Magnoliopsida > Proteales > Proteaceae > Hakea > Hakea prostrata. The sequence continues at coordinate 69,933,693 of NC_142600.1, read as the reverse complement.
CATTACTGTCTAAGCCCAAGAAGAGATCTATTAAAGTTGTTTTCGAGGCCCATTCAGTAGTTGTTACAATGGTTTCACGATGACTGTCATTCAAGCTGATGTAGAACCAAATTGATAAGACCCTGATCTTAAGAGAAAAGTAATGGATGAATTGACACACAAAGATAATAATAATACTGAACTTTTATTAAATAAACTCTAGAACAGAACATACTACAGCCGTAGGTGATCCTATTCTACCCGAGAGCTATTGCCCCCTCCCTTATTTCCCTAACAACTCAAAACGCATGATCAACTATTCTCCCTTCCCCTACTAATAGTAGTTACTTTCCTAATAAAAATCCCTTAACCAAATCCAATCCCAAAAGGCATCCTGTATCTTAAACAGAATCGCCCCACAGTAAATATCTCTCAAATATTTCCTTCTATTCCGGGCTGCTGTGCAACAGGTCGTGTATCTTTCTTTCCTTGCCTAAACCAAATCGCACCAAATCCAATCCCAAAAGGCATCTTGTATCTTAACAGAATCACACCACAGTAAATATCTCTCAAATATTTCCTTCTATTCCGGGCTGCTGTGCAACAGGTCGTGTATCTTTCTTTCCTTGCCTGCGAGTATAGACTCGTGAGATGAGGGGTCTATCAATACTCCCCTCCAAAAGTTTCACCTTGTCCTCAAGGTGAAATTCTGGAAAATTGGACTGCAGCGCATCAAAATCTTCCCACATATTCTCACAAGAAGGGAGTCCTTTCCACTGAATCAGAACTTCCAATATCCCCGAACTTTCAAGGCTGCGATTCACCACTTCTGTTTGGCCATCGGTTTGTGGATGATAGGCGCTGCTAGACTTCAGGTGGGTGCCTGCAAGCTTGAATAATTCCATCCAAAAGTGACTAAGGAAGACACGATCTCGATTAGAAACAATGGATCGCAGAAATCCGTGCAAGCGGATAACTTCCCGAGTAAATGAGACAGCCACATCCTTCGCAGAGTAGGGGTGCGAAAGAGCAAGAAAATGGGCGTATTTTGAGAGACGATCCACTACTACAAGCACTGTATCCCCGCCCTTAGACTTGGGTAATCCGCCAATAAAATCCATTCTAATATCATCCCAAATGCATTCCGGAGTTGGCAATGGTTGGAGGAGACCTGCGGGTTTCATAACTAAGTATTTACTGTGCTGACAAGCATCACAACTAGCCACAAAGTCCCGAACAGCAGCCTTCATTCCCACCCAATAGACCACAGCTGTCAATCGCTTGTAGGTCCGCAGAAATCCTGAATGTCCACCGAATGGGGTGGAGTGATACTTGGACAATAATTTGGGGATTAGGGGGGGATCCTTCAGGGATGACTAACCTGTTTTTATAGAGTAATGTTCCTTGTTGGAGCTGATAATTAAGATAGTCTTGGGATCCTTTCATCAAGGCTTGAATAATCTTCTGGTAACGTTCTGAGGCATGAATTGCCGCATCTAAACCCTCACTCTCCAGCCAAGTTGCTGTTGTCATAGAAAGAACCTACATATCACCCTTTGACCGTCACGAGAGAGCGTCGGCGGCTTTATTCTCGCTGCTCGGACGATACAATATCTCAAAATCAAATCCCAAAAGCTTCAAGACCCACTTCTATTGATCAGTAGCCACAATGCGTTGTTCCAGCAAATATTTCAGACTTTATTGATCAGTTCGTACTTTGAAATGTCTCCCCATCAAGTAGTGACGCCATTTCTAGATAGCGAGCACAATTGCCATTAGTTCTTTCTCATAGCCCAACTTGGTTTGTGCGTGAGGGGACAACACTTGGCTCCAGTAGGCAATTGGATTGCCATCTTACATCAAGCTACACCTAGCCCAAAACCTGAAGCATCAGTCTCCACCCAAAACTCCTTTGTGAAATCGGGCATAACCAAGCACAGAACGGTCATCATGGCTGTCTTGAGGGCGTTAAATGCCGTTGTTGCCTCGTTACCCCACTGAAATGCATCTTTCTTCAATAAGTTAGTGAGCGGAGCGGCAATCTTACCATAATCTTGGACGAATCTGCGGTAATACCCGATTAAACCTAAAAACCCTCGTAGGGCTTCAAGATTTTTGGGTTGGGGCCACTCCACCATGCACTTGATCTTCCGTGGATCCGCCGCAACTCCATCTTTAGATATGATGTGCCCTAAATACTCCAGTGTAGCAACCCCAAACATGCATTTTTTTCGGTTGACGATGAGGTTGTGCTATGTGAGGAGTATAAAGATGGTTTGTAAATGACCCACATGTTCCTCTATGGTCCTGCTATACACCAAAATATTGTCAAAGAACACCAAAATAAAATTTCGTAAATGTTCCCGAAATACCTCATTCATGAGTGATTAAAATGTGGCCGGAGCATTCGAGAGCCCAAATGGCATCACCAGGAATTCGTAATGCCCATTATGGGTACGAAAAGCTGTCTTTTCCTCATCACCTTCCGCCATTTTGATCTGGTGGTATCCTGCTTTCAAATCAAGCTTGGTGAACATTGTGGCTCCTTCCTAACTCATCCAACAGTTCGTTAATTGCGGGAATGAGGAACTTGTCAGGAACTGTTAGTTTATTCATGGCACAATAATCCACGTAGAAGCGCCACCCGCCATCCTTCTTTCAAACCAACAATACTGGACTGGAGTAAGGACTCACACTAGGCCGTACCAATCCTGCTGTTAACATCTCCTATACCAACCTTTCGACCTCGTTCTTTTGAGAGTGGGTAAAGATAGGGTCGAATACAGGGGCGGAGCCAGGATTGAACATGGAGGGGGGCCGAATGTATGTGGGTCAATGTGGGACCCACTGGATGTCCCATCTCAGAATATATTATTATATTTTAATGTAAAGTTTACATTAAAAATTAGGTAAATTAATAGAAAATTCGTGAGTGTGAGAGAGAGAAATGAATAATTTTAGAAAGAGAGTGAATACTGATGTGGAGAAGATTTAGGAAAACCAAAGGCTAACTACTCAATATTTTGTGAGACGGGAGAAAAAAAGAAAGAGGAATAAAAGAGGAGATTCATGAGAGAATAAATATAAATAAAAATAGGAGAGAATATATAAGGAGAAATTCATGGATCGTGAGTTAATTTTTAATTAGAATTCAACCTTTTATTCCTTTAAACAGGGATTTAATGATAACCATTAGATAGAGATTATGAAGACATTTGACCCATCATCTTTATCTTAAATTTTTATAATTTTTGGAAGGGGCCAAAAGGGTATTTCACATTTAAAGATGAGAAAAAGGAAAAAACAAGGATATATACAATTTCAAAAAATCCCGGGGGGAGGGGGGGCCATGGCCCCCTCCGGTCCCAACGTGGCTCCGCCACTGGTCGAATATTAGGTGGGGTACTTCTCTCTGCTAGCCGTATCCTGTGGTCTTGCTTCCTTCTTGGCGGCAATTCAGTGGGTTCCGCAAATAATTGAGCAAAATCGGGTAATAAATTGGATATTGTTGTGCTCTCGTGTAACTCTATAGCGTCTTCGTCGGGATGCTGAGGCTGCAGCCAATATCCATCACCGCCTGCTTGAACGGACTATAGCACACTTTTCAATGTTGTTTCCAATCACAGCAAAGTCGGGTCCCCATTCAATTTCACAGGTCGTCCCTGCCACTCAAAGCTCATGGTTCTCAAACGCCAATTACTTCGTACCTCCCGAGTGTCTTGCAACCATTCTACCCCCAAGATAATATCAATGCTACCCAAATTGAAAGGGTAGAATTTTGTACAAAGACCTCACCACCCAAGTGAATTGGAATCTATCGACAAAACCCCGCACCCTTGCTAATCGTTCCACCTCCCAGGGCGACCTGAAATTTTGTCATCTGAACTTCCAATTCCAATGGCTCCACCAACTTTTGAGCGATGAAGTTGTGCGTTGCGCCACAATCAATCAAAACAATGACTTCACAGCCATTTATCTGTCCCGTTAGTTTTAGGGTATGTGGTGAATCGATTCCCACCAAAGAAGTATGCGAGAGTTCCGTCTCAAGCACAGGTTCCATTTCGACCTCAGTATTGTCGTCATGGATCACTCCTACCGCTGCTGCAACTTCTAGATTGTCATCGTCGTGGAGTAACAACAACCGTAGTTGCTTCAGGGGGCATCGATGGCCTTTGGAGTATGGAGCATCGCACCTAAAACACACCCCTTTGTCCATTTTATCTTTGATTTCTTCCTGGGATAGCCATTATGATTGTCTGGAGCTCACTGTCACCACTGTGGTTGCAGGTCGAGATTGTGAGGAAGAAGACGATGGCTTCAACTCTTTGGTTTGGGCGAACCGAATTGTTAAAGCCTTGGTTCAATCCGGTTCCTCTAATATTGGTGTTGGATGGGCTGAAGTTAATAAAACGTGGGTTTAAGTTTTGGGCCGTTTGAGTGAGCAGGCCCAAATTGATTTCTTAACTTTCCCCACTCCGTTTTTTGCCTCCACGGCTTGGGCTAGGTCCATTATTTGGCCCAGATTAGTGAGGCCAAATAATCGAACCTACGCCCTCACTTCTTCGTTTAAACCAGCCAAAACACACCCCTTTCAACCATTCTTCTTCTACCGCTCCGGCTGCCGCTGCAAGTTTCTCAAACCCTTCTCTATATGCTACAAACATCCCACTTTGCTTATGGTTAATCATCGCCTCTTGGGGAGTCTTCATCTGTGCTGAACTAAATCGATGCGATAACAATGGCTGCTGCAATTCTCAGAAGCGTATCCACCCCAATGTTGCACCTTCAAAACAAAGAGTTGTAGTTCGGAGTTTCTCGCCATCGCTCAGTTTATACAAATTGAAATACCTCTCAGCCCTTGCGATCCACCCCATCAGATCTTCTCCCATAAAGATCGGCATTTCAAGTTGCTTAGGAAGGAAGTCTCTCGACTTCTCTGTTTCGCCCACTCTCTCAACGTACTCTGGAGTACCATCGATCTCAGTCATCTCCGGCGTTAAGGTATGCACATCTGCCGATTTTCCTTTCAGAAACATAAACCTCAGTTCTTCTCTGAAGTCTTCATTAACTTTTTCTCCTTTTTCGATTTGTTGTGCTAACACGCCTATTTGTCCTTGAATCTCTTTCATAATACTTTCCAATTCCTCTACCCTCTGCTCCATTCGATTCTTTACCATTCCCCTAGAATCGATGGCACTGATGCCAAATTGATAAGACCCCGATCTTAACAGAAAAGTAATGGACAAATTGACACACAAAGATAATAATAATACTGAACTTTTATGAAATAAACTCTAGAACAGAACACACTACAGCCGTAGGTGATCCTATTCTACCCGAGAGCTATTGCCCCCCCCCTTATTTCCCTAACAACTCAAAACGCACGATCAACTATTCTCCCTTCCCCTACTAATAGTAGTTACTTTCCTAATAAAAATCTGCGAGTATAGACTCGTGAGATGAGGGGTCTATCACAGCCAAAACTGCCGAAGATGACAATTCAAAGTCCTCACCATGGATGCCAGTCTCATATCTAAGGCATAGTTGTCAAGGCGCGCAATCGCGCCTGGCGCGGGGCTCCCGGACGCCTCAATTGGCGTGCCTTATTTTTAGGCAAAAGGCGCCGCTTTTTTTCTTTCTTTTTAAATCACGAGAAAGATGCCTAATCGAAGGCATATATTGAAATACTTATTAGATTCCGATTGTAAAGTATCTATTGTTTGAACCTATATGCATATGTATAATGACGTTACATGTGATCAAATGTTAAAATAAAAATAAAAACAAACAAAATTGAAAGAGATTAAGTTCTGACTCAAGTCTCACACTCAACCCACCAACCCAATCCCTCTCCCTCTCTTCTCCTTCCATCCCGCAGTGACACCCGCAGCAGGGGTGACAAGCAACCCTCTTCCTTTTCGCGACTTTTATTTAGGACCTATATGTGTGGTTTGTAGTATGTTGGATGACTGAGGTAACCGATAGTTTTTTTATTATATAAGATATGATAGATTTAGAGTGAAGGAGATGTACACTAAAAATTTCACTTAAAACGCCTCAAAAGCGCCTCGTAGGGCGCCTCGTCGACTCGTCGCCTCAATTAGCCTAAACCGCCTTGCATCGCCTCGTCGTCGTGACAACTATGATCTAAGGTGGTTTTACTAGGTTCTTGGTGAGTAATATCCAACATCCAGCCATGGATGTGGATTCAGCCTACATATATCATCAAATCCACATGCACAAATGAAGACGAGGTCCTAAAGTGCTAAAAAGAACAGCCCTTCCCCACCCCGTTCTTTACCCTTTTTCTTTTATTTTCTTGAATTTCTGGACACCCCAAAAAACCAAATTCAAAGGAGGATGGGATGTATGAAACTTCAAATCTTTCTAGTCTTGGGCAATTTTAGGGTTTTGGGCTCGGGTTGGGTGGTTTTGATAGGTCATGGGAAGATCTAATGGGGTAAATTTTGAAGCTAAGGGATCCAAGTAGGTTGGGTTTCTTTCCAAAACCTCATGGGTGAGAAGGAAATGTTAGCTGTCCCCACTTCATCACAAATCAATTTAGGAAATCATGTAATGGTAACATAATAGTCATATTCATTCTAGTTTAGGTAGTTTTTTGTATTTTGTCTTCATATATAATCCAATTCATATCCAAGCAATGCAATGTTAACATGGTATCATCCTAAACAATCTTGGCTTCCTCTCAGATGGCTTCTTCATCACAGCTATCACCACAACTTCTCAATACTGACAATCTTCCAACATGGAGTCATGCTGTAACCATGGCACGTAACGAGACACACAAGTTTGGTTTCATCGATGGACTCTCAAAGCACTCGGTAATACCCAACAACTCTTATCTATCCTTCCCACTAGCAATATCCACCTCTTCACAAATGTTGCAGGAATTGCTCTTCTTGCCACGCCACATCTTTTATGGATTATTGGTACTGGGGCCACAAATCACCTGATCTCTGATCCTAATTTATTTTTGTCCTTTACCCCATATTCAAACCCTCTTCTATCACTTTACCAGATGGCTCCATGGTCCCAATTACCCATGTTGGTACGGTGCCCCTATTTTCGAACCTTACCCTTTCAAGTGTTTTACATGTTCCCTAATTAAAAATAAATCTTTTATCTGTCAGCAAACTTACTACACAAGCTAATTGTTCAATTACCTTTCATCCTAATTCTTGTCTGTTTCAGGATCAACAGACAAAGGCGACTTTTGCGACGAGCAAAAGACATGGTGCCCTTCTCTCTACATGGCTTCTAAATCCGCATCTCATTTTCATTTTGATCTTTAGCACTGGAGACTTGGCCATTCTTCTCTTTCTCTTCTCCCTAGATTACATAATAGATGTTAGTATTACTACTAAAAATAAAGATATTTGCATTATGTGCCCTCTAGCCAAACAAACACGCTTACCATTTCCATCTAGTACAAAAAATACTGCTAGTCTCTTTGAATTAATCCATGTGGATATTTGAGGTGCTTATCATGTTCCTTCTCTCTCTCTCGTGCTCGCTATTTCTTACTATGGTTGATAATTACTCTCATGCCACATGGGTTTACTTAATGAACCACAAATCTGAGGCAAACTCAATTATCCGTTATTTTTTCAATATGGTGAACACTCAACTTAATACATCTATTTGTCAACTTTGCTCTAATGATGCTCATGAATTTTTAACAAGGAGACTTTATTTTTCTTTCAATCCCTTAAGGTCCTCCAACAATTGAGTTGTCACCACGCCCCCAACAAAAAGGCATTGTGGAGCTCAAACATTTACACCTCCTTACGGTTGTAGAGCCCTTTGTTTTCAAGCAAAATTACCTTTACTATTTTGGGGTGACCGTGTGCTTACTACTTGCTATTTCATTCAACTGTTTGTCCATCCCTGTAAAACATCCAACACAAATTTGATCAACTTGCCCTTTCTAGAATATTTATTGGTTATCCTCATGGCCAAAAAGCATACAAATTTTTTTACCTCTAACAAAACTGTTCGTCTCTCGCAATATCATCTTCCATGAAAATATTTTTCCCCTATCGTCTACACTCAAACATCTTCCACCCTCCTCCATATGTTTTTCCTCTCTCTTCCCACGACTATGGTGAACCATTTGAACTCCCTGTCTTGGTGCCTGACACCTCTACACCCAGTCCACCATTAGACCCTCTTGCTCCTTCTAGAGCTTCTTCCTCCCCACCTACAACACGCCCTTCCCATGTCACCAAACCACCTCTTTATTTCAAAGACTATTTCTTTGTCTCTTACCCAAGCAAATGCGTCTACCCATGCGTATAAGACTTATTGTCTTATGAATTTGTAAGTTACCATCGCTTCTCCCCTCCCCATTTGGCTTTTTTTTTTACTGCTCTCACTATCACAATTGAACCCAAATCCTTTATTGGGGCAATGAAACAATAAGAGTGGAGAGATACCATGCAAGCAAAAATTTTGGCACTCACCACTGATAAGCCCCTCATAACACAGGTGTATAAGCGAAAGAGTAAGGGGAAAAACACAATATCACCTCCAGCTGCTGCAGGGGATCAAAGTGGAGAGAAAACAGATGGCAACCCCTTACTGGACAGCAACCACTACTCTGATTACAGCAGAGGAGCAGAAGGGACAGTCCAGGTGGCAGAAGAAGATTGGGTAGATGTGTAAGAGTTTGTTAGAATCATTCGGTTATGTATGGGAGGAGAGGGAAGTGAGAGGGGAGGAGAAAAATACAAGTGAGTGCTTGAGGAAGAGGGAAACCTCTGGGGAATGGCCTAGCCATTGTGCTGTTCCTGTTTATCTGAGTTTTCATTTAGTTTTCCTAATTTCAGAAGTATCTATCAGTTAGTAGAATCAGTTTGTATTCATCAGTAATATCCATTCAGAGTTGCTCAATGAAATTTACTGCAACTACAATGCTGTTCTGCTGTTCTGAGTTCATAGTGTTCAGGTGGTAATTCTTACATACTTGTTAGAAGTAAGGGATTAACGGGGATTCCTTGAGGGTTTATCAATCTAGTATCAGAGCGCATTGATCCCAGGAGATGGTAAGGAGCCGAATGGAATTGAGAGTTGAGATTGTGGAGGCTAGCGTGAAAGACTTGCAGAAAAAATTAGCAATGATTGATTCAAAGCTAGATAGGGCCGAACAAAGCCATACAACATTCGTCAATGAGTTAAGAGCATACCTGGCAAAGGGGAAGTCAGTGGAGGTTGATAATACATCGCTGGAGGTCACCGTAAATAGGGGAAATGAAACCATCCATGCATCCATGGGAGACGATGCACAAAGTGCATTCTTACAAGTAGGTCGACACGATTTCTTCCCAAGGTACTCAGAACTACCCATCTTCAACAGTAATGACCCGAATGGATGGACTGCTAGAGCAGAGTGATACTTTATGCTACAAGGGCTTACCGAGGCAGAGAAGCTATAGGCAGCTCTAATATGTTTCGAGGGACCGGCGCTGGGTTGGGTACAATTCAGAGAGCTGCAAAGCCCTCCCCATTCGTGGGTGGAACTAAAGCAGGAGTTGCGAAGGAGGTTTGGTTCAACGCAAGCAAAATCACCACTGGAGGCGATCATGGAGCTCAGGCAGAATCGTACTGTTGTGGAGTATTGGGGTCACTTTGAAACCCTCATCGCCGATGCTGGTGCCAAGGAAGATGACTGGCTTCAGGGAGCCTTCTTATCAGGGTTGAAAGAGGCAATTAGGGCTAAGCTCCAGCTATTCCAGCCCAGGGGGCTAACTCAAATTATGGACATGACCCAGTCCATCGAGGCCAAGAACCAAGCAGCATGTGGGCAGAAAACAACGTCCATAACCCAGCCCACTATTGGGTGGGGGCAGCCCACGGTCCAACGGGCTGTAGCATTGAACCGAACAAATTCAAATGGGCCTCAGCCCGCTCAAGTCGGTCCAATGAACCAAACAACTTCTGGTTCAACCACACCCACCCGACCGAACTTTGGGCAAACCAACCCAATCGCATCATCTTCTTCGAAGGGCATCTCTGCAACTTCCCGCGGTAGCAGCAGGCCTCGATGGTTAACTCCCGAGGAAATGAAAGCCAAAATGGATAAAGGGCTCTGTTTTAGGTGCACTGGCCCTTACTCTCGAGAACATCAGTGTCCTATGAAGCAATTGCGAGTGATGCTATCTCACAAAGGTGAAGCACATGAGGAAACGGAAGACATTGCCATGGAAACTGACATTGGCATAAAAGGTCATATCAGTCCTCTAACAAAAGTCGAACTGTCACACAACTCCTTGGCTGGACACGACTCACCTCATACGATGAAACTAAGAGGAACGATAGGTGATGTTTCAGTCATACTGTTAGTGGACTACAGCGCAACCCACAACTTCATCTCGGGAAGAGTGGCAGAGAAGATAGGGCTGATGGTTGAAGGTAGGAAGCACTTTCACATGATATTAGGCGACGACAATAATGTTTGAGGGCTGGGAGTATGTTGTGGTGTATCGAATGTAATCGATGGCATAAAGTTCGTGTAGGACCTACTGCCGTTTGAATTAGGCGGTGTAGACGTGATATTGGGAGTGGAATGGCTATCATCACTGGGTGACATTCAGAGTAACTGGAAGTTACAGACTATGAAGTTTGTGTGGGAGAATAGGCGGGTGGAACTCAAAGGGGACCCTGCTTTACTCAGGTTGGAGACAACATTACAGCAACTCTGGAAGATGGCTCAAAAAGAAGGTAATGGTTTTTGGTTGAAGCCGATGCTGGTAGACGTACCGGAGAATGTCAATGACAATAAATAGGTACGTGAGTTGCTAGAGGAATTTGAATCCTTGTTTGCAGAGCCCAGGGAACTCCCACCGAGGAGACCTTATGACCACTCGATAAGGCTGGCCAATGGAAGCAACCCCCTAACCTCTTGGCCTTATCGTTATCCCATTCATAGAAGAATGAAGTAGAGAGGTTAGTTAGCGAGATGTTAGCTACTGGGTTAATACGTACGAGTGTTGGTCCATATTCGAGCCCGGTACTTTTGGTGCAAAAGGACGGAAGTTGGAGATTTTATGTAGACTACCGAGCACTTAAAAAGCTAACAGTGTCCCGATAAATTTCCCAAACCAGCAATCGATGAGCTGCTCGACGAGCTTGGATGGGCTAAGGTGTTTAGTAAGCTCGACCTCAAGTCAAGGTACCACCAAATCAGGATTGCTAAAGGTAACGAGGAGAAGACAGCATTCTGAACACATGATGGACATTACGAGTTTCTCGTAATGCCATTTGGGCTCTCGAATGCACCTGCCACTTTCCAAGCACTAATGAACGAGGTATTTCGAGAACACTTGAGGAAGTTTGTGTTAGTGTTTTTTTATGAGATTTTGGTGTATAGCAGATCCTTGAAGGACCATCTGGGTCACCTTCGGTTGGTCTTTAACCTCCTAACATAACATTGCATGGTGGTGAATAAGAAGAAGTGCTTGTTTGCAGTGACCATACTAGACTACTTGGGACATATAATCTCAGCAAAGGGTGTAGCGGCAGACCCACAAAAAATACGTTGCATGATCGAGTGGCCACTACCAAAGAATGCACGAACTCTTAAGAGGATTCCTTGGTCTCAGTGGGTACTACCGACGCTTTGTTCGGGATTATTGGGAAATCGCAACACCTCTCAAAAATTTATTGAAGAAAGATGCCTTTCAGTGGGACGACTTGGCTACCAACACCTTTGAAGCATTGAAGGCAGCAATGATCAAGGTGCCTGTACTTATAATGCCTGACTTTTCAAAGGAGTTTGTGGTAGAAACGGATGCCTCCAGAGTGGGATTGGGAGTTGTCCTCATGCAAGAGGGACACCCCATAGCCTTTTGGAGTAAAGCATTGTCCCAACGAGCTCGAAACAAATCAAACAATGAGAAACAGTTGATGGTTGTGGTGCTAGCCATTCAAAAATGGCATCATTACCTTTTGGGGAGGCATTTCAAGGTTCGTATGGACCAAAGGAGCTTAAGGTACTTGATGGATCAAAAGTTAGTAGCTGAAGATCAACAAAAGTGGATTATGAAGTTGCTGGGATTTGATTTTGAGATCATTTATTGACCGGGATGTGAGAACAAAGCTGCATATGCATTGTCCCGACAGATGGAAGTCTCAATATGACTCTCTAGTCTATCGGAAGCAGCATGGGGGGAAGAAGAAAGTCTAGAAAGCGAATTCAGCAATCCGAGCGTTATAAAAAGGTAATTCAGTCACTAGTCAACAGCTCTACTGAATTCCCAAATTACAAACTAAGAAAGGGGACACTCTTTGATAAGGGACACCTGGTCATCCCTGAAAACTCCAAATTAATCCCTAGGTTGCTTGCTGAATTTCACTCCACTCCTTTTTGAGGTCACTCCGGGTACTTCCGCACCTACAAAAGGGTAGCATCAGTTGTGTATTGGGTTGGGATGAAGAGAGTTGTGAAGGATTTCATGGCAAGTTGTGACACTTGTCAATGGAGCAAGCATCAAGCCATAAAGCCAGCAGGACTACTTCAACCTCTTCCTATACCAGACCAAATATGGGAAGACATCAGCCTAGACTTCATTGGGGGATTACCAAAAATCCGAGGAGGGGACACTACACTTGTGGTGGATGATAGATTGTCAAAGTATGGCCATTTCATTGCACTCACGCATCCATATACAGAAAAAGAGGTGGCCATGATCTTTAGCAAGGAGATAGTACGACTCCATGGGTTTCCATAGTCGATTGTATTTGATAGAGATCGGGTTTTCATGAGTAGTTGTTGGAAAGAACTCTTCAAATTAGCGGGAACCAACCTTAAGTTCAGCAACGCTTATCACCCTCAAACTGATGGACAAACGGAAGTGGTAAACCGTAAACCAAGGGTTAGAGATCTATCTCCGCAGTTTTTGTGCTGGGCAGCCGAAAGATTGGACCACTTGACTTTCTTGGGCTGAGTACTGGTACAATACCACTTACCATTCAGCTACCAAAATGGCCCCCTTTCAAACTATCTATGGCCGCGAACCCCCGTCTTTGCTTAAGTGGGAAGGGAACTACTCCAAGGTGGAAGAAGTTGATGTTTTCCTACATGCACGGGATTGCATCTTAGATGAGTTGAAGACCAATGTGAATGTGGCTCAAGACCGCATGCGTTCCCCTACAAATCAGCACCAAAGAGATGTGACTTACCAAGTAGGGGAAGAAATATTTCTCAAACTTCAGCCATATCGATTCAGGAAGCTAGCCAAGCGCCCCAATGAGAAGCTCAGCCATCGTTACTACTGCCCCTATCCTATTGCAGCTCAAATCGACCCCATTGCTTACAAACTTACACTTCCACCCGACTCCAAAGTTCATCCGGTCTTTCATCTCTTGCAATTGAAGAAAGTGATGGGTCATAACATCACTACTCAGCCACTGCCAGCATGTTTAGCATAAGATGGAGAACTCTCTCTTACCTCGGGAGAATTACTAGACATCTGTTATTCATCTCGGAGCACTTGAGGTACTGATTCACTGGAAGCACCTACCTAGCTGTGAGAACACTTGGGAGGACTTTTTCAAACTGCATAATCAGTTTCCTGATTTTCACCTTGAGGATAAGGTGAAACTGAAGGAGGGGAGTGTTGACAAGCCCCTCATAACGCAGGTGTATAAGCGAAAGAATAAGGGAAAAAACACAATATCACCTCCAGCTGCTGCAGGGGATCAAAGTGGAGAGAAAACAGATGACAACCCCTTACTGGACAGCAACCACTACTCTAATTACAGCAGAGAAGCAGAAGGGACAGTCCAGGTGGCAGAAGAAGATTGGGTAGATGTGTAAGAGTTTGTTAGAATCATTCGGTTATGTATGGGAGGAGAGGGAACTGAGATGGGAGGAGAAAAATACAAGCAAGTGCTTGAGGAAGAGGGAAACCTCTGGGGAATGGCCTAGCCATTGTGATGTTCCTGTTTATCTGAGTTTTCATTTAGTTTTCCTAATTTCAGAAGTATCTATCAGTTAGTAGAATCAGTTTGTATTCATCAGTAATTTCCATTCAGAGTTGCTCAACGAGATTTACTGTGACTACAATGCTGTTCTGAGTTCATAGTGTTCAGGTGGTAATTCTTATATACTTGTCAGTAGTAAGGGATTAATGGGGATTCCTTGAGGGTTCTATCAACCACCAATAAAACTTGGCCCCTTTCCCCTTTACCAGCTGGAAAAAGAGCTATTGGCTCCAAATGGGTTTACAAAATAAAGCAACGGGCATATGGTTTTATGGAACGGTACAAAGCCTGACTGGTAGCTAAGGGTTACACTAAAATTAAGGAGTTGATTATCATGATACAATTGCTCCAGTTGCTAAACTTTTTACTGTCCAAGTTCTCCTTACAGTCGTTGTAGCACATGGTTGGCCTTTGCATCAATTAGACGTCAACAATGCCTTCTTACATGGGGACCTTTTTGAAGATGTTTTAAATGATTCCTCCTCCTAGGCATCGTTGTAAGGGGAAGAACCTTGTTTGCAAATTGCATGTATCTCTTTATGGGCTTAAACAAGCTTCTCAGAACTGGTTCTCCAGATTATCCACTGCCTTATTCAGCTGTGATTTCACCTAGTCACAGGCCCATCACTCCTTATTTGTTCTTCACTGGAATGAAGCTTCCATATTTATCCTTGTCTATGTAGACAATATTATCATCACTAGCTCCAATAGTGCTTTACTTCAAGAGGTCAAAACTCATACATCCACTAAATTTCATACTAAAGACATTGGGTCCCTTAAGTATTTTCTTGACATCGAAGTTGCTCGCTACACAATAGGGCTCTATCTTTGCCAAAGAAAATACACACTTGATATCCCCAATGACAGTGGCTTCACTACCACACGACCAGCGGAATTCCCAATGGAACATAATCTAAAACTTTCTGATTCTACAAGTATTATTCTATCAAATCCTGCTCCTCGTCAGCACCTAGTTGGCCATCTCATTTATCTCACTATGACACACCCAGATATTGTACATCCTATCAATATTTTAAATCAATTTATACATCAACCACGTTAACCACATCTGGAAGTTGCCCATCATTTATTACAATATCTTAAGGCTACCCATGGTCAAGGAATTTTTATTCCTACAAAAAATAATCTCCAACTGCTGGCATACTGTGACTCTGATTGGGAAAGCTGTCCTAGGACTAGATGCTCCACCACTAGGTATTGCATCCTTCTTGGTTCTAGTCCAATTTCTTGGAAGACAAAGAAACAAACGACTGTATCTTTTTCTTCTGCACAAGCTGAATACCGTCCCATGGTTGTGGTTGCTACTTGTGAAATTACACGGCTCCCATATCTACTTTGTGAGATTGGTTTGCTATAGCCACATGCCATTTCATTATATTGAGACAATCAAGCAGCCCTTCATATAGCAAGCAAATCGCATTTATCATGTGCATACCAAGCACATCAAGATAGATTGCCATGTCATTCATGAGAAACTCCAAAGTGGATTAATCTGTAGAGCCAAAATCTCTTCTGCAAATCAAATAGCTGATTTATTCACGAAGTCCCTTGGTCGAGCCCACTTTTAGCATCTTAAGTCAAAGTTGGGCATTCGTGATCTTCATGCTCCACCTTGAGGGGGAGTGTTAGCTGTCCCCACTTCATTAGAAATCAATTTAGGAAATCATGTAATGGTAACATAATTGTTATATTGATTCTAATGTAGGTAGTTTGTATTGCTTTGTACAACGGTCAAATTGATTCTAGTTTAGGTAGTTTTTTGTATTTTGTCTTCATAGAATTAGTAAGTTTTATTATTTTGTGGAGGTGATTACTCCATTGAATATATGTATATCGTATTTTTTTCATTCGAAGAAATTAATCCAATTCATTTCCAATCAATGCAATGTTAACAGGAAACACTTGTGTGGTTGGTCAAATGGGAAATTCTTGGGTGGATCCTTGAAATCTTTCCAAATCTTTTCTTCTTCTTCTTGTTTTTCAGGTGTGCCGAAAGAAATAGAGGGTTTACCGTTCCCCCTCTGAATCCTAATACCAAAGCTTCACCAGTTAAGAATATTCAGAATTCCCACATTCTCAGATTGAACTAAAACATACAGCCTACAAACAAAGACCGTGCAACTACAGAGAAAAAATTCCACCGTATCTTTAGTTTGAAAATTTTCGAGCAGTCTACGTCAACCAGAAAACGGTACTCCAGTTAATTTCCCTCCATCTAAAGAAGAAATTCAAAGAGAATAGAAGTATAAATTTCTGTCTCAGAGGGTCACCACTGAGTTAGTTAAAAAGAAGCCCTAAATTCTTACTCTCTGGTCCGCAATAGTTTCCCTCCTACTTAAATTCTTCTTCATCTAGAGCTCATTTTAGTTCCCATGAAATCCAGCAAAGTCAGTGAAATCACATAAAAAAAGAAGAAAAAAAAAAACGATACTAATCAAACAATATGATGAGATTGAATCTACCTATGGACTTAGAAGCTAATAAACACTGAAAGTACTGTAATTAAACAATTTCACTAACCTCTCCCTCGAAATTTAGCTTCCAAATGGTTAGGTTTTTCCTTTCATTACACAACCCCCTTCCAATTATCCACCTAGATCCTCAAATCTTTGGATTGTGACTGAGCTCTTGTTGCAGGAAGGGTCGAAGCGTTCCAGGAAGAAGGACGCAAGCTTCACGGAGACGACGGGAGTGAGATAAGAAGCTTCGTGTGTAGTAGCACAATGGGTATTTGGAGAGATGTTTCGACTGTTTTCCAAATAGAACTTTGTTTGTCTACAAATGATGTTTAGTCCGTTAGATTGGAATCAGAAAAGTCTTTGAAGCTTCTATGCCTTTGGGGATTCGATCGTAAGGTTAGGAGGCGCTCAAGAAGGGTAAATTTGTTAGGTGCGCACCTATGTAATTCCGGCATTTGTTGTTTCTTCTCATTCTGGTTTCACTATGTTGTTAATGTTGGAGACAGATATTTTTGCACTTTGTGTCCCCACTTCGCAACCGCAGGCCATATTTTGGAACGCTTTATGCCGCTGCCGTCTGTTTTTAGTTCAATTTCATCCTTCGTTAAAAGTTAAAATGGCTCATTTTAAGCCAATTATGTGCGTCGTCGCAGCTTAAGTATAAGGAATTATCAGGTATATTTCCTTTTGGGTGAATGATATATGTTAATCAATTACATCTAAAATTTTTAATTAAATTAGAATAAAAAATTTATATTATCTAAATCTTACCTCAACCTTCGGATGTGAGTGACTGTTAGACATGTATACATCCAGAGATAAATTAATAGTCTATTTCTTGATAAAAAATTCTAGGTAGAAATAAAAGAGTTCATCCGGGCCAACTAGTGTGTACCTTGATTACATCCTCAGGGGGATGCTTGTCGTCGGGTCGAACCCATGACCTCTCCACTGAGAAGTATAGATCTTACCACTCTACCAACCCTGCATTGAATCAAAGTGGAGATCTTCTCAACCCAACCGGACCATCCCTTCATCCCCCACACTCACATGGGGCTTGACATAAGGGTGTCCAGTATGGTATGGTACTATACCGAATTTCAAACACTTATGCCGAAATCGTATCGTACCAAATTTATATGGTATGGTATAAAAACAGTAGTTTAAAAAACAATTTAATATGATTTTGGTATAAAATAGATACAAGAAAAATGGTACGATTCAATATATGGTATGGTACATTTCGATATTAAAAAAATAATAATAATAATAAATAAAATAAAACTCACTCATTGGTTGTATAATATGATCTTTTAGTTAATATTTTAAGGGTTTAGATTTACTATATATAAAAAAGAAGAATAGTAAATCTATATTCTTTATACAATAAACTTTCAATCTAAATTTTCTTAATTTGAAGTCTATTTTTTTTTTTCTCTTAATAATTGGGCCTGTAATGTCAAGATGGACTAAACTTTAAATTGGGTCAACCCAAGAGTAATGTCAAAATGGACTGAACCTAGATATAAGGATGTTAAATTCGGTATGGTAATTGGGTATACAGTAATTAAGTATGATATTGAACAAAACCCAAAAAAAAAAAAAAAGGTATGGCATTCAATACATATCTACGACATGCTACAAAAATCTCAAACCGTACTGAATTCCAAAAAATGATTTCGGTGCATATCGTATAGAATTTCAAAACAATGAGGTACAATGCAGTTTAAATGGCATGGTTTGGTACGACAAAACGATATAAGTACACAATTGACACCCTTAGCTTGACATTGGGCATGCTCGTACACAAGATACCACAAGCAAGCCCATGTGTGAGTGTACAAAGATGGGAGGACGGGCAAATGGGTGGAGAGGATCTGATAACCCGTGCTTGCTCCTCTCATACTTCTTCACCACATATTAAAAAGGAGACTTACTTTTGAGTTTTGACAAAACGAATTACAAGTTAGATTCCTAATAGGTCCCTTCCAATGTATGGCAAAGAAGCGTGGGAAGAACATATTCCATCTTGAAGGGTAGAGATCCGAGCTCATCTATTTTGGGCTTTTAGAATTGCTAACTATAAGCAAGTTTGAATATTTTCCTTGGAGAGGCTCCCCCAATGACTATCTAATGAGCTATAGGATTCAACAAATGTAATATTCTAATGAATCTAATCTAATGATTGAGATAAATCTAATAGTTACCTTTGGATTGAAGTTTTGAATATAATTGAATTTTTTAACTCATTGGGCCCTCATTAGGACTTGGGAATCCCACCTCAAAAGAGAAGATCTAACAATAGGATGGTAAAATTTTCAAACGATTTGAAAAATGCATAATTTTCTATCTTGGAATAGTCTTGTGTGTCTTTCTAGGATAAAAAAGTTTCTTTCCCACTCATAGAATATACAGAGAGTTGGGCATGTTTTATGAGATATCAATATACCGTTGCAAGGAACTTGTAATGTCAGAGTGAAGTCGTTTTCCCAACCCTAGCGACCTGAAGACGTCGTCCGCTGACCGTCAGCCGCCACCGCCCTTTGAGGTGGAGAGACCTCCTCCGCCTCATATCACATCCACTCCGCCTCAAAATTGGATTTTCATTGGATATATTTGTCTAATTTGTCACTAAAAACCTTTCAGACACTATTTATTATAGAGATATTTTTGAAAATAAATAGTGCTTTAACTATTTTTAGTGATAAATTTGACAAATATATTCAATAAAAATTCAATTTTGGGGTCTCCGTGCTTTTTAAATATAAAGTGGAGTGTCAGTGCTTTAAAGCCTCTATTTTGGGATGCCAGTGCAATTTGCTTTAATAAATTTGGTATACACATTAATGGTATCATACTTTTCTGGCTAAAAGGTAATGGCATCATATGATATTCAATATTGTATTCATAAATATATTTACTACCGTTGATACGGAATCCTGCTACTTTTGATACGAGATCCTGCTCGAATTTTTTTGTTCAGTTCCAACAACAACGTGTTCGACCTTGTAGGTCGAGGTATGTCTCCAACGAGCAAGTCAATTACCCATTAGAAGTTGGCACAATCACTCCTCAAGAAACTAAAGTAGTTGATCTCACCAATAAGACTTACCTTCTTCTGCCTCCTCGTGGGGTTTATATATTGAATTAATAGAGTTTGATCTAGGAGTATAACTGTGGTCGGCACAAGGAGTCTGCTTAGGGTAGAGTGTTCTACCTTATCACAAAGTCTGTTCACTCTATCCTCCTACTTGGAGTGTTACCGAAGACTAATTATTCGAACCTTTGACCCGGTTGGTCAAACCGGCTTCATGGTTAGCTCGGCGTACTAGATTGTGTAGATTTTCTTGGTCGTTCTTTATCACCGTGGTTGTTTCGATCATTAACAACTACTATATATACTAACAATACCGTATCAAATACTACTCCAATACTAAATTGATACCCTAAACTAAAGATGTATGAGCGAACAACCCAAACAAACCCAAACAAAAAGCGAACAAGCAAACCAAAATAACGAAAAAACGAAGCAAAAACTCAGAAAAAGAAGGCAAAAGAAGTGAGGAGAAAGACCAGAGAAACGGATTTCCCGACCCGTGAGCAGAATATTTCCTCCACGGAATCTCCAACACTAAATTGATACCCTAAACTAAAGATGTATAAGCTTATTGGATCAATCCCTCGTGAGCAAAGATATATTTTCCTCCACGAGAATCTCCAAAAGAATTCTAGTCTATATGTTTACTATAGTTTCCACCCAACAGTCCCTTTTTATATATCTGCTCATGTCCGTTTTAGTTGTCTTTTATCAGTTCAATACCGGCTTAGTATTAAATGTATCAATTTTGACTCGGGAAAGTTTTTACACTACTAAATATTTGATTTCACACCTGCAAAAATTTTAGTATGTCTTTTATGGTCAAAATTTCATAGTATATGTTACAACTTACAACAACACCAAACAAAATATATAAAGGAAATGAAAAATTAAGTAAGATAGGCACATATTGAAAACAATCTAAACATTATGATGAAGCTCAAGATTAGAAGAAACTTACAACATGGAAATCTTAAAGAACATTCAAACTGTTTTGTCCAAATTCTAATGAGGAAAAGTTCACTTCACTTTCATAAGATGGGTAAAAGATATAGGTAGTCCTCCACTGGGTCAAGTTGCACTATGGCCTTGTGACGTATTAGTCTACCATTGCAAATCTCAGAGAGATCTTGTTCAAAGATTAACGAAAGAAATATTGGAATGGGATCAATCTTTGAAATAAGGATAGTTGAAAATTATATCGAACACGAGACACCTCTTTGAAAAACCAAACTTTACCTATAGGCCCCACAAAGTTAATACCATTAAAGAGCTAATAAAAATTATTGTAAAAATGACCCTTTTACATGCACTTACTCATAAACCATTATAACATAAGGTAAAATGTATTTAATACCATGTCAATACCATATCAAATGCCATTATTGTATCAAATTGATTGACACCCTTAGTCAGAAGTATGGATCGTTAGATATTGTCTCACTTATTAATTGTGGTTTGTTTCGCCTAGAATCATGAAAATACTTGTAGTGCAATGGTAGCAGCCTCTTATGTAGAGACAATAAAACTAATAAGGGATCTTAAATTTGAACCTTCATCCCGCTACTTCTCATCACGTCTCACCCTTTTAGCCATTTGGGCCCTTTATCCTAGTGACTGGTTCGATGATGACCAAAATACATGTAGTGCTTATGCGATTAGAAGTTGTCATGTAATTTTTCTTGGTCATCTCATTTATTATATAAAATCATACCATCATGTGATACCCCACCCTAAGTATTGAGGAAGCGAGCCTTCACACTACACTTGGGTTTCCTAATTCTGGATTTTATTTTTTATAAGAGGGCTTCAAACTCTCCTCTTGACAACAACAGCTCCACAAGCTCCTTCTCTTGCACACTCTACTGGTATCTTCTTCCAACTTCTTTTCTTGCTCATCTCCCAATCTTCAACCATGTTTGATTCCATGGATCAATTTACTACTACTGTTGCTTCCAATTCTCTCCTTGCCTTTGGTCTCTGCAACTTGATCATCATCATTCTGTTCTTAAGTGGCCCAAAACCCAGTTCACCAGGTAATCAAGAGAGTTCTAATTGTGCCCATGAAGTTCCAATTGGAATTGGAAAAGAGGAGAAAACAGGGGATGAAGGATTCACACATCAGAAGACATTGATGCATCATCATCTGCAAATGTTATAGATTCACCTAGTGATGAATTGGACACTGAAGCAGCATCATCTGCAAATGTTCTTATTGTCAAATGCTAAAAATTCACCTAGAGACGAATTTGACAGTAATAAATGTACAGAGGAAAGTGATAATGAAGATGAATGCACATAAAATAACGATGAACTGAGGAGAGTGGAAATTCATTGAAAAGGTAAACAAGATAATGGAAGGCAGAGAAAGTGATGACTTTGGACCTCTATAGAAGTACCCATACGGTAATTTGAATTGGCTTCATCAGCTGTTGCTGGCCTGAGCCCTGCAGTATTCCAGAATCGTGGTGATATTGACCCAGTATGATTTTTTTTTGGATCTGTTTCCCTGTTGTTGCAGGTGATTGAGTCAGGTATCTCCATGCCGCTATCAACACTCGCGGTCATCATATATTCAAGGGGTCCACATTGTTAGTGTCCAGAGATTACCGACTAGTTTTGTTTTCACCGTCTTGTTGTTTTATTAAGACAAGAATGTGCAAGTGAGCTATTTCATTCTAGTCCACATTGTAAATAGGAAGAAAAGTAGAAGAGAGAGAAAAAAGGGAGAGGAAAGTTTAATTATGACATTTGAAAAAAGAGAAAAAAAAGAAAAGAAAAAAGGGAGAGAAGAAGGGGGGGCATGTCCAGAGATTACCGACTAGTTTTGTTTTCACCATCTTGTTGTTTTATTAAGACAAGAATGTGCAAGTGAGCTATTTCATTCTATGTAGATCGAACAATATATTGTGTATTGATTGCACAAACTAGAATGAGGATCTCCATGTGTGAAATCCCCCGGTCCTTTATCCCATGGTTTCAGGACCGTGAACACGGAGTTCGAGTAGACGTTAATTGTAAACCATTTGAATCGAGCCCTAGGTTCGGAAATGGACTCCATGGTAGTGGATGGCACTATAGATGACTTGACCACTCCTTTAGAATTCAAGAAGAGAGAGAAGGTTAATCATGAAGGCTTTAAGAAGAGATTTTAACAAGTTCGAAAACCAACGGAGGAAGGCTCAAATGTCAAGGTAATTATACCATTGTGTAGGCCCTAGAAAGACCTTTCAAACATCTAGGATCACTCGAATCAGCCCCCAAATGAGGGGTATCCAAGGGCTGGTTGATCGGGCTAAATTAACCGCCCCTTCCCTAGTTTGGAGTAAAATTGAAAGTTTGGGTTTTAAAAATCATATTCTGTGTTTCCACTCCCCATAAACGCATTCTTTATGTTAGAAAAGTGCTGAGGGAGAGGAAAAATCCAAGAGATTTAGTGATTCCTTCGTGTGGTGACTCATTGAAGCCAAGATCATCGTAAAAATGTTTCGAAAGGTGAGTGTTCTTGAAAACTCTCTTCTCTAACCTAATTTTGAAGGTATGAATGTTAGGTTTTGTTTGTTGGAGTTGTTAGGTTATTGTGAAATCCCCAAAGTTCTAACCCGTTAGCCCATGATTTCAGGACTACAAACCTGGGCCTCGAGTCAGCAACAACTATAGGCCATTTGAGTCAAGCCCGAAGGTTTAAAAGTGGACCCAATGATTGTAGATGAACCTTGTGATGACTCGACAACTCTTCTAGAGTTTAAGAAAAGAGAGAAGATTAATCACGACGGCGTTAAAAGATGATTTTGGCACTTTCGTAGACCAGTGATGGAGAGTCCGATTGACGAGATTAAGGTATTCAAACGAAGATCGTTGAAAGACCTTTCTATCAAACAAAAAGTCACTGAAATCAGAGTTCATTTGGGGTCCAACCATGGACCGGTCGGTTGGACTGATTGGGTGACCCAACCCCCCATCCCTTTTTCAGTTACGGGACATAATCGGGATTTTGGGTTTTTAAACCTTATTTTATATTTTTAACTCACCTTTAAACGCATTTTTTAATGCTAGAATAAGGTTGACACTGTGGGAAGAGGAGAAACCAAAGAGAAGAAAATCTCATCCAATCGAAGGTGCTTTGTGACTCGGATCATTGCGGGAACGTTAAGAAAGATGAGAATTCTTAAACCCTACTCTTAGACACAATTTTGTGGGAACTTCCCTTCTCTCTTTTGGTGAGATTGTGGTAGTGGGAGCAGGCTAGGTTTATTGGTTGCTTTTGTTTTGAGATTGTTCTTTTGTATGAGGGTTGATGGTGTGAATCCTTACAAAAGATTTCGCATTTTGACTCTTTTGAGACGCCCCAGGCGATTTAGGAGAGCCAAATTTGGGGTTTTTTGATCTAGATCGAATTGAATCAAATTGAAGGTACCCTTAGGAACCTTTTGCTGCCAATTAGACTTTCCCAAAGTTTTGTTTTAATTCGACTTCGAATCGTTGGTGAAATAATGATCATTCACAATTGAGGTTGAGAACTACTTTTTTAAACCTAGTTTTTAGATCGGGTTTTGTGGGAAGATTTTTTGGATAGCTTTTGAAACCCAAATTGACTCTAATTTATGATTATTATTTATCTTGCATGAATAGGTTTATTTATCTTTTAGTCACCAACTTATGAGAGTGAATTTTAGGATTTGAAGAAAAGAATCAAGTGAAAGGTGAGGAATACTAACCGTGTTTTATATAATCAATTGTTGGTATTTTAAATTCTATTGTTAATATAAATTGTTGTAAATTTCTATCTACCACAATATGCTTGTGTGTGTGTGACTTTGTGTGAATAGAAGGTAAGACTTATTGTTTGAGTATTTTTCATTGCTTTTGAATCTATATTATTGATATGAAAACGATATGACAATGTATGAGAAGAAATATGAAGAATGATATTATTCTCCTTACCTTGTATTATCAACTAGGGTTGTGGGTTCACCATTACCCTAGTGCACTTACGTGATTGCATTTAGACCCAAGTTACATGATTGATAGGTGTTTAGAAGAGTTGGGCTAGGAATCCCTATGAGTACTACTACCCTTTCGGTAGGGGTATTGAAGCATGTTAACCCGTGAAGCTAGTGGCTGGGTCTTAGATGTCGAACATGCCCACTAACATCATAGAGAGGTAGGGTTGTGTATAATAAATAAGGGCTTATGGGCGTTCAACACCGGTAACCAACCCGTGAGAGGACATGGAGAGCATCCTATCCATTATAGGTGGATGATCGTTTGGTTAAGGAATGGGGTCCAACAAATACCTCCCGTTGAGGATTCCATTCATAAGTGGAAAGATATTGAACCAAAAGGGCACTAGGCATGAAGGGAAATATTTGGACTATATGTAGTAGGAGACCGTATGACCTTGCACTGGGCTTAGGATTATCTTTGACAAGCACCAAATCTCATACCAAACGGTGTTGTGAGAGTGTGATGACCTATACCCCAACCACGGTTCAACAACACTTTACCCAACAACCACGAACAACCCAATAGACATCTCTTGTTGAGGGAGAGTGACTGAGACTGTCCAAAGGAGATTGGTGTTTACACTTATGCGTGTTTACCTTAGAAACTATATAATAGAATTAGGAGCATCATATCATCATCATGCATATGTTTATTTATATTATAAATTACATGGTTATCTTATGAATTATGATATGAAAATGAGATGAATGTATGACATGGATGTTAGTTAACCTCACTGAATTTTGTGAACTCATTTCTTTATTTTGTGTATGTTTCTTAGAGTTTTCTACAGATTATGCAGCCTCCTTCCACGTGGAGGATTCGTTGGAAGGTACAAATGAGGAGGAGGTGGAAGCGCATGAAGCTACGTGCTCTTGCCTCGAATACTCCTACGGAGCCGACTTTTAGTGATAGAGACCTTGCTATCCCTAAGAAATCTTTAGTTTCTTTTATGTCTCTTTCCTACATATATACATTGATTTCTTTTGGGAAAAGCGAGGGTATCTTCTACCTAGACTCTTGAGTATTTCCACTGCAAACATTCTTTCTTTTCTAGAACTCTGATACTTAGTTTTGATTGGAAGTTTTGGGCAACTGTAATCCTTTTATTTCATTTTTGATAATTTAACACTTGAACTTGATTTTTTCTTGTCCATTTAATTATACTATATCATGTGTTGTATATAATTGTCACTGAACCTAGATCTTGCGGTGTATCACCCCTGGGTATTCGGATATGAATGGATCTGGCTAGATGGGGTGTGACAGAAGGTGGTATCAGAGCCAAGGTTCATACAAATCCTAACTCTATGTGGTATAGTAGGGGCATCTTGAATCATCGATCCACAAATGACTACCAAATAGAAGTGAATAATAGGCTCAACATGAACTTAGAAATAACAATTCATCTTAACAGTTGCATAATGAATTCAACTTGAATAAGATATAATAGGTATAAGAAACACAAATTTACATATGTCATTAATTAAACGAAAGCATAAAGCACAATAATATGTATGAAATATTAATGTGCATAACTCATAAAATACTTAAGTTCTAAAATATTACAACCCAATATCAAGTGTAAGTGTGGACAAATACGCATAATAAAATATATGTTTGAAACATAATGAAACTAAGTGAAGTAAACATAAATCTCTAGCACTCTGGAGGGGGTATGCATTAATGAAGGAAGTTCTCCCAATGCTCGACACGGGCGGATGCTATGGCGGACATCTCCGCCGGAGGTGAATCTCGGAATATGTTGGCCCACGAAGTTGGCATACTCTCTAGAGAGGCCAAGAGAGGCCAAGAGAGTTGCCCACATAGCAGGGTCAACGAGGGGAGCTCTCCACGAGGGAAGACTCACCCCCTCCAGTGACGCGGGGCACGGCGATGCACCATCTCACCATCAGTCAAAACCGGAGAGTTGGACCCATCACGATGCCCATTTGAGAAATAACTCCCAAAACCCCCAAACTCCCAATCTTCGGTGTTAGAAAAACCACCCGAAGGCGAAGATACGGGTAAGAGATGCCCAGCCCTAAGTGTGATACCCGGGAGTGCACCATGAATCAGGCACACGAATGATGATCGATCATGAGAACCCACATATAGGGGAAAGGATGAATGCCAGAGAATCTAACGATGCCCACCCTGGGCAAGATGGCGGCACAACGTGGAAATAAGCCGGGGAAGGAAGCAACTCGGAGGAGAGGGAACACGAAAAGATGAGAAAGGGAATAAGGAAACCAGGGAACCACACTAGAAGAGACACAAAGGGCTAATAACAATCAAAGGAGAAGACCAACCGAGAGGAAGGAGAGGTCCTCCACCAAGGGACCTCGGCAAAAGAGTATAAAAAAGCGAGAGCGGGGGGGTTCAAAGCGTGGCCCACTATCAAACCTCGGATACGGAATGCGGGAGCGGCTCGACGAACCGTTGGTACTCAATGGGCTGATGTTGGAAGGAATTGATGTACAACGTTTTTGCCTCTATAGTGTTGAATAAATTGGGATGCGGAGCCCTTGACCTCATCCTCGACCCGCACCAAGTCCTCCCATGCGACCACAACCTCCATCGCGATGAGCCATCTGAATTTTAAGAGAAGAATTCAGAATT
Organism: Hakea prostrata; assembly: GCF_041222555.1. Classification (NCBI taxonomy): domain Eukaryota; kingdom Viridiplantae; phylum Streptophyta; class Magnoliopsida; order Proteales; family Proteaceae; genus Hakea; species Hakea prostrata. The sequence goes on along the minus strand of NC_142600.1, from coordinate 69,906,504 downwards.
TAGGCACTATGAACAGTAAAATAAACATTGTTGTGAATAGTATTTTTTCGTGAGATGGTGTGGAAAAATGTGCAGATCTAAACAAAAACTTATGGGAAAGTGAAGAGAATGTTGTGAGGGTTGTACGCAAAATCGCAAATAGCTAAGCAAAATATCATAAAATTGGTACGTGAAGAAAGCTTACCCATGATTTCACGGATAAAATGTTGTTGAATCTCATGTTTGAGCATCATACGTGGCTAGATCTAAGCTAGAAGTGTAGAAGAACTCACTTAAAGCAAGAGATGAAACTGAAAAAGTGAAAAAAAAAAAAAGAAGTTGAAAATCAACTTTTTGGGTGTGGGCAGTTGTGTAAAATGACCCCCGCCCACCAATTTAGGCGCTCACACGCGCAGCAAGCACACAGGAGCTCGCCGCGCAGTGCATCGTGTGCACAATGCGCAAGCACGTCGCGCAAGCCAGGCCAGGTGACCAGCCAGTCGACTGGCCACCCAACCGGCAAGTCATTGGAGTTGGGGTAAAAAAAAAATTTTAAGCCGAAGGAAAATTTTATGTATATTTTATTTTATTTTGAAATTCTGAAAAAACAATGCACCGATTTGATTTAACCATATCGGTTCATTATTATAACCAGTGCATTGTTAGTAAATCGTTGAGATATTTAAGCTTAAAAGGCCAGCAACTGAATCAGCCTTGACACGTGACGGCTATCCAGAGCGGCCGCTAGGTGTCTCTCGGTTTTTTGGCCGCAGAGGGGTTAAAACTAACCCTCTGTATGCATACACGGCTAACGCGCTTTAGAAGTTGACTTGTAAAATTTCTAGGTCGTCCATCGTTTTGGTAAATATTTTCTCTGTCATCTCAATTTTTATATAATCATTGATACCGCGTGTCACTGGTACCCCCACCTTGAATTAAAGTAATCACGAAGCTTCCCTCTGCTCCATTAGCTTTCACACTACACCTGGGTTTCCTAATTTTAATTTGGACTTCAAGACACAAAGAGAAGACCTTCCTCAACACACTTCAATCCAGAAGAGGAGCTTTAAAAGGGCTTCACAAGCTCTCCTCTTGAAAACAACAACCCAAAAGCTCCTCTTCTTGCACAGCACTCTACTACCATCTTCTGCCAATCTCTTCTCTTGTCCATCTCCCAATCTTCAACCATGCTTGATTCCACCATAGAACTGTTTACTACTTCTGTTGCTTCCAATTCTCTCCTTGCCTTTGGTCTCTGCAACTTGATCATCATCATTTTGTTCCTAAGCGGCCCAAAACCCAGTTCATCATGTACTCAAGAGAGTTCCATTAGTACCCATGAAGCTCCAATTGGGACTGAGAAAGAGGAGAAAATAGAAGATGAAGGATTCACATCGGAAGAAATTGAAGCATCATCATCTGCAAATTTACTTCAATTGTCACATGCTACAAATTCACCTAGCGATGAATTGGACATTGAAGCAGCATCATCTGCAAATATTCTTCAATTGTCAAATGCAATAAATTCACCTTGCAATGAATTAGACGTGAATGATTGTACAGAGGAAAGTGATAATGAAGATGAATGCGTAGAGGACATCGATGATGAGCTGAGGAGGAGAGTTGAGGAATTCATTGAGAAGGTAAACAGAGGATGGAAAGCAGAGAAGTTGATGACCTTGGACCTTTACAGAAGTACCCATATGGTGATTTGAACTGGTTTTGCTAGCAAATTCCTGGGTAATCTATTACAGGGTGATCGAGTCTGGTTTCCTTATATATGCCACTCTTTAACCCTCTGTCACCATACATTTCGGGGTCTGGGTAGCTTGTCAGTATCCATAAGTGACTGAGCAATTTTGTTTTGACCATCTTGCTGTTTTATTAAGAAAAGAATGTGCAAGTGAGCAATTTAATTCTTCTGTGTTGAGGAATCAAAAACTTGAATGAGGGTCTCCATGTTTAACCATGTGCTGTGTGATTATCTTCTACTGTTGAAGTCGAAATCACCACCATTTCCTGATGTAATCCGCTTGTGCCAAATCTTCGCTATCGGTGCAAAATAAAATTTTGGTTAAGGTTTGTAACAAGTCAGGTTTGTTTAGTATTTTCAAAATCTTAACCCTATCTTGAATGTTCCTACTATAGTTCAATCACTAACTCAGAACCTTGATGGACCTAAGATCCTTGACCTTGAAAGAAGATATACATTGTTGATAGAATAGATATTGTTATTAACCCACAATATGCTTCAAGACATATATACAACTAACAAGATGTAAATAAATTGAAAACCTCCAAATTTTTAGTTTGGGTTAAATTCAAGCTCAAGAATCATATAGGATTAGGCTTAATCAAGTCGAACACTTAACCTTGACTTAAGATTATAACATTTCAATTTCAACCCACTAAGGCTAGATTCTTGAGTCGAGGCTCAATTAGGGCTCACGGTGAGTTTAAAACTTCAAATTAAATCTGTTGTTCCATTGGCCTAAAATGAAGGTGTTGTCATTGTTGGCAACTTAAGTGGGTTTTGATATGGTACAGCAACATACAAAAAGGTTCCGAGAGAAAGAATCCAATTCAAATAAAGAAAACTCAAGAATCCCGTTTTTGAGGGTCTCTGTCCAGTTTTGATCAACCTCTTCATCGGATGGTCATCCAGTGTCCGATTGAGCCGATTTTTGGAGGAGAGTTTCACGACTTCTTGATCTTCAAATCCAACGGTGGGATTGTTCATTGGAGATATCTAAGTTAGTCCGATTGGTACGTCAAAACACTCATTGTTTAAGTCAGATAGGAACTCTGAGTTTGACTCAAACTCTGAGTCCAGTTTTGATCAACCTCTTCATCGGATGGTCATCCAGTGTCCGATTGAGCTGATTTTTGGAGGAGAGCTTTATGACTTCTTGATCTTCAAATCCAACGGTGGGATTGTTCATTGGAGATCTCGAAGTTAGTCCGATTTGTACGTTAAAACACTCATTGTTTAAGTCAGATAGGAACTCTGAGTTTGATTCAAACTCTGAGTTAAATTAATCTATAAAAGGAGAGCAAAAGAGGTGGACGTTTTGAGGAGCTTGGGAATAGCGTGGAGGTCGAATCAGAAGACGTTGGTTGGCTATGGAGATCTGAAGCTTGGGAATAAGAAGTCTTTTGTTTTGTTGAACAAGAAAGAAAGTGAAAGAGAAGAAAAAAAAGAAGCAGCAGAAGAAAAGAAGGGAACATGGTTGTATGGCTTTTTTAAAGAGAGAAAACTGAAAAAGATTGAAAAGAAAAAAAAAAGAGTTGGAAAAAAAGAGAAACAAGTATTGTTACCATGCATCTTACACAAGTTGAGGTAACCCGTATTCACAAGTGATTGTCTATTATTTTCTAGGTTATATTTAGTGATGAAGAATCTAGCTCATGAATGTAATATGGGGAACTTGAATTATTGGTTTACATTGTGACCTAGCAAGTTGGAGCTTGTCTAGGGGGTTGGGGTTGGTGCCCTTGTCTGAATTGCATTTTAGACTATAGCAGGGATTGGTGTTCTTGGACTGTTGTAGCAGTCAAAATAATGTGACCTTGCAAGTTGGAGCTTGTCTAGGGGGTTGGGGTTGGTGCCCTGTCTGAATTGCATTTTAGACTATAGTAGGGATTGGTGTTCCTGGACTGTTGTAGCAGTCAAAATATCTAAGAGTGTATTGAATAATATACGAAACCCTAGGTAGGGTATTATTCCGTGGATGTAGGCAATTTGGCCGAACCACGTAAACTCTGGTGCATTGCGTTTTTGTTTATTTTTCTTTGTTGCACATATTAGAGTGCCTTGATTGCGAGTGGTGGTACACTGTCTGGTAGACCCAGCCACATTGTGGTGAATTTTTGAAAAACACTGATTCACCCCCATCTCAGTGTCAATCTGGGAATAACAAAATCCCTTACCCTTAGTGTATATTACGAGCACTTATTTGACATCTCCATTCATTTGTTATGTAGTAAAGGTATTGTCATACCAACACATAAACCTTTGCTTAACACTTTGCCTCAAGTTTTTATGATTTTCATTTAACCTTCAAGGGGCAGCTCCGTTAGTAAAGTTGTGCAACAATTCAAATGTGAAAATAACAAAAACCACACACACAAAACAAAATTACATAGTTAACTTGAAGACTATGTCCATGACCAAGTAGAAGTAGTTTGACTATAAGAAAAAGAATTGAATATAACCTTAATCATTTTCTACTACTAAACCTGTTGAGATACAACCATCATTGTCTACCCTACTCAACCTGTTGAGATTTTATAGATATATCTGTACTTTAGAGGAAGAAGAAAAAAAATTGTCCTAAACCCAAAAAAAATCCAAAACAATGAAATAAGAACTCCAAATAATATTTTGAAGTCCACAGCTAGTCATTCAGAAAAGCATTCACTACCTATCCGACATTGGTCAACCTTCAAAAAAAGACGATTCAAACACATTTAAGCTCTAAAAATTTTAGATAATAAAAGTTTGTCTTTACCACAATATTCCCAAATACGAGAATGCCACCCTGAAATGCTTTTCACACAAACAAAGACAAGAGCTTCCTTGGCACGATTGATTCACAAGTAGAGGCTTTAAAGGGTTTGAACTTTGAACCACTCCACCCATCCACATGTTACCAATCTCTTCTTATTTGCATTTTAAATTCATTTTGTAGTATCAGAAGGAGATCTGATCATCTTTTCGGGGAGAACAATAAGGGTGGGCTCACTTGAAATCCACTGGAGTTCCATTTTTCTTTTTCTTTTTTAATATTTACAGAATTACAGGTGAGATGTGAATCTGTGATCCAGACTCTACACGTACCATGTGATTAATGTTGCTGGTCAACTCTATCGTTATTTAATCATAGGAATCAATCTGTTTGGTTTTTTAAATAAATTTGCAGGAATACAATAATAGGAACCGGAATGGCTTTCACACTTCACTTCACACTTGTGCTTCCTTGCTTTTAAAAATTCCCCAACAGCGAGAATAGCTTCCTTGGTACACCTAATTCGCAAACACAGGCTCTAAAAGGGGTTGAGCTGCTTCCCTTACCAAGTACAGATAAACAATCTTCTCTTATCTTCTCGTCCATCTCCAATTCTTCAACCATGGATCTATTCACAATGCTTGTTGCTTCCAATTCTCTGGTCGTCTTTGTTCTCTGCAATTTGATCATTATCATTCTGCTTTTCATGGGTCTAAAACCCACTTCATCAAGTACTCAAGAAAGTTTTAGTTCTGCCCATGAAGTTCCAAAGAGTATTAAGAAAGAGAAAGAAAGGGATGAAGGGTTCACCTCTGAAAACACTGAATCATCATCCACTGCAAATGTTGTTGAAGTATCAGAGGCTGTAAGTTTACCCAGCGACAAAGCTGTCAGCAATGAAGGTACAGAAGTACGTGAGAATAAAGATGAATGCAAAGAAGAGGACGATGAGCTGAGAAGGAGAGTGGAGGAATTCATTGAGAAAGTAAACAGAGGATGGAAGACAGAGAAGTTGATGACCTTCTACCCTAATAGAACTGAAGTACCCATATGGTTGTAGAGAGTCGGTTTATTGTATTGTATTAAATCAGCACGAGTACAGTATCTATAGATACTAGCAAAAACTCCACCTGGCAGGTGGTTGAATTTTGTTTTTATTTTTTTTACTTTTCTAGAAATAATTTAAAATCCGTTTGAAAGCTCATTGTAAAATAATTTATGGTAATTTATGGTCCAGAAAACTCAAAATGACCAAAAAAAAAATTTGGTTAACAAATGAGAGGTTAAATGTTTGTTTCATATTGAGGGATAATATCATTTTTAGATAAGACAATTCTGAAATTCTGAAAATTTTGTAGCTAGCTTTTATAAATTTTAAATGAGGCTGCTCTAAAGTAAAGGTAGTTCGAATTTATTTGTCTTTAATTTTACGATTAGTAGGGGACTTGTCATTTTATCTTTTAATTTAAGTAGCTTATTTCTATAGGTCTATGACTTATGTTCATTTGTTTTTTTTTTTTTTTTTTGTTTGTTTGTTTGTTAATAAGAAAATGAATTAACTTATTGTGTAGTCTTTAACCGCTTGAAAATGGGTACTTTGAAAGAAAGGATTATGAATATGAATCTGAAATGCATGTTTGAAAATGTATGTATACTTTGGGGAGGGGTGTCGATGGTTAAGAAATGGTATTTTGATCTAGTGAAAAAAACATATCATAACTAAATGGCGATTTTACTTTTATATAGTAGTATGATACACAAGTACATTATATAATACACTTAGACTGAGACAACATGTGTCATATCTTCAACATGCCCCCACAAGTGCAGTAGGAGCCTAACTAGAAGAAGTGCAGATCGTCTTCATCCAACCGTCTGTCCTTCCGTCCCCCCACCCTCACATATGGGCTTGCTCATGTACCACGGGCATGCTTATGTTTGACTAATTGTGAGAGTGGGAGGATGGGTAAACAGCCCACTTGGGTGAAGAAGATCTAGACTCAACTGCAAGCTTGTCTTTGAGAAGCAAGAAAGGAACCCTAGACAAAGTCTTGGTCAAGGCATCTACTAGTTGATCCATAGTCGAAATAAAAAGTACCAAGAGACGCCCATTAGAAACCAATTCGCAAACATGATGAAAGTCAATTTCTAAGTGTTTAGTGCACAAGTGAAAGACTTGATTCACAATTAGAAAGGCAACACTAAGATTATCAGACAACACCAAAGGAGCAATAGGGGAAAAGACCCAAATCTCCTGAAATAATGAGCAAACCCTAGAAAGTTCTGTAATGGTAGAAACAATTGCCCTACACTCTACTTCAGTGGAGGATCTAGCCATAGTTCGCTACTTTCTTGAGCTCCATGATATCAAAGTTGACCACAAAAGACATATTGACTAGTAGTTGAATGTCTAGTATTAGGTTTGTTATATCAAACCACTTTTGAGACTTTTGAACTAGTGCGATCCATATGAACTAAGGTCAACTGGGTTCGGGTTAGTGCTCTATCAAGCCCCTTGGCTCTCCTTGAAATTCAGTCCATGGACTGAACCCTTAGCTCTCCTCGGAATCCAGATTTTGGACTAGACTCTTGGCTTTGGACTAATCTTTTGGCACTCCTTGGAAAAGTGTTATTGGCGCAACCACTTGGCAGCATATATTTTCTGAACACATCACTCGACGCATCTCCCGACCACCACTCTTCAGCAAGATCATACTCGGATAAGAAACCATCCTTATACAGTTGTACGTGCGCTCAAACATTAAATTCAAAATTTAATGAATTGCACTTATCGAGGGACAAGCTAGCATTCTAAAAATTCCTTTGGGAATTGCTTCCAGCCATTTTGTCAAGATCATAGTGAAATGTGTCACATCTAAAGTCAGTCTATGACAAAGATATTTTCATGGTCCCTAAGGAGTGCCTAAATCTAGTTGCTTAGCGTACAAGCAAGCTACCTTCACCTTGGTTCTCCCCTTGCCATTGGATCACACCATCCAATTGTTGGCATCCATCCTATCTATGTTATCTTCTTCGCCTGTCAAACAGGACTTTGTTAGGTAAGCCAAGTTAAATCTACATTAACTTCGACACCTACCCAAGAGAACTTCAAATCTTCGGGCATTCAATCCTTTCTATGAGGATCTGTATTATCCATAATCTGACTTTACCATCAGAGGTGGCTTCCTGTCCACAGAGGTGACCTGCTCTCACGAATTTCCTTTGATCCATAGGTCCCAAATTATCTTTAATTATTAAAACCCCAACGTACCTTCTTTTTTTATTTTATCAAATAAAAAAAAAAAAAAAAAAACGTGTACTACTTGATATCAAAATGCAATTTAAATTGAGAAGATGAAGCGTTGATTCTCTCTCTCTCTCTTTCTTTTTCTAACGTTTAAATTAAATAATCAAAGTTAATTAAAGGTGTTTGGGGTCAAGATGTCTCAATTTAAATTGCATTTTGATATAAAGTAGTACTTGTTTTTTTAGGTGTTTGATAAAAAAAAATTTAAAAAAAAAGGGGGTACGTTGGAGTTTTAATAATTTAAGATAATTTGGGTTTTAACTATGATATTTGAGTTTTTAATAATTATTTTAATTGAGGGTAATTTAGTATTTTAACTGCTAGGGTGATTACGGTAATTTAGGGTTTTAAAAAAAAATTAACGCTAACAATTAAATTTAACCGATAAAGTTAATAGAGGGAATGTGTTTGATACATTTGCTAGGTAAGAGGGGAGGAAGTGACATTATCCAACTAAGAGGGGGTCTAAATGCTATTTGTTCAGCTAAGAGGAGAGGTAAGTGATATTTAAATGACATTCTCACATAATCATTTCCACTACGAAAAACACAGGCAGCACCCTCTCTCTCTCAAGACTCATAATCTTTTTAGAAGCCAAACATTCCCAAACTTTAAAAATACCTGTTGGGAAAGTGAAAATCAAGGAAGACAAACTAGTTTATGTAACTATTTACAGCACCTACACACCAACCAGCTGAGAGAATCATTGAAGCTGCCTCTCCATCAACCTTTCAGCTTTCCATGCCTCATTGATCTTTGCTATGAACTCTTCTATTCTCTTCTTTAAATCATCATCGCCTTCTTCATCTTCACTATCTAAATCATCATCTTTAATATCATCATCATTATCCTCATCATAGCCATCATATCCATGAAAATCTTCATCATCGTCGTCATCATCATCGTTGTCATTATTATGATTGTTTACCTCCATATTATCCATGATGTTCACTTCCTCACTATCCTCCTCCTCCCTTGAAGAGAGAAACCCAAACCAATCAAAATCTTGATAAGAAGATGTGGAGTTCTCAAGAAGAATAGTAATAACAATCAAGTTACAAAAGAAGAACACAAAGACAGGACTTGACTTAGCCTTCATGATCAATTCGAAATTAGAACCCATAAAGCCATTGTCTGTAGAAGTGGATGGAGACAAAGAGAAGATGAAGAACCCAATCAGAGTTAGTGCAGAGCAGAGCGAAGAAGAAGTGCAGCAAGTTCAGGAATCCCAGCCGACTTCATGTCCTTCCAGGCTCCTAGCTAGGTCTGTTGTAGCTCCCTGTGTGTATAAAGTTAGTTATGTGTGCAATTAACTCTTCTTCAGTTCCTTATATAAGCAAATCTCTCCAACGAATACAGTGTTAACGCCGTGTTGACAAATGATGGATCTTTTCTTGGAAATTTACTATAATTTGAACGACTACCTTCATGTCTGTGAATCTGTGAATCTGTGATGACGGATTAGTATTCTACTCTTGTAAGTTATCTCGAAGACTTGGACTTCTTGGCAAATAAGCTCACTTCCTCTAGAAAAAATAAAAATAAAATAACATATAATGAAGCTTACAAGACATAGATAGATTACTGGTCACCATGAAATTTCTGACATTCTCACGCGTCTAATGGTGTGCTCTGGTGTACGGACATTAAATTAGGTTAGCCTTAATAAGGTTCGATACACGAAATATATTAAAAGTTTAGATTCAAATCATTTGGCAAGGGTTTGATGGAAAATTGAACCCCTGTTTCGAAGGGTATTTTAGGTCATTTTGACATGAAATTTGACGTGTAACCTAATTTGAGATCAATAAACACATTGGGAGTGTTATTTTGACCTAAAACATCACCTAATCTAAAGTTTATAATTGGCACATGTCCATTGTCGGGCAAACTGGAAGTTTGGAAATTCATATAAACTAATGTAATATGCAAAGGAAACACAAAACACAATTAGTAAAGAGATGTCTAAAGTTTACAATTCATATACAATTATGTTGAGAAGGAGATGTATGGATAATGATTCACAATGTTACCGACTTTCGGCGTAAATTGGATAACCATATGGCGACTTATTTAAATGCCACATGGCACAATCCTATGCAGGTAATTCAAGGAATTGTAGCGCGACCAATGAACCATCTGCCTTATACGAAATATATTAAAAGTTTTTATTCAAATCATTTCATCAGCCTAACAATTGACATTAGAGCGGACACCACCTCCCTGAACTCAAGAACTTCATCTGAATAATAAATCAAAATATGCATGAACTAAGATAGACATCGTGGTCAACAAAAAGCTGTTCTAGTGGTTGAAACCAACACCTCTTAATGAAGAGATCGTGGATTTGACTTTGCTGAGGCATATTAATATCCCCATTCCCGACTTAATAAAACCGGTTTGTACAAAAAAAAAAAAAAAAAAAGATAGATATCATGGTGGTTACCCAAAAAAACTTACCCATCATTTTGTTATTGTACTTGACCATATGTTATATAGTTTGTATTTTTTTTTTTTTTCTATATATCTAAGGATGATGAAACATTTACTTTTTTTTATTAAGCTCATCATTATTTCATAGACCAAGTCAAAATTGAGGCATGAGTTTTAATTAAAGTGAGAAGCATTTATTTTCAGTTTTTCTAATCCATTCTTGGTTTGGTTTGGAATCGTCAGTGAAACTGAGGCATTTGATATTTTTACTTACCAACTCAAAATAATTTTTTCTTACGTCCTGGTTTGGTTTGATTATAAACTGATATTTCCTTGTATATCATCTATATAGAGGCAATTGGGACCATTTACTTATTGATCTGTATAGAAAACATCGTCTTTAGTGGGAGCAATGAGGACTTGTTAACCACCTTTTTGCAGCACATTGGGTTCACTTTTGCTATCAAGGACATGAGCCCACTTCATTTCTTCCTTGGGATGTTGGGGGTTCGGAATCTCGATGGATTACACTTAAGCATGTCCGAGTACATCTCTGATCCACTCAACAAGGCAAGCATGGTTGACTGTAAATTGGTTCAAACCCCTCATGTCCACTATGAGTCAACTCAATCGATTCACAGGTAACTCCCTACTTGATCCTACCCATTACTGGGGTATTGTTGGTGCTCTCTAGTATGCTATGCTCACATGGCCTGACATCCAATTCGCTATCAACAAAATTTGTCAATTCATGCATTATGCATAGCCCTACCTCCAATCATTGGTCCACAATTAAACTGATTCTTCACTATCTAAAGGGTACCATCACCAAAGGATTGCTTATTTATAAATTCTCAAATTTTAAATTATCTACATTTTTGGATGTGGATTGGACGGGTTGCTTTGATGATAGAAAATCAACTGGAGGATATGTAATATTCTTGGGTCAAAATTTGGTTTCCTAAAGTTCCAAGAAGCAAGCCACGGTGGCCCGATCCAGTACAGAGTCAGAGTACAAGGCGTTGGCAAACACTAGAGCTACTTTAGTTTCTCAATTTTATTTTTTTTGGTAAACTAGTCTCTTTGAAAGAATTCCAGATTTTTTTTTTCGGGGGGGGGTAGCTTGTTACTATGGGGTGGGAATTAAATTAATTACTAGTCTACGCCCCATGTTTGAAACCCACGACCCCCGTCCCTGGGAGGGGGATCTTTCCCCGCTTGACTAACCCATCATTGGCCCATTCCTCCAATTTTGTGGTGTGATAATGTGGGGGTCACTAATCTTATTGCTAACCCTATCTTTCATGCACGCATGAAGCATGTGGAGATTAATTGCCATTTCATTTGTGATAAGGTTGCTAAACAACAACTTGCAATCAGATTCCTCTGTACCAAGGATCAGTTGGCAGATATCTTCACCAAGACATTATCATCAAAGCAGTTCAATTTCTTGATTTCTAATCTCAACATTACATCCGTGCCATTGAGCTTGCGAGCGCATGTTAGGGAACCACCAAGAGTCCATATTAGAGAACCTGAGAGAGTCCTACATGAACTCCTCCACACCAGATCGCATGAGATGGATAAGGAGATAAATAAGGAATCTTATTTCTCAAGTAAAACACCTCATTCAGCTAATCAAGGCAATCCTTATCTCAAGATGAAGAGTTCTATATATCTCATGCATGATATCTCAACAGTAGGACTTCAACACAAAGCCAACTTGTCACCCTAGGCATGTGAAACTAAAAGAGTAGTGGTGAATACTCTTTAAGTTTCCCTATTTATATATATCTTGTATATATCATTGATCATCAATAAGAAAACACAGCCATAGCTCTTCATCGTGGACGTAGGTTGATCTCTACAGCCGAAACCACGCTAAACAATCTTCTTGTTCTTCTTTATTTTCAGTTTACTTTACATCAAATATCAGTTCTTAACCTAAACAGTTAGTTCTAGTTTCAATTTCGGTTCAATTTGAAAGCATTTGTTACAGTCTTGGAGAACAATTACGCTGCTCATTTAATCTTGGAGAATGAAAAGATGGATAATGGGAATTTGTTAAACGTACTGCAAATTTCTTTTGTTCTTAAAATACGAATTAGTAAGAAAAATGGCTTCAAAAACGATTTTTATAAACCTTGTCAAGAGAATACAAACTTGATAAAATGGCACTTTGAACACCTCTTTATGTTAACTTTTTTTCCGTTAATATCTATTTGTTTCCATTAAGTATTTTTTAAACCCTAAATTACCCTGACTTAAAATTATGTTTTAGTTTAAATCTTAAATTACCCTCAATTACTATTTTAGGGTCTTAGAATAAAATTAATTGAAGATAATTTAAGGTTGTAACTATTAAAATAATTAAGAGTATTTTGGGGGTTTTAATAGTAATATCAACTTGAGGGTAATTTAGGATTTTAACTAATAGAGTAACTAAGAATAATTTGAGGTTTTAAACAAAAATATCTTTTTAATTAAACGTAATTTAGGTTTTAAAAAAATAATGATAAAACTATAATTTAATGAAAAAGTTAACAGAAGGGAGGTGTTCGATAACTTTGCCAAGGGATGTAAGTAATATTATCCAACTAAGAGGGGCCCCAGTGTCATTTGGCTAACTAAGAAGGGAAGTAAGTGACATTTACCCTATATAATTTGACACCAGCAGAGGTACATCTTTATGATATTCCCAGGTCTAATTTATAATTAGATTTAGTGATTAACCTATATGATTATCAAATTGAAACAAGAATACAGATTCACAATCGATAAACCCTAACCTAACAAATCATTCGGTCATGTGATTTACCAAGAAAATTGGAAGCAAGAAGAAGAAGAGACACAAGGTGTTTGATGACGGAGTTCGGTTCTTTCGAACCTACATCTCCGGGACTCAAGACTGGAGTCCGATCTACTATAATCAATCAACAATTACAGAAAAACAGGGAATAATAAGGGTACAGATGTCACCGTATATGGCAACCAAATTGGCTCAAGTCATCATCGAGTATCCCTCCATATCTGAGGAACAAAAGCCCTCTCGAATAACTCCAAAGAACATACCAGAGAAGACGATTCACACAGCCAGAAACATAGCCAAGCCTTCACCGAAATGCCACACGAAAGCCATCGAGTGTTCCTTTCCTTCTATTGAGCATCTTCTCTTCAGATGATACAAGGATCATACAAGAACAAGGATTAAAGATGAAGAACAAGGTAGAACGATGCCATAGCCAGAATCGCCAGAGCTCAGTTGGATTTCCCAATTCCATAAACCCCCAAAATTTGAATCGTGTTTTGCATACCCCTAATGAGACTAAACCGGCCAATGATATGATATACAACAAATGAACCAACTGGTTCAATAATAACCAACTTAGGAAAGGAAATTCCCAGATTAACCCTAAAACTTTATGATCTAGACACGGATTAATCCTGGTTCATCCAAGACGCAAGACGGTTGCACCGGAATCCTAGTGGCCTAGTGGTAATGTCAGCCGTTAGATTGAAATCTGATGGTGGGCTTCCTCAAACTATGTTCCCTCGGTTGTTCAATCAGCATTTGAGCATGCCATGCATGAAATGGCTTAATTTAGAAACTTCAAACTTACTTCCATTCCTACAGCGACTTGGCACCCCAAACACGCCCTAAACCTGAAGAAATGGAAAAGAATCAAAGCAAACGCGTTCTAAGAGGACTATTTCCTTCTCCTCATTTTATGGGGCTTATTCCCTGGAAACACACGAAAATCCAAATCATTGCCGCTACGTACAAGGCAACTCGGTTTTATTATATTGTATTAAATCAGTTGAAGTATAGTATTTATAGATATACACAAATACACCATACAATACACTTAGACTTGGACACCACATTATGTCATGTCCTCAAAAATGGTGATTTAAACAGATTTCATCATCATCTCTGCTTGCTACCAAATTCCAGTACTAGTACATCTGGATCGTCGTCTTCCTAGCTTCAACTTTCTTTGCACATCAACATTCAATTCCTCTTTCTCTGTCTCTCTCAAACTTGTTGCTATACTATTTTACCATTGTTTGGATTCTCAGTTAAATTAAGTAAAGAAGAGAAGTGTTTTGATCATTCCAACAACAGTCGCTGAACCGGAATGAGCAGCTGGAACAGGATGGTTTAATGGATGCTTCTCAGACAGGGAACTTCTCGGAGATCCTTCCCTCGGAGAAGCTGTGTGATGAGGACCATGCAAGTGATACACATTTGTCTGCATGCGACTTCTCGGTAAAGGTGGTGGGAGTGAGGAATTCGACGCAACCATTATTCAGTTCTCAAATCAGCATTTAATGCACTAAGGATTCTTAATATCTCGCTGCGGATTAAGAGACCTCTAACTCACCTCAAGCCCTAAACCGGCACCTCATTTGTCCCCCCAGTTGTGGGTTGTTGTCACATCAATATCAGTCTGACGCTGACCTTTGATTCGTCAACAAGATCTTCCGCCGATAGGATTATCATGTGATTTAGCTTATTGCTCAAGTCTCTTCAAGAAGTCATCTTCGCCCACCATCTCATTAGATGCACATCTAAGGGCTTAGCTTTATAATTCATGACTACGCTTGAACAAAGGTAAAACTTGGATATTCTAGCCATGACTCTCCTGCAATTACTCCTGAAGAACATTCTCGTCTTCATCTCTTTGAGCATTTATTCCTCAAGAGGAGTCTCTGGTTTTCTTACCTAAACTGACTTAATCATTGGAGGTGGCTTCCCGTCCCCAAAGACGGCCCACTCTCACCATTATTTTGGTCTCAGGAACCAGGTCCAGATCAAAAAAGAACGAAGGAGCTAAGAGCAAATTTTCACTACAACAAGAAGATAAGGGTGAGATGGAATAGGGCTAGAACAATTAGCGAGTTGAGAAACTATCAAGAAAGTTTTGTATGTAACGAAAAAGCAAAAAGGTAAAGCTACACTAATAAATAAATGTTTCAACTTCACCAACCAAGTTCTTAGCCCGGACTTCACCAACCAAGTAGGGGTGTCAATGGGCTGGGGTGGGTGAGGCCAGTCTAAATCCAATCTTGCCTTAAGGACCTAAACTCAAACCCTAACCTTGACTTAAGAACTCCAAACCTAAATTCTACCTACTAGGGATCTTCTAAGCCTGTCTCCGCTTGATTTATCTTGACCTAGCCCTTATCTTTAACCCTATTGAGAAGAAAAGAAAAATCATAGACTAGTAGCTCCAAGAAGATTTAAACCATTGACTATTATGACTTAAGAAGTATTAGTAATTGCCAACTAAGCTAATCCCTTAAGACTTTTAGATAGATCTTTGGTTAAACAATTATTTAAATTCAATTTGTGGGTAAATTTACTAATTTAAGTAAATTAACACAGATCACGTAGGACTAGAGAAGGTTGGCTCGAGGGCTGAACTCAAATTCTAATAAAGGTAATATGATCATTTATGAATATTTTGACATTGATTATGTTTCAACTTCACCAACCAAGTTCTTACACCCCTACCCGGCAAAAGAGAAAAAAGCTAACTGACTTCACCAACCAGGTAGGGGTGTCAAATGGACTGGGGTGGGTGAGGCCAGTCTAAATACAATCTTGCCTTAAGGACCTAAACTCAAACCCTAACCTTGACTTAAGAACTCTAAACCAAGGTACGAAAATTTGGCGGAATTCGCCGGTTCACCAAGGGGTGAAACTTAGCCAACCGGCGAATTTCGTCGGTTTTTCACTTATATTTTAGGCATCAATTCGGTCAATAATATATTATGCCTGATATTATTAATTTAGATAATGAAATGGTAAACAGGTGGTCAAATCGATAATAAATGCTTGGACTAAATAACTCATCACCGTCAATAACATCAGCCCTTTATTATCAATTTAATTGATGAAATGATAAACACGTGAAGTCAAGTCATTCTAATAAATGTTTGGCCCCACACTAAACAACACATCACCCTTTTTACCTTAAGGATTGAAATGTTAACTTTACTGTCTTCACTTATTCTCTAAACTGCAGCCTGCAAGTCTCAAATGATTCCCACCCTGTTCTCCTTTTTGTTTTCTTTCTCACCTTCCTCCCTTTTGCAAAGTTAGTCGGAGTCGTTTTCCTTTTGTTCCTTCCTATCTTGAATCTGGAAAGCATCCTTGACATCTCCGGCGAACAGAGAGTGATGACAATGCAACCTCAACGGCGTATTCAAGCACGGACGCCATCACAAACATCTCCGTCGAATGTTAGAACTAATTTTGCTTTTTATTTGCTTGTATTTCACCCTTTCGCCAGAAAATCAGAGAAAAATCGACCATTTTCTGGTGATATTTAGCATATGTTGTTTTCGCCGGTGTTTTTATTTTGCTACTTACCAAACCATCTGATATTCGGCCAATTTTTGCCTGAAATTCACCAAAAAGTAGAACCATGCTCCAAACCCAAATTCTACCTGCTAGGGATCTTCTAAGACCGTCCCCACTTGATTTATCTTGACCTACCCCTTATCTTTAAGCCAATTGTGAACAAAAGAAAAACCATTATCTATTAACCTGACTTGAGAATCAAAAACAATATTTAAATCATTTAGACTTAAGTTTAACGTAGGCATGGCCAGAGAAGATTGGTTCAAGGGCCGGACCTGAGCTCCTATAAAGGCCATATGAGCCATTTATGAATATTTTGACATTAAGACTAGTTTCACCCCCCAGGTAGGGATATTGTGGTGGCCCTAAATCCAATCTTGCCTTAAGGACCTAATCTCAAACCCTAACCTTGACTTAAGAACTCCAAACCCAAATTCTACCTACTATAGGGATCTTCTAAGCCCTTCCCTGCTTGATTTATCTTGACCTAGCCCTGATCTTTAAAAAATCATAGACTAGGAGCTACAAGAAGATTTGAACCATTGATTATTATTACTTAAGAAGTATTATTAATTGTCAACTAAGCTAATCTCTTAAGACTTTTAGGTAAATATTTGGTTAAACAAATATTCAAAGTCAATTTTTAGGTATTCTAATTTAAGTAAATTAACACCCCACATAAGACAGACTAGGTTGGCTTGAGGGCTGAACTCAAACTCTACTTAACCCTACTAGGGTTAGTTATTTTGTAATCCAAACCCGCACTTTGGATTGAAAAGTTAGTCAGGCTTAAACTGACTAACGAAGAATTTGGGCTGATTCAGGCCAATAGGGATTTTATATCAACAACCCTAACTACAAACAAAGCTACTTGTAAGTCTCACCATAGCTTGAGGGGTGCAAATTTAAATGTCAAAAAATTGGGATGTTTGTGTTATAAGTATTGTAAGTCTAAAATTCAACTCCCAAAGATTTGAATCCTTTTTAAAAGACGAATTGTTTATAAAAATTTTCACAAATGAAGACACACACCAATATAATATGTGGAAGTGTCTGAGCTAGTGCTCAAGACCAATATTAATAATTTGATTATATAAAGAGTAATCTCTTCATCCAAGTGACAAATCCCAGATGACGATTACATGGATGACTAAGGTAGCTAGGGTCATTAGACTAAAGCAGATATGGTTTCTCTCTCTCTTTCCCATGTCTACCAAATAAAGCTTAAATATGAAAACATTCCATCTATTACAGGTTTTAAAGTACAATTTTTAATTAATCTTGATATATTTTTTTCCCTTTTGTCTTCCCTTAATTTTCAATTTGTTTTCTAAGTAATTACTTCATAACACAATGAGATACATATTCTATTTAGCTCTAGTTGATTTTTTTTTTTTTTTTTTGGTAACCTATTTAGCTCTAGTTGATACCAGTAGGAATCCTTGAATATTGCTTTCCAGTGCTGTCCTAAATTTCAATATTCTTTTTTGTCCAAAAAAATAGTATTTCAAGAATTTTGGGATTTTTTCTTTTTTTTTTTTTTTTAAAAAAAAAATTTTTTTTTTTTTTTTTTTTTTTTTTTTTAAAAAAATTTTTTTTTTTTTTTTAAAAAAAATATTAAATTAATTTTTTTTTTTTTTTTTAAATTTTTTTTTAAAAATTTTTTTTTCTTATTGTTTAGGTTAATTTCTTCTATTACATTGTAAATATTTAACAAGATAACGAATCTAACTTTGTGGGTAGATACATCTCTAACTCGGCTACTCATATGTTATTTTTCTAATGAGAAAAAGAACATGTTGCATGGTCACTTCCTATATATACCTCAAATTAAGGAGTGCCGGAATAAGACATTTCATCTCTCTTGTTGGATGATTGACATGCTCTCCCTTTGGCCTTCCTATGATATAGATAGAGTAAAGAAATACTTTTATGCTCTCGTTGACACCAACATAAAATTACGAGATCATCACCACAATTTTCGTATTTTTATGCAAAAATAAAATAAAATGAAAGCTCATGATAGACTACGTTTGTGAAAGGTAAAATTTCTGTGAAAACCTCATAAGCTATCTTGCTCGCTAAGTTAACTTGTCTCGCACATACATATGCTTATTTATAAATTAAATGAAGCCAAAAATTTTAGACAAGGAGACATCTTGTGCTTACATATATTCATATGGATATTTATATTATTACATTCAAATCACAAGCTAAAATAAAGAAAAACTGATAAAGTCAAAAATACTCATAAGCCAATATAAATTTATTTATTATGGCAACATCATGATAATATTTTACAAATACATCAGTACTGATATCCAAACAGGCCACGAACACCGATCCCTAAAATGTGGATGAGTCCAACTCTGATACTCTTCACTTAAGTGGAAGCATTCTTTACATATTCATTCTTACTATCAAGATTTAAACTTGTGATATGGTGCAATTCCAACTACGAAAAACACAGGCAGCACCTTCTTTCTCTCAAGCAGGAGAGAATCATAATCTTTAAAGAAGCCAAACATTCCCAAACTTATAAAACATGCTGGGAAAGTGAAAATCAAGGAAAACAAACTAACATATACACCAACCAGCTGAGAGAATCATTGAAGCAGCCTCTCCATCAACCTTTCAGCTTTCCATGCTTCATTGATCTTTGCTATGAACTCTTCTATTCTCTTCTCTAAATCATCATCTCCTTCTTCGACTTCACTGTCTAAATCATCATCTTCACTATCATCATCATTATCCTCATCATACCCATCATACCCATGAAAATCTTCATCTTCATTCATCATCATCATCATCATCATCATTATTCTGGCTGTTTTCCACCATATCATCCATGATGTTCACTTCCTCAGTCTCCTTCTCCTCCTCTGAAGAGAGAAACCCAAACCAATCAAACTCTTGATAAGAAGATGTTGAGTTCTCAAGAAGAATAGCAATAACAATCAAGTTGCAGAAAAAGAACACAAATACAGGACTTGACTTGGCCTTCGTGATCAACTGGAAAGTAGAACCAATAAAACTCTGATCTGTAGAAATCGATGGAGAGAAAGAAAAGGGGAAGAAGACCATCAGAGTCAGTGTAAAGCAGAGAAGAAGAAGTGCAAGTTCAGGAATCCCAGCCGGCTTCATGCCCTTCCAGGCTTCTGGCTAGTTGTGTAAGGTTAGTTATGTTTGCAATTACCAAACTCTCGTCTTTATATTCCTTATAAGCAAATCTCTCCAACGAAGAGAATACTGTATTAACGCCGTGTTGACAAATGGTGGATCTTTTCTTAGAAATTTACTAAAATTTTAACTACGTCTCTATGATGACGAATTCGTATTATACTTTTATAAGTTATCTCGAAGACTTGGACTTCTTGGCAAATAAGCTCAAGGTCTCCACTAATAATAATGAAGCTTACAAGTATAGATTACCGGTTACCATGAAATTTCTTAAACATTTTCGTGTATCTAATGGGACCCACTTTGGTGTATATACGTTAGATTTGGACCATCTTAGTGTGAAATAGATTAAAGAATTTGATTCAATTCATTCCATTAGCTTCGAAAAGTTTAATACATAGATCAACTAACATCTGTATCAGAGCTCGCACCATATCTGTAGAAACTAGGAATAACCTAAGAGTTTAAGGTCTAAATAATTAATCAAAATATGCATAAGGTAGGCCACACAATGCACTTACCCAAAAAAAAAGTGACCCATCATTGTATTTTGTGTCTTTTCATATTTCTAAGTATGTTGTAATAATTAAGGAAAAAGTTTATCTGCTTGAGCACAGCAGTGCACATAGATGCTAAACAATAAGCTGAAATTTAAAACAGGACTTTAAATTTTAAAAATTCAAAATAAACTTGTAATTTTTTTATTTTTTCAGCCTATTATTTGGTATATATGTGCAGTATAGAGGATTCATGTTTTTCTAATATATTTTTATCCTGATTCAATTAAAGCCCACCGTCTCTCCTGTATTTAGAATGATTATCTGCTATATACGAGCTTTACCTGTCTTTCTCTCTCTTACTCTCTCTTGTTTCCTTTTTCCTTTTTCTCTTTTTTCTCCTCTCTCCTCTTTATTTCACCTCTTCTCTCTCTGCTCTCTACGTTCTTTCTCGTTTCCTCTTTCTTCTCGTCTTTGTTCTTTCTCTGTTCTCTCAATGCTTTTCCCTTTCGCTTCTCTCCTGTTTAATTTCTCTCTCTGTTCTCTTTCTTCCGTTTCCATGCACATTTGCTCTCTCTCACTCTTTTATTTCTCTGCTTTCACTTCTCTTTTTTTCATCATATCAAGATTATAAATATAAAATAATAATATGAAAAAATCTACATTTTAGTTGTCTCAAACAATAGGCTGAAATTTAAAACATGATTTCAAATTTAAAAAATTCAAAATAAGCTTGTAATATAAGAAAACAATTTTTTTTCTTCTATGTTCTGGTTTGGTTTTTTTATAGTGTTGGTTCCAATATCAGTTTTGGTTTAATTTGGATGCGTTTCTTTTGTTATGAGAACAGAAAACTGGGTGATAATATTTGTTAAAACGATTTATTCTTTTATTCTTAAAGAATGAATTAATAAGAAAAAAATGGTTTAAAACACTGCTTTTACTAAACATGTCGAGGGAATAGAAACTTGATAAAAAAAGTCTAGACGGCGAAAGTCTCTTGAAATAATACCATCTCACTCTTGCTCACTAACCTCATCTACCTTCCTCTCTTGTGTCTCGTCATTTCTTGGAAACTAGATTTTTCGATTATTATAAAAAAAATTCAAATTATTAATTCAATTAAGAAATATTTCCAAAATGAATTTTTCGCACATTATTTTCAAATAAAGAACGATCTCCCAACACAAGAATTGGTCTCCTAAAATGGAAACATCATATACTAGTGCCGTGGTTCAACAATAGATGAAACGGCTTTACCTCCATTCCTTGAGCGCCGTGGCATGCCCCCAAACACAACCTAAACCCAAAGGAAAGGGGGAAAATCAACGCAAACGCGTTCTCATAGAAGACTATTTCCCTTCTCCTCATTTTATGGGGCTTCCCTGGAAACAAACACGAAAATCCAAATCATTGCTAGTACGTACGTACAAGGCAACTTGGGTTTTAGAAGAATAGACAAGAACGGTAGTTCCTTTTCTCAAGTTATCTATGCGTGAGAAAGCATTACACTTTACCTTCTCACTCGGAAGTTAAAAAGGAAAAGCCTCAAAAAATGGGAACAAAAGAAAGCAAGTGAATTGTTCTGGAAGCACTAAACAGAGAACACCTCATGCATCCATGATTATCCAAATTAATTGTTGAGCATGGCTCATGTTTTACATTGTGTTACCAACGAATACACGGTCCCGCTCCCGGTTAGTAGGCGCGGGTCCAAAAAAGCCACCCCAAGGGGGTGTAGGAATAGCACCTCCATAGCCTGTAGGGGATCCATGTTTCTGTGAGACTCTAAATTTCTTTACAGTTTGAACTTGAACCCATGAATAGTTGTGGCTTAAATCTAAGCACTTATAAATATATTCTCTTGTAATAAAACATTGAATATAGTGAAAAACCTAATGCTGGACATTACCTCACGTTGAGGTAAACCAGGGTAAAATCCGTGTCTCCTTTTCTTTCTTTGTTTTCTATTTGATTGTGTGATTGATCGCCCTAATCCTAACATTAATTTCATTCCAAACCAAATGATAACCATAGAGACCTGAAAAAAAATGAACAGTGGCAAACAACAGCTATCCATTGAATAATCTATCAAATGTTCTAACAAGGAAACTGAAAATCGAAAAGAAAAACAAAATGATACATGATCACAAACAGCTACAGATTAAGGCCTACCTACCACTCTACTGATCAGAATTCCTATCCGATAAATTCTCAATGAGTTTACAAGCAAGTCAAAAACAGGATGTAAGGTTCCAATTGTAGTTAATTTTGTGTATCACAACCAAGATCAATGTTTGAATCTGGCCAGTCAGAACCTCACAGTGACTAAATAGGATGGGGGGGGGACCTTTGATTATCCTGAAGGTAAAGATATGTTTATATCGGTTGTTGAATTCCGCGAGTCCTGCATGGAGTGTAAAGGTCCCCAGTTGTCTCCTCGGAAGGAAGAACCAGTAGCAAGATTAGACTTAGGAGTTGCAGAACGCGGTCCTTGTCCGCCATAGCTCTCCTCCATTTCTGCACTAGAAATAGGAATCGCAACGTTCGGTGAAGCAGAAGAAGCAGGATCTGTCTTGTGCTTCTTAGGCTTTAGTTCCTGTTGAGTGCTAGGCAAAAAGCTGCCCACCACAACCTAATAGAATCATAAATATCAGGGAAATAAAAATATCAATAGCTAAAATGATAGATAAGGTGCCCAAGAGGAAGTGCATTTTGCTTAGATAGTCTACCTGTATTGGGCTGGCAGCTACCAGTAGACCAGCAACTCCTCCCCCTAAAACACGGCCATCAGGACTTGCCAATGAGACACTCATACCACCAGACCTGCTCCTAGTTCCTCCAGTCTCGGAAGGCATGAATGATCCAGATAAGGAGAGTATCTCAAAACGACCCTAAAAGAACAGCACCAAGAAATGGGCATTGTCTCAGAGAAATGTCAGCAAAGTAGTAGCATCAAAACAAAATACAAGGATGCTACAACATATGATGCCAGGTCAAAGCATAGAGTTTCATATTCCAAACTGGATCAGAAACGAAAACTTCAAAATTGTCATAAACAGGTAACCAAAACTGGACTAGAGACTCAAAATAGTCACATATCAAGCCAATCATGTCTTTCAATGCTTCAGGAACAAGAGTCACCAAAGCACAAGACAGACTCAACTGCAGTCACCCATGAAACAAAGTTGCTAGCAACATTTCACAACCCAGATAAGCAAAACAACTGAGAAATCCAAGATAGAACTTGCACCAGGTGTGGGAGTTCTAGGTCAAATCTATTATGATGCTTAAACTGCTCCATTATTGGGGAGCACATGATAACCAAGGAACTACTACTCCACAAGAATCTAGGGCTGCCTTCCAGAGATACGACCGGAATCACAAGAGAAATCACAAACAAGGTGCCCATAATTCAAGAAAATCCTGAAGACCTTTGTCGTGTCTCCTTCCAACTTTTCCCTAATCTTCTAACCGAACCTCCTTAAAATTTTTGAGATACTCAATAATCTGTTATGAGAACAAATCAAAATATTACATATACAGTATTTAAGGACTAAATCCCTGTAAGGAACTTCGACAACACGTCACATGGGGCTGAGGTTAACACAGACACAGTCTCCACACCAAAAGATTGCTTGTCATAGCTGGGATCAAGTGCAATTAAAGGAAAACTGGAAATGTTTACAGAAAGAGTTCTAAGGGCTAACCAAAACTTATAAGATGTATTGTGCTTTAAAAACAGTAAGGGAAAGTTTCAACAGTGGGGAGTGGGTTGTATATCATGCAAAACCATATATTAGTTCAACAAGATTTGTGACAGAAACTGAATAGACAAGAATTTTAAAAAAAAATAAAAATAGATATCTTATAATGCATATTTCAGGCACTCTAGATTTTTTGACCTCTTGGACTGACAATCGATACTTCTTCAAGCCATAAATCATTGACAAGTACAGAAAATACCATGGATGATTCACAGCATTGCACTCAGATTTTACTTTATTCCAAATGATATGTTCTAGTTCTGCTTGAAATAGTATTCAATTAATTCTCTAATTTCCATTCACTAAATCTCCTCCCCAGAATACTGTATTCCCCTTTTAAAATACATAATATTTGATCAATGCAACGCATATAGATCCCAGGTCTGCTAAGTAGAGAACATCAACATATTAGGAAATAAGTCAAATAACTAGATATGAAACCATAATAGCTAGTTCTAAATAATAGAATGTGGAAAATAAAAAAGCAACAGATGGTACAAATCTAAAGGTTGTCCTAGCCCAAATGTCATCAACTAGAATTTTCAAACATATTGTCCAAAAAGCAGATGATAGGAAGACTTATTCCTTGAACATGTCAATCTGACAACTACTTTTGGACGAGTACAGATCCAAAAGATATCATGACATCAACTATGATGACTTAAATTAGAATTTCTAATGTTTTCTGAAATACTTCAGATATCTTTATTTAACAACCATCTATGTTGCCATCCACATAAATCCCATGCTAGATAATAAACATATTTCTTGTGTTCCTCTCACTCAAAATGAAACAAGGATTACTTAGGCAAGATAACTTATTTGGTTATGACTATAACCAGGGGCAGAGTTAGGATTCAAAAAGGGGAGGGGGGGAGATAATGAGGGTCTGGACCACCTGCCCGTCGAGTGAGCACTGACGCTTTTTCATCACACCTACTATATGAGGCCTGTGTGGGACCCATTGGAGGTCCCACCTCTGACTTATTTTATCATGTGCACACGTAGGCCCACACATATTAAATATAGGTCAATTATTTAGAATGACATTTTTAACCTTACAAAATATAGGTAAATTAAAGCATAGAAGATCGCTAACAAAAAAATATCTTACAAAATCAACATTACAATAGGGAAGAAAAAAAAGCACATGATTTCAATAGTAGAAAGCTAGATGCAAACCAAACCAATTATGATAGTTAGTTATCTTACAAATTACAGATATTTCATTTACAATATTAAATCAAATAAAAAGAATTAATAAATAAAAATTTTGAGAAAGACAAACAACATAAAATCAAATAAAAAGGATAACAAAAAAATCCAAAAAAAGAGAGAGAGAAGTAAAAAAATCGAGAAAGAGAAAGAGAATAGTTGTGGAGAAGACTTAGGAATAAACTCCTATGTTTAGCTTTTCCAAGTTTTCCCAAGCCGCATGTGAGGCGTGAGGAAAGATGAGAGAAGAAATAGAGAAAGAAATAGGACAGAATAAATAGGAACACAAAGAGGAGAGAATAAATAGGGAGAAATTTTAGAGATTATGACTTTGTTTCTAATTAGGATTTAACTGTTTCTTCCTTAAAAGTAGGGTTCTAATTGTAATTGTCAGATAATTATAGAAAATGACATTTATACCCGTTATCTTTACCTTTAAAAATTATTTCCAATATTGGAGGGGCCAAATAAGATATTTTACATGTGGAAAGAGATTAAAAAAAGGAGAAAATAAGGGAACTAAGCAAATTATTATTAAAAATCCAAGAGGGGGGGGGCTATGTAGCTCTGCCCCTGAGCATAGCCCCAAAGGAGTTGGACATCAACAGGACCTCCATAATCATATCACAACAATGTGAAGATTTAGTTCAAGCATATCTGGAAGTTTCTTATTTAATATAATTTTGAAACTGAGGCATGCATCTCCATAAACTGTCAATATTTTAAATTTATCCAGGATTCCCTATTTCTGGACAAAGTTAAAATACTCAAATAGCGATGCAAGCATGTTATGGGCAATGCTATGAAATGTGTGATTTTGGAGAAGTGTGCCAACCAAATGGATGAAGCCAGAGGGGAACCTACATAGACCCCCCCCTTTTTTTTAAATTTTGCTTATTTCCCTTTTTTCTTCTTTTTCTCTTTCCACATGTGAAATATCATTATTTGCCCCACCCCCAATATTAGAAATAATTTTCAAATGTAAAGATAACGGATATCAATGTCATTCTCAATATTTATTCAATGGTTACAATTAAAACCCTAAATGGATATAAATGTAATTCTCAATAGTTATCCAATGGTTACAATTAAAACTCTACTTGTGAAGAAGAAACAGTTAATTCTCAATTAGAAACCAACTCATAATCCCTAAAATTTTTCCCTATTTATTCTCTCCACTTTCCATTCCTATTTATTCTCTCATCTTTCCTTCTCTATTTTCTCTCTCCTCTTTCCTCACACACTACTTAAGGAAAACTTGGAAAAGTTAAACGTTGGAGTTTATTCCTAAATCTTGTCCACAATCAAGTATTCTCTCTTTCACCATTGATGTTTTCTCTTTCTTTCTCGATTTTTGTTATCATTTTTATTTAATTTCATATTGTCTCTCTTTCTCAAATATATTTTTTTATTATTCTTTTTATTTGATTTAACATTATGCATGGAATATCTATAATTTGTAAGATAATTAATTATCATGATTGTTTGGTTTGCATCTAGCCATATATGGTTGAAATCATTTTCTTTTAATGTTGATTTTGGAAGTTTTTTTTTTTTGTTAGCAATCCTCATGCTTTAATTTACTTGTATTTTGTAATGGTAAAAATGTTATTATCAATAGTTTATCTATATTCACAATATTTGTGGGGCCACGTGTGGATATGATAAAATAA
This sequence comes from Hakea prostrata, assembly GCF_041222555.1. Taxonomy (NCBI): domain Eukaryota; kingdom Viridiplantae; phylum Streptophyta; class Magnoliopsida; order Proteales; family Proteaceae; genus Hakea; species Hakea prostrata. The sequence goes on along the minus strand of NC_142600.1, from coordinate 69,879,575 downwards.
TTCTGAGGTCGTACCCTCAGTGGATCCCACATGGACCTCACACAATATGTGTGGTGAAAAAGCATCAGTGCTCCCCAAACGGAGAGGTAATCCAAACTCTCTTTATTGCCCCCCCCCCCAATGTTGAATCCTGGTTCTGCCCTTGGATGAAGCAATACAACAGAAAATATTTGTCAGATTGGGCAGCATGGACATTGTCCTTGTAACCTTACCATCCAAATGCTTTGTAAAATAAATTTTATTCTAGAATAAGCTTCAATAAGCCACCACAAAGAGGTGAAGAGAGGTATAATCATTTATGTCTCAATACATTTCACATTTGAAGGTATCTCAGTGTTACACACTAAAAGCTACTTTCAATTAGGCACAGTTTGTAGAAATGGGGTGGGAAAAAAGGGTGGAAAAAATAAATATGTGGAACCCATATGTAGTGGGGTGAGGGAATAGGAAAGGAAAGGATTTTGTGAAAAAAATTCAAATGTAGGTCACACTTTTGTTGTGTCCCACATTTTTTTCGCAAAGTCCCACTTATTTAATGGGACTTTAAAAAAGGATGGGGTGGGAAAAGTAACATGCCACATCAGTAGACAAGTATGCCCTCTTTCCCATCCCATTGAACTACCATACTTTGGGATTTCATGGAAAAATTTACTTTTTCAAACTTTTTCCAACTTTTGCCAACCCCATTTTAGATTCAACAAACAAACGGTGCCTTAATGAGTCACCGAAAATTTCATGCCTTTACAAAAAAGGTTAAAAAAAGTGTGCCATGTTCCTAGAGTATATAACCACAATACGTAGGGTCACCTTGAAAGACATGGTAAAGCAAACAAAGTTTACAAAACTACATCATACTCCGCTAGGAATGAACAAATTATAGCTAATACAGGAGTTCCTTCAATAAATGATAACTGAGGAGAAAATCATTTACGTGAAATGTGGATGTGCTTCAGGATAGAGGAATGATTTGATTTAGATCAAAGGAGCTAAAGGACCAAGGAGTAAGCCTAAAATAACTCTCTAAGGCTACGTTTGTTTGCAAAGGTGGGGTGGGAAAAAAGGGGTGGTAAAAAAAAACATATGGATCCCATGTGTAGTGGGGTGAGGGAGAAGGAAAGGAAAGGAAAGGGTTTTGTGGAAAAGTGATAGTCGTGAGTCCCACTTTTTACTTTTTTCAAATTTCCCACAAAGTCCCACCAAATATGTGGGGTTTTAAAATGGCTTGGGGTGGGAAAGTTGGGCTGCCACTCCAAGCAACCAAACAATCTACCATTTTGGGATTTAAAGGAAAAGTAAGAAATTTACACTTTTTTCAAGAATTTTCCCACCCCACCTTTATTCTAGCAAACAAATGCAAGCCTAAAAGGAGTGGCGAAGACAGAAATGCATAGATTAGAACTTGTAATGAATGTGGCATTGAATTGAGCTAACAAAGGGATCCACTTATCCAACCCCATTTAATTGCAATGAGGTTGAGTTGAATAAAGTTGAGTCTGCTCATACTAGATGAACAACAACTAGGGGTGCAAGTTTGGCCCTGACAGCCCTGACCCGCCCTAAGTCCGCCCTGAGCCCGAATAGGGCTTGAGGGCGAGTTAGGGCCAAAATATTTTGAGGGCGGGCTTGGGATTACTCTTTGGCCCACTGAGCCTGTCCCGACCCGTCCATGATTTTTTCCCTGATTTTGGCCCTAATTATGGCCCTAATCCTGGCCCTAATTTTGTACCTGATGCTTGATCTCAATAAATTAGGAACAGGGACAAGGATAGGGCCACTCAAGAGTCAAGGCCAGGGCCAAGTATAGGGCCAATCATGGCTAGAGATAGGGGCAAGGATAGGGCCGATCAGGGCGGTAATGGGCTTGGCTTGGCCTTGTAAGGCTTAGGGTCAGGGCAATAATCCTTAGCCCTGAATTAAGGTCAAGGCGGGAATGGGCTTAGATTAGAATATATAGGGCTAGGCTTGGGATTGCAAAAGCCCGGCCCAGCCCGGCCGTGTTGCAGCCCTATGTTTGAACCTTGGTCCTTTGAATAATTACAATTACCAAACAAATTACATATCATTTCAAGAACATGGATAATAAATATGGCACCTCATATGTCAATGTACCCCCAGAAGAATCAGGCTGACGAAGAGTAACATTTGAAATTGCACCATTTGCCGAAAGAATACAAATGGCTCTAGGCCCTTGCTGAGAAAATGATATAATCTTCATTGTAACATCCTGAAACAACAAAGTGGTAAATCAATTAATGAAATGAACACCCAAGTAAACCATTAATGTCTCAAAAGATCCTTTAAACCTCTATGTGAAATAGAACAAGTTTGCAATTGAACTGCTATATTTTTTCACTATGAAACAATAAATTTCTTCAATATATGACAGAATTATATTTGTTACACTACAACCATCTTGGGATGATGTGTCAATGTGCTTGAAAGTCCCATTGGGTGTGTTATCGATCAGGAGAAAGTAACTACTCAACAGCCAGCAACACCTAGATGAACGTCTTAGTTGCCATTTTATCAAATCATTGCCACATCACTTGGGCAATATCACTCTAAAGAATAGACTCTTCATACTGAAACCAGCATTCTGATTTTCAACGCCAACCCATCCCGCAAAAAATTATTTTAATTTTAGTGGGGAGGGGGGGGAACCAACTCAGAAAGCTGAGAAATGAGAATGAAATGGATGGATGTATTTCAGAACTCCATCTAGGATAGTAGGATCATTCTATCAGGTGTCAATAAGTAGCTCAATTTACATCTGAGCACATACCTCACCAGTAGCAACAGTAATCACATGAGGAGTGAAATTTGCTCCAACAGAGCATGACACCCACTCACCTGCATGAAAACTTTAACGACATTAGGAAACACAAATTGAAATATTTCTGCCCCACTAAAAATTTTATAACAATCAACTCAATGAGAACATTTGAGCCAAGTCCATCATAAAAAATGAAGAAAATGTATTGATGAATCAAGCAATGGATTTAAGGTGGCTAGGTAACACTTCATGTCCGCTCCAAGTCTTAAACAACAACATGTGACTAGCTGAATTACCATTTGTCTCCAATTAAAGGATCATACATAATGTATTTAAATCAAGCAGGGAAAGCATCCTGCCTTTAATTTACAAGCCAATTTTTTATTAATGGAATTGACATTGTCTTGGCTGGCAGAGTTAAATGATTAATTGTTGCCAAGTGAAACTTTTAACCATACTAAATATTAGAATTTTCAGGAAGTTACTTGTCATGCAAACAAGTTAACAACTAACATACAACCATGTCTCCAAAAGAGGAGACATGAGGTAGTTCACTAACAAAAGAGTTAAGCCTCAGGGTAAGAAGTGTAAGGATGAGTAACAATGCCTTTAAACAGATAACAAGTATATAACATGTTCCGATAAGTAACAAAAACCAATGACAAAAAGGAAATATGAAGAAAGATGAAATCTAGTTCTAAAAGAAAGTACGTGACACGGGAAACATTATTTTGAACAAATACAGAAGCAACAAAAAAGGGGGGAAAAGAGGCTATTTTAAAGGAAATTGGTGGGGTGACTAACATAAGAACTTCATATGTGTATGTATGGCACTTATAACGGTTGATTTAATCAGGGATATTCAAAATGTGGTTGCTTTCAATACGCTTCTTGGTGATGTTATTGTTTTGGTGGTTGAGACAACAGTAACAACAACTTAGTATTATAGAGATCAATGTCGTAATCAAAAGGTTTTAAGATAACTGAACCAATTGACCAACACTTCTTAGTGAAGAGGTCACCAGTTTGACTCTCCCTGATGATATACATAATAGTTCCCCCCCCCTTTTTTTCTGTTTATATGTAGAAGCTCCCTTGTACCCTAAAAGAGAATATAGAGTACACAATGTGTTACTTTTAGCTAGACTAGATAGACTAGGCCGGAATAATGAGATGGTGAAAATTCACGAGAGGATGATTAATTTTTTAGGTATCTGAGTTCAACCATAATTAAAGAAGACGATATACAAAGGATATGTTTCATAGACAATTTAAACAGGATGGATAAAATGAAGAGGTGCATCTAGAACACTGTGCGATAGATGGATTCATTTTAAACCTAAAGGAAAATGTTATAGGAGACTCATGCTACCCAGCTTGATGTCCGATGCTAAACTTTGGGGAGTAAAGGAGTATCATGCCTATAAAGCCAGTGCAGTTGAGATGAGGATGTTGAGATTGATGCAGGGCTAAACCAGAAAAGCTGAAGTAAGGAATGATCATCTTAAAGCTGATATGGTAATAACTAATAAGACCAATAGATGATAAACAATGAGTAAGTCATTTAAGATGGTAATGCCACATTCAACAGAACAAGACATATGAGACAAGGGTAGAGCTAAAATGACCCTAGTAGAAGTGGTGAAGAAATGCATTCAAAGACTAGACCTCATATTAAGTTTCACCTTGAATATAGTCAATTTGAGGGCAACGATCAACATAGCCGACCCTGTTTAGTTGGGATAAGGCTGTTTTGCTGTTGTAGCCATGTTATTTTATTATACAAGATATATAAAATAAAAAAGTGAAAATAAAGGTAAAGTAATTCATATTTCAGGAGTAAACTTTTGAAGATAAGAGACACGAATTTCCTTGGTACCATACCAGAATCAAGCCTCAAAGCATTTCTCAGATGCCCCTAAAATTTTGAATACAGAATCTAATCTCTTAGCAAATAGACCAAACTCATCAACTTCAACTTCTACGGTGACATGCAAAAAAAATATATAAATAAATAGAAGTTCATCTCTGAAAGTTTTTCTGCTTTTGCATGTAATGCGCTACAAGATTGCATTACCATGATGAGCACTTAATCACAACTAAAAAGCATAACAAGAGAATTGGTCTGATGTGGAACACTTCGAGAACCCATTTATGCCAAATCAAAGAGCAAGAATAGTTATTAAATCACTCATAGAAAGGGAAACCTATCTACCCAGTACAAGTAAGAAGACTTTAGCCTTTAAACCAGCATTCTGATAATGCATTTCCTAGACTTATCAGCCTCTATACAAAAGTATCATAACCCAAAATAGACAAACATTCAACGAAGACTAATATTTGCAACATTAAATGATACCTTATGTACCATGTGAAAACACATACGAACCAACATACTGCGTATAAGTTGGGGGGGGGTCCAACTAACAGAACAGTTACATTTGGGGATTCCAATTTCGGGCTTCAGATGTGGAACTGCACACCAACTATGTCAGAAACTCAAGATAGGATACTTTATCCGATTCGATGATGCCAACTCAAATTTAAAACCTACATTCTTTTATATCACGAGTCCAGAATTACATATGCCACCGAGATCACACATCTACAAATATTAAATAAATTGAACTAATTGAGTCTGTCCTAATGTCAACAGATTCAAAAGGAGGGGGGGGAACACACCAGTGACTGCTTATTATGGATTTGATGATAAAACATGGAAAATATATCAAAACCACTTGCAAATACAGATCTTCCATAAATCGCTGTCAAGAAGTTCACCGCCTAAATCTCTCATAATGCATGTGATAAAGAAAGACACTAATCACTTTACTATGCTGCCCAAACTGAGGGAATCCCCCCGGAACACATTTAGAGAACATGGATAAATTTAGCATGAGTCCCATGGATCACCATTTTCTGCAGGTAAATCAGGTTTAAAGATTCAGAGAACTCTAGGAAGCCACAAAATCCTCATCTTTTGACATTTTAAAAGACCACTCTCTGCTAACACAAAGGCCCTTATCCTGACAACGAATTTCACAAAAAAAAGGCAAGCAAGTAGCGGACCTTAGCCAGAATAGGAAGATTCCCTCATTAACCCCACGAAACCCCACCTAATTTCAGAACCAGCTATCCTTTCAGATCTGAAGGGGGACATCTCATGCAAGGTCCCACATCAATCACAGAAGTTACATCCAAGCCCCAAATGTAGACGTTGTGGTGAAGCATAAGCCACTAGTTCCCAACATAAACCAGATACAATCCACCATAGTATAGCATAAGTTTACCAATGCATATACAAGCTAAATTAAGAAAAATAATCTAATCTAATCTAATTATAGAGCAACAAAACCCATATGAAACAGGAATCTTTACCCATATTTTCCACCTCCATTCTCTGCTGCTGCTGATGTTGCTTGAAGAAACTAGGCCGCGCTCTACCCCGCTTGTTGGTACCGGAAAAATCGCCGCCAGTGGTTGCTGGTGGCGCCGAAGTCGAAATCGGCATTGGCGATAATGCCAGCGAAACTGAGCCATCAGGTCCATATTTTCGAGGTCTCCCTCGCTTCTTCTTCAGAGTAGCTCCTGGCAACGCCATGCTTACTTGTGGTGTTCCAACTGAAGTTACTGCTACTGCTGGTGGTGCTGTTGCTGTCGCAGGCGGTGGTACTGCTGCTGCTGCTGGTGGCGCTGCTGCTGCAGCAGCAGCAGCAACTGAGTTAGGATTCTCTGTTCTTGCAGCGACATGGAAGTTGGGAGGAGCATCTGCCCCCATAACTGCTATTCCAGTATTCATACCTTCCCTTCCTTCCATACATAAATTTCACTAGAAAACCCTAAATAACACTCATCAAAATTCAAAAAATAAACTAAATCACGAGCTCACACTCTAAAGAGCAATCTTCACACCTCAAAACCAACACTGTAAATCAAATTTTTTTTTTTTTTTCAAATCCACAGAAAATAACTTAAAATGCAAAACTAAAAACTTGAAAGTGAAAATAAAAAACCCAAAATCTACAACCCAGAAAAAAATGAAAACTAAAAAGCTACTTCGAATTCAGGTACTGCAGATCCTCTTGTGACTTCTCCAGTCAAACTCAATCCCAGTCACAGAAACTCCTCCTGTACCGGAACTATCGCCATTTAGAGCAGACAAATAACTTTAATGGCGCCGTTCTCATCACATTAAAAACCAATTTTTCTTTTCTCATGCATCGCACTAGAAATCACAAGAACAAATGAAAAGAGAAAGGAAGAAAAAAAAAAATTCTTACTTCACTTCAAATTTCTTCACTGCTTGCTTTTCCATGGTTTAAAAACCGCTAGCTGGTTTTCAAAGCTGTCCAAAAAAGCTGAAAATAAAAATTAATATTTAAAATCCGCGATTTGAGCTAAACGAATATTTTAAATTAAAAACCCAAAATATTATACGATTTGATTAAGAAAATTGTTCAAGTCCGAATAAAATATTCATTAATTCATTAATTTAAAAATAAGCATTAATGGAAAAAATAATGAAGAAATAAAGATTTTCGAAAAACAAGCAAAGGCTTTCTATTTTTTATTACTTTTTACTTATTTTTATAATTTTCATATTAAAGCTGGCCAGGTAACGTTAAAGACCCGCTCTTTTTTCTATACAGACCTGCTCTTTGTCTTTTTTTGGAAATTAAAAAAAGAAAAGCATATGCCCTTCTAGTTGTAGGAGAATTGCAGAAATGCCATTACTTGTTGTTAGCGAAGAGAAGAGAAGAGAAGAGAAGAGAAGACCAGAGTTTGACAAGTGTCCTTCGCTTTCCGCCCTTACCTTGGTGCTACTACTACTACAGTACTACTTGAAGGGGGAGCATGCGTCTTTAATGAGTCGTGGGCCCCACATTTGGACTGTAAAGTTTTGATTAAGTGTGGCTAATAACAATTAACTAGTGATTAAGTACTAGTTAAGCCACTTTGTCAAGTAGAAAGTGGTGGGCCCCATATCCTCTTAGTTTTAACTTGTTAGATTCACATTAGTAGTGTAATCTATACATGGTGGATCTGTATTAATGAACTAATTAAACTACTAAACGATAGGGTTAGGCTCCAATCATCCATCGACCAAATAGTCAACTATTCAATGCTTCATCTCCTGGACATGAAAATTATAAATAAAGAAGGTGAAAGCTTAATCAAGTTCTCCATATTTTGTAATTAATTTTGTAATGGGACTGCTTAAGAGATATATTTATAAATATATTTAAAATCAACATCTTCTTTGAATGATTTCTTGTCTTGTTCCTGAAAGTTTCCTACAAAATAAACAAAAGTATTTTGAGGTGGAGTGAGAAAAATAAATATATCTTTTTATTTCTTCTTTTTTTTTTTTTTTTTAACAAAGGGGCTTTATTATGCAAGGGATGGGATATTAATATGCCTCATAAAACTCCTTCACTAAGAGGTGTTGGTTTCAACCACTAGAAGAACTCTCGGTTGGCTCATTGTTTTTTTTCATCCCACTACACATGGGTCATATATATTTCTTTTTCTCACCTTACTTCTACAAACAAACGGTGCTTAAGGAAAATTTGCAAGTCTCACCCCCGAATTAAGGGTGTCAATCAGTACAGATTTTGTACGATACTAATTTTGGAATACTGAAAAATCATAACCGTATCGTACATAAAATTATATATGGTACGACGGTTTCGGTATTTGTAAAAAGGGTTTGGTATGGTTTCGATATTAAATCAGTGCGGAAAAACAATTTAAACACAGTATCTAGTGTAGTACAATTTTAGTACTAATGAACCTATGCCACTTTTGTTATTAGTCCATTAAGATCCTAATGAAATTGCGATCAAACAATCGATAGAATACGATATTAACATAAACAAAACTAGTAAATCTATGAAGAGGAGTGAATAACGAAACGAAAAACTAAAACAGAGAATTAGGTATAGGGTTAAAGTAAAGTGTTTTAATTGTAAAAGTACATTTATATTCCCTAATTTGGTGCAGTACCAATTCAGTATGGTTTAGGTATAGATTGATGATATAAGTACCTAAAATTGGAACCGTACCGAAGAAATTCAGTTCAACACGTATCGTATTGAATTTTAAACAATGCAAGATCTTTGTACGGTTTGGTATGATTGAATGATTTTGGTACACAATTGACACCCTTACCTCGAATTACCTTATAATACTAATGCTAGCTCTTGAATTACCTAATTTATTAGTCAAATCTTTTATTCCTAACATTCTTAGTTTGAGTTAATTTTTATTTATTTATTTCCAATTTTACCCCAACATCTTTTGGCAAGATTTTGTTGTTGACTTAGAATTGTTGAAAATGGAATATAACCTTTCCCTTTTCACACCCTGTCTGGTCCAAACCCGACATTTAGAACAAATCAAAAATTAAAAGGATTAAAACATGAAATGAGCCTTCCTAACCTATAACCCAGAATCCAGATAGTGGTCGATCGAAACTTCAAACCAAACCCATAGACCAAAAAACAGCTTTTTACATCAAGATATTGTGGTCTGTCTAGTGTGGGCCCTCCCGGCTAATCAGATGGACCAACTTCTTGTGGATTATAAGATAAAGAAGATCTTGTTGCTGGATTGGATCTATGGGTCATGGAGTTAGGTTATGTTTGAAACCCACCAAACGGATATGTATTATGTAAATATAAATAAATAAATAAATAAAAAGGCACATAATAAGACAAAACAACCACTTAATTAAGTAGCAACTTGTTCTCATCATCAATGTGTGAGAAATTTTTAAAACATTTTTTCCATCTAGGTTTTTTCCTTGGGTCAGGTGTGAATTACCTACTTTATTTTTAAATAATTATATATAACTTTATTTGGATGTAGTCGAGGTATACCTAAATTTACTTAGAATAAACACCCAATTCTCAAGAAAAAAAATATTAAAAAATTATAAATATAAGAATTTTAAATTTTAGAGGATATGTATGTAATTTGCTTTGAAATATTTAAACTCAATAACTTTCGCATGACTCGAAAGAAGAAAAAAAAAAGACTGTGTCAAACTAAAGCTTAAACTTGATTTGGCCTTTTTTTTAAGAGTAAATCTTTCACGATTTTTAGCTAATTTTTCTAGAGCCTAACTTTATATTTCAAAGTCAAAGGTTTTTAGAAAATAATTCCAATGTAGACTTACATCAAAAAACTTTTTTTCTAAAAAAAACATCTCACATTAATCATTCTGAGTAAATCCTTCCACCAAGCACAAATATATTGTTTTTTCGACAGAAAGTAGATCCAACCACCACACTTTAGAAACAGTTGTTTAGACCCTTTAGCAAGGTCTAGGCTTCACAATTCTATGTTCTAAGAACAAACTTAATTTCAACATCAATTTAGTGTCATTTGTCTCATGTGAAATGATAACATTTGATACTTGAAAACTAAATTTTGATATATAAATTCTCATATTAACAATCATTGTCAGAGGAATTGATATCAGATTGACAAAAAATTTTGAAACTAAAGTGATCGATCCAACCTACGCACATCTTAAGGTATGGGCCTTTGCGTCAACACCGGAGCTACCTCAAGGCCAGGAGGCCATGACCCCCTCCCCCAACCCTCCATTTTTTCATTTTTTTTGGTAGTAAAGGCCATTTTTTTGGGGTCATCTAGCCTTCTTTCTAGTTGAAATTCATTATTGACCTCCATTTATTGGAAGAAAAATTCAAAATAAAGATAATAGGTAGAAAGGTCAGTGTGAACTTCTTATAATAAATCATAGTTCCGCCCCATTGCTTTGAGTAATGGTTGGTTGACTAAAATTGTAGTATGAGGTTGAGACATTAAAATAACTTTTCAATGAAAACATGTTGGGATAAGGCTGCATGGGACAATTATTTCTTCTTTTCCTCAACAGTCCAATGCCCTTCTTCTATCAAATTATGGACCCCCCCCCCCAATCAGCCTAACGTTTCTTCATTACATATTTTGTGTAGAGCACACGAATGAAAACCCATTAGGAGTCTTATTTTTGAATTATTTTATTAGTACTCAAATGTAGACCACACACTAAATAAATGGAAGAAAAAAACATCGCATAAGCGGTACGTGCTCCCAGTCGAGGGCGTCTACCTTCGAAAAAGCACAAGTGACTATTGCAAGATATAATAATCAACGATGTAGTAGTACGTGGGTCCACAAACTGGACCACGTGGCAAATTGATTTAGAGATAATTCTCCCAAATTAAACCCTAGTCTTATACTTCAAGTCAAAGGCATTCAGAAAATAATTCCAAATGTAGACTTATATCAATTTAGAGTCATTTGACTTAATGTGAAATGATACCATTGGATACTTAAAAACTAGACTTGATGTAGAAATTCTCGTATTAACAATCATGGTTGGAGGAATTGATTTCAGATTGACAAATATTTTTGAAACTAAAGTGTTAGGGCCACCCTAGAGTAATCTTAAATGGGACAATTTTATATATAATGGGAGACAAATATATATATTAACATTAGCGAATATCTTTAGGAACGGCCTTTGTGTCAAGGGCGGAGCTATCCCAAGGCCAAGAGGCCATGGCCCCCACCCACCCCCAGCCCCACCCCATTTAAAATTTTTTTTCTTAATAAAGGCTGACCTTTTCATTTTTATTTTTGGTCGTCTAGCTCTCCTTCATTAAAGTAACAATACTAGCCGCCCATTTATTTGAAAAAAAAAATTAAAATAAAAACAATGGGTAGAAGGTCACTATGACCTCCTCATGAAAACATTGAGGCTACGTTTGTTTGCAAAGGTGGGGTGGGAAAAAAAAATATGTGGGTCCCATGTGTAGTGGAGTGAGGGAGAAGAGAAGAAAAAATGATTTTGTGGAAAAATGATAGTGGTGGGTCCCACTTTTTATTTTTCTCAAATTTTCCCACAAAGTCTCACTAAATATGTGGGGTTTTAAAAGGGTTTGGGGTGGAAGGGTGAGTCTCACTTTTTACTTTTCCCAACTTTCCCACAAAGTCCCACCAAATATGTGGGGTTTTAAAAGGGTTTGGGGTTTGCCAAAGAGGATTCGAACTCGACCTCCTATGTAACAAGTTAGTCCTTGATTCAATGAAACTTGTCTCTCACTGAATTTTCTAGTGAGAAATATGGATTTTACCACTCAACCAATTTTGGTTGCACGATGCACCTCGACTACATCCTCAAGGCGCTTTTATATAATTAATATAAGCGGGGCTCCGTCCTTGGCCCTGAGCGGATTCAAACTGACCTCCTATGGGAAGTTGAGTCCTTCCCAACTGAGCCACTATGGGAGTTTCTACTGACTTTTCTTTATTATACATTTGGTGCGGGGCCTACATGCGATCCATTAGGAATCTTATTTTTGAATTATTTTATTAATTTTTAAAAATAATTTTTACATTAAAATCATACGGTAAAAAATGCATTAGGTGAGATAACGATTTACAGACACATGGGTCTACAAATTGGTCCACGTGGCAGAGATTCATGTAGATCATCAGACAAATAGAGAAGTTGGATGTTCGGGGCAGGTTCTGTTAGCACGGGAACTGACAGGTAGGTCAAATTTGACCAGACAGACTGGATCACGAACAGGGAAACTCGTGCAAGTCAAAAGTGGGGCGAAGAAGGGTACTTCCGTAATTAAGTGAAATTAACGGGGTTATCTTCAATGATAAAGTTTGGATGATGGACTCTGAAATTAACGCAAGCAACTAAAGCAAAATCGTTTCCTACAACAAAAAAAAAAAAAAAAACAAACAAAGCAAAATCGTGGACTATGGAGGCATGAATTCCTAAAAGTAAGTGCAGTTCCGCTTTAATTGCTTAACGGCCACGTTAATTCAAAACTCCAGTGGCGGGACCCACACTAGTACGGACCAAGTTCGTGTGTGCGGAGGGACCGTGTAAAGACTGCAGGTGACGTGGCACGTGCCTCAAGAAAGCGAGAGAGAGAGAGAGAGAATGAGAGAATGAGAGACTCTTCTCTGACTTGTGAGTCTGGTGTTACAGGTTGGTGTTGTTTTGCTTCTTAAGGGGAAGCAATGAAATCACCACCGAGTGACTTTTTGTTAAATCACTCGACCGAATGGGCCTATCAGCCTATGGGAAACAAATCATGCTCTATTTACTTGTAGATAGATAAATAATTAGTGAAAAGAAAGTTCTCAAAGATGACTTGAAGGAAAATAAATAAATAAATATGCTTGATGGGGAATCATTTGCAGTTCAGGAAAAAAATGGAAGAAGGTGATCAAACTGAAAAACTAATCTGATTACGTTAGGTTACCAAATCTAGTTACTAGTTGTTTCAACCTTAGAATTCAACATGCTGAAGCTTCAAATCGTTGAAGAAAGTAGTAGAAAAAGAAGGTATAGGAACCCTAAAGGTGGGTTCACTTGGCGGGGATCAAGATACAAGTGGGATGAACAAAGAAACAAAGCGAAAATACACGGAGATGTAACGTAGTTCACACACCAATGCAGTGTGCTACGTCCACGAATAAACCGATAGAACCTTTTACTATGACATTCTTTCTGTTGTCCATGATCTTGTATTTTGTAGCCACAATGCTGTTGTTTGGAAACTTTCCTCGTGGTGGCATGGTAAATTTGCGGGTTCATCTATTTGGGGGGGACAAACCCTCTACCAACTTTTCCCCATTTCCCTTTTTTTTTTTTTTTTTTAAAAAAAAAAAGGTTCCCCCTGGGGGGGGGGGGGCGGGCCCCCCCCCCCCCCCTCCCTCCCCCCCCCCCCCCCCCCCCCCCCCCCCCCTCCCCTCCTCCCCCCCTCCCCCCCCCCCCCCCCCACGTGCTGGTGTGTGGGGGTCCCCCCCCCCCCCCCTCCTTTGGGTAGGTCTCATCACTCTGATCTCTCAAAGACCGGTTACCTTTGTTGGGATCCTAGACAAAGTTCAGTCCTTGTCAAATAACTATGGTTGGGGTTTAGGTCCACACTCTTTTACCACAACCATTGGCTTGAGTACTAGTGCATATCATGGATTCTAACCCAATGCAAGGTCCTACAGTAACATATTACATGTGGTCCAGATACTTCCCCTATGGTACCAACCAACTCGATTAAGTATCTTTCTTTACCTAGGAATGAGAATCCTCACGGAACTATCTCTATTAGACTCCATTCCCTAACCCTATGGTCATCCACATATTGTTGGGGGTGGATGCTCTCATGTCCCCTCACAACTCCCAAGCCACTTATTGGACACCCATGAACCCAACACTAACATATGCAACCCTACTAATGCATGATCAATAGTGGACCACTGAGCACGGACTAGCTACTCGTTGTAGGATAAAATCAGAGTCATGTCACCGTTATCACGGGTCATTAGGCTTCAATGCCCTTGCCAAAAGGGTAGTAGCATGTATAGGTATCTAACCATGTAATCTAGACCTCATAAGTATGTAAACTATCAACCATGAGAGTGCTGGGGACATTAAAGAATAGTGTACCATACCACAGTTCCGATATCCCAAGCTAGGAATACCCAGTAAGAATACCCTCCAAATCATAGTCACATCATCTAGTCATTCAATCTCATATAATAATTCAAGTACATCAATTATCATTCACAGCATATTGATTATCAATGAATCATTCAAACTCGCTGTAACAACAAGTAATATGATCACTTATGCATTCAAAATTATAAATGGTTCATCACATTACATACCAATTCATATATACATAAATGTAACCTTACTTGTTGAAGTGGAAAAGCTACTGAAAGTACAATCAAATTTCGCATGTAACAAGTCCAGTAAATCTCAGAGATCACCCGATTAGGGTTAAGTAGATTCATTAAAATCAGAAGTCAAAACAGAGCAAAGATCCAGCTAATAGGGCCACTGTGACCTAACCGGTAGCTTATGGCGGTTGGTTGGGTCAATCAACCGCCCTGACTGATCGCCCCTCTTTTGGGTAGAATCTCAAGTCTGAAATTCCAACTTTTGATCACCCATCCTCAATCTAATTTTGGGATAATTCAAATCCGAATTTCATCCTTAAATTCCAGAGAGTTCATCTCAATCAAGAAGTACAGAAGATGAAGATTTAGAATCCGCTTCATCTCATTCAACTAAACCAATCGTTGATTCGGATATAAGGACCCCCATCTTCGAGTGTGATCTAGTCGCGATCATCAATGGAAAGATCTTAACCATATCAACTCACTATCTATAGAACCATAGAGGGAAGAAAAACATGCTACTAATAAAGAGACAAGTAAAGAGAGTGTGTGATAAACTAGCCTCCAACCGATTTGCTAGATTAATAAAAAATCAAACATTTTCCGTGATTTGAGCATTCTTCACCACCAAACAGTGTATTTTTCCTCCTAACCATCCATAGTAGCCTCCACGAATAAAATAATACGAAATTAGGTCGGGGCAAATCAAGGTTTAAATCGGCAATCAAACCTGACCGGTTTCTTGGAGAGGTTGGTTGGTTGGATCAATCAACCATCCCCCTAGTACTTTTCAATACTTGGGTGCTTTGCTCAACCGGTTGATCCCTGACACCAATTTAACTTAAACCAACACGTGGGGGTCCTTACTTTGATCTCGAACATCTTCAACCTCGACTTGTCTCAGGCCAATGATCCACCTTCCCAGTCCATCAAGGTTTCTACTGAATCTCCTTCAGGTTCCCAATATGATAGGTTCTTCATTAGTAGAATCCAAATCCATGGGCTCAGGGTATGGATCATGGGCTTCAATCCGAATAGTGGACAACTTCTTCCAGCTGAAACTTCGGGTACTTGTAGTTGCAATACGGATCCTTGGTTAGAATTACGGGGGTTGTTATAGCCCCTATGACATGTCTTCACCTATTTGGGCGCTTGTGATGGAGGATACATATTTTGCATCTCTTAAGCTTAATTGTTGCCATGGTTATTTCAATGTTTATTCTAAGATTCTATTAGGCTTGACCCATACTTTAGCATGGACGACCCTATCCATTGCATGTATGATAGTTTGGTCAATTTCATCTCCTTGGTTTAGATGTTTTTGATCGAACCTTGTGTTTTCATGCATCTATCTTTTTGTATTTCTTTCTTTTTTTTGGTGTGTTTCTGTATTTCTTTCAAGTTCAATGAATGAAGTTTTTTAACTTCTTACCCAAAAAACAAGAAAATTTTCTCTTTTCTTTGACCAAATATTCTATGTCAAGTTTGGAAGAGAGGAATTCGGTGGTGTTTTAGCACCAGGATCCAATAGCGCACATACAATACTATCAATAAAGCTACTCGGGCAGCAACTGAACTTTTGGAGCTGTCCAAAGATGCTTCTCCCAGTATCGACATTACCCAAGTGGTGAGTTTGGATGTGGACCTTCCATTTTATGCTTTCTAAAATTTTCCAAAAGGTGCTTGGAAGCCAAAGTCCTAGGAAGGGGCTTGTGCTTGTATCATTTGGGGCGCAAACTGCGATTTTGTGGCACCAAGGTGTGTGTTTGGTAGAGCGCTTTTGGAGGCGATGATGGAGGCCGAAGCTATTCGAGACGGCCTTCTGGTAAGAGGTCAACAATTTGAATTTCTATAGGGCCTGTTTGATTACATGAATCCAGAAATCTTTGGATTCATGAATCTGAGAATTATACCTGTTTGGTTGTAAAAATCTCTAGATTCATGAAATCTAGAGATTCAGTTTTTTTACACTGAAAATGTGAATCTGTAGATTTATGGGTAAGGGGTGAAATCTAGAGATTTCAAAAAAGCTATACATTTGCACATTCACAAAAATCACGTCGATCAAATAGTTTTTTATGATGAATCCACAAATTTCATTCCACAACCAAACATTTAATTTTATAAATTATGACTCCATAGATTTGAAATCTCTAGATATTTGAAATCTCCAGACTTATGTAACAAACAGGCCTTTAGAAACAGGGAGAAAGTCCCATTACATAGTTAAAATTATATATAAAAAATAGTCAATATATGCATAAACCGGCCAAAATGAACCTCAAATCAAAAATAAAATTACACCCTTCGTTTCGATTAAAACCTTAATCTTACACCTTCCATTAATTCGGTCATCTCAACAAGATAAAGATAAAATATCCTCGAGTAGAAGAAACTCTATCTAATTTAAAATTATATTAAGATAATTTAAATAAATAGAACAAAAGACAAATAAACTAACTTATATTACTTTCTTTGTCCATTGCTTTTGTCCATTGCTTTTGTATGTAATTAGACGTTCCTTTATTTCTAAATTGATTATAAGATCTCACATACATCTGCTGAATGCTCAAAAAAATATCTCGTCAAGAAGACCTTGTTTGACTCAATGCTGACAGGTTACCGATTTTCAATCCGTGGCCTCGGAGTTTTATTTATTTATTTTTTTGGGTGGGGGTGGGGGTTCACATCCTCTACCATTCTTACATCGTGCAATTCTTGTAATTCCTATTTAGGTCCTATCTAGGATTGTAATATGTAATAGTTAATTATCCAAGGATCATGATTAGAACCCAACTAAGAATAAAACCTAACAAATTTCTAAATTTTTTTTCAATTGTGTCTCTTTTTTTTTTTTTGAAACTTAAAATAATTAGAGTGTAATTGTAATTAGAATAAATTTATGGTCAATTATTATTATATAGAAGTAGAGTTTTAATTATAGGATTATTAGAGTCTTGGGTTTCTTTACAAATACTATCTCTATAGGATAACCAAAAAAGGAGCAAACGAAAGGTTGCATTTTATAAGGCATACAATGGTGTTGAGAAGTTCTTAAGAAATGGTAAATTTTATTTTTCTCTCAATTATATCTTTAACAAATAAATTCTTTGTGATTGTGAATGAGTTTTATTACTATTCTCACTTAACAATATTGAGTAAATGATCTCTTCAAATAAAATAAAAAAAAAAAAAAAAAGAAGAAGATAAAAGAAAATAACCCTCCTTAATTTACTATTCTTTTATTTAACAAAAAGTAAATAAAATTAGTTGTACTCATCCAAATTATACTAGAAATTGAGGGAAGAGTGATTTGTCATTGGGTGATGATAAAGGAGCCATTGGGGCATATTGAAACTCAGAGTCTAGATCACCTCCTTATATGGAGTATTTCTCTAATGATTTTTCACTACACATTGTGTGGGGTCTAATTTGAATACTAATAAAATAATTTAGTAGTGAGACTCCTATATGGGCCCCATACAATATTTGTAGTGAAAAAGTATCATAGTGCTCCCCAACAGGAAGATGATCCAAATTTCTGAAAATTTGGTATGTTGGGGAGTTCGGTCGGCGTATGTTGGGGGCACCTTTAGATCACCTCCAGTGGGGTCCACGGGAATAATCCTTGTGGAAAGAAAAAAAACAATATGTTTTTGGGGTAGAATGGGGGAGCACTCATCTCGTCGGTCGATGCTCCGGATTCAAGATGGGGGCTTAGACCACCCCTTTGACGAAAACATATGCTTTCACAATTGGATCACTACCCGCCTGGGCACCCACAGCTCTACAAAAATAATCTTATTGGACCCACAGATAAAAAATAAAAAAACATCCCATCACCCAACCCCTGGGTCCCCTTATATTTATGGTGGTAAAGCCGTCGGGAGCAGATAGTGCTCTCCCGAACGGATAGCTGATCCGGACTCGTGTTTTTGATGGCGATTTTTGATCATATAGGGCCTCATTGAGTCAAGAAAATACATCGTTCTTTCGTGACGTAGAGGTGGTCAGAACTGAGAGGCTGGGATTAATTCTTACATTTCAGCTGTTCCCTCTGCCAAGTGGTAAGTGAAAAGTGGCAATTGGAGTGATAAAAGAGAGCGTGTGATGTGTGTTAATGTCATCATGGGGTATTTGTTACTAATGATTGCACCCAGTCTCTCGTTGCCAGTTTTTCAACTTCCAAACGGCAACGGCATGGGTGCATGATGCATCATCAGCCGCGGGAAAAGTTTCCCCACATGGGTATCCCTCTCCACCGTTAGCCACCAACCAGCTCACCAATTTTTTCTTTTTCTTGGTTATTGTGCATGCATGCTATTTTTTTTTTTTTCTAAATTAAGTTTTGGGTAATTTTCAACTGGACACTGAGGTTTGGTCTAAGTCATTTTTAATCCAAACAAGCTGAAACTTTTTCTCTTTGGTACTAGAAAAAGTTAATTTAAGGACAAATTATCACTTTAATATGCCCTTACTATTTTTTTGTTATTTTTTAATTATTATTTTTACATTTTAAGGGTTAAAGTTCATTAATTTCCAAAGTCTGACCCTCTTTCAATACTATTCTCAAATGCCTAGGTGTAGGCAAATTTTAAATCCTTATTTTCCCAAATGACTGGTTCTATCGATCAACATCACCCCCAAGGTCATATTCGTCCTTTGCTTTTTATCTTAGAGCTTAGTTTTAATTTGGTCTCTATTGAAAAGAACCGATGAGGAAATCTATATCTTTGACCTCAAAAAAGGAGAAATCCAAAGGTTAGCAATTATCATCTTCTAAGAATTTCTTGAGCAAACCTTGCTTTGAAGCAAGAGTTTCAGAATTTTGTAACGATGGAAGAACTTGGAATTAGAGTCCTCACAAAGCAAACCTAATTACTTCCTTCAGAATGCCGATATTCAAGAATTTTGACAGGAAGCTGAAACCCGGTAATTGAGGTATAATCTTACAATGTCTCAATTGCAATGTTTTTTAGTGCGAATCTTAGATACTTTGATTTCTAAACTCGTATTTGGGTGGAATGCAGATTGAACCATGAAGATTAAGGGTAGTCTCACAAACCTGTCCGAAGTTCCATCCCGATGTCTTCCAAAGAGCCAAACCGCAGAGACAAAATCCATAATCTTCTTGCATGGATTTTTCATTGTAAAAATGGTTGATACCTTCTATTTGCTTGGAACCAAGTAAAGGGTAGTGGAATCACCAAATATTTGCACACTGGATTGTACAATTTAAAAAATCTTGCACATTCTTGTAATAAAGATTTGCTCACGAGTTGCAGATTAATTTTTATTTCTAATCTTCAATTAGGATTTGGAAAATAAGATTTAGAATTGGTAGAACCATGGATTTGGGAATCGGGTAATGAAGGAGGGTTTGATTTTGTAAATTAATAAAATTTAACCCCTTAAAATGTAAAAATAAAAAAATTTAAATTAAAAAAAAAAGAATAAGGGCAAATTCATCATAGAAGTGATAATTTGTCATTAAAATGACTTTTTCTATAGTACAAAGGGAGGTAGATGCAAATTTTAGTTTGTTTGGACTAAAAATGACTTAGACGAAACCTCAGGGAGTCCAGAGAAAATCACCCTTAAGTTTTAGTATAATTAGTGATGTTTTTTTTTTGGTACTAGAGGTTAATTATTATCTTAATATCTTATATTTTTTTGAAATTATTATTTTCCTTTTATATCATCATGATCCGGTCTGACTCTTTAAAATCTAAAATGACTAGAGTGTAGAGGGAAAATTTGAATTTTATATGACTTTTTCTTTAATAATGTTATGTCATTTTTTTCTTAGAGTGTTTTTTGGTATCTATTAAAACAAATACTACGAAATAGCGAATCGAAAAAAAAGCTTCATAAACTGAGATAGTATGCTACTTCTATTAGCAAAGAAGAAGAGTTTTTTCATTATGTAGAAGAAGCATCAGAAGGAGATCTCACAACTAATTACTAAGAATGATACTAAGAACTTTCACCTAAAACCCTAATTGAAAATCTTAAATGTCTCAATAATGTTATAGACGAACATTAGATATTTATATATAGACTCCAATTGGGTAAATAGATTGACCCATCGAGTATGGTCATATTGTACTGTAGTGTTGAGCCCCCGCACCTCCTCCACAGACTGAGATTAATGGTGGGCTCCAGGCTTGGCCCTCTTGGCCCAAACCCTCAGCTTCTACTATAAATATTTGCAAACGGATCATTTGACATTTAAGTCTTCTACAAAAATATGTCGATGTGAATCCATCTTCCAAGTCGAGTACAGAAATCCAGGTCAAAACATTTTTAAATGGATTTGATGTTCATTTTAAATATTATTTTTATTTAAAACAAAATCCTCCAAATTTATAATATACTTTTTGTCTATTGGATTCTGGTCAACAATTCACAAGTCCCTTAAAACCCTAAGTGCAATTTAGAGATATACAAGTCAATACACATAATTTTATGATAACCTTTTTCCTCTCTTCTTCTTCTTCTTCTTCTTCTTCTTCTTTTTCTTTAACTCCCAAACCCTAACAATTGGTTTTTCTTTTGTTCTCAGAATTCTGTTTGATTCTAGCTCTTTCTGTTGGTGACTCTCAAATCTCGTGTTACTTACGGATCTCTTTCTTGGGTTTATTCTCTCTACATATTTGGAAGATTTGCTCCCAATTTTTCATTGATATTCTTTCTGTTTCTTGTTATCTCTGCAACTTGATCCAATGATGACTTGAAATCTCGTCTTTCAAGTAAAAGTAACAGAAGTGATTTAAAAAAAAAAAAAACAAAAAATTTAACCTAATAATTATTTCAAGCAGAGCATGAAATTCTCTCGCGTAATCGACCACAAGGAACACCTGAAGATTGATTTACCAAGACTAACCAAAGCTACAAGACTAGAGAAAAATATCAATGTTTTTGCAAGAGAAAAACTTATGCAGAAAGACAGGGATGGGTTTTTTTTGGAGGAAATAAAAGCTTACAAAGTGAAAACCCATATGAGAAGTAGAAAAGAAGAGACGGTGGCACGCATGAGTAAATAGAGGAGGTAAATGGTGACAGAGAGATGGATAGGAAATACGAGAAGCAATGTCTTCTTCCTTAATTCACTCTTTTCTTCATCGTCTTAAACTTGTACAATTTTGAATCGCAAAACAATGGTTGTGTTGGAGATAAAAATATGGTCTTAACTCCATGGTTCGCTCTTAATCTAGATCTTGTTCCTGAGACCAAAACAAAGTGAAGGTGGGCAGCCTTTGAGGATGGGAAGCCACCTCCGACGATTGAGTTAGTCCAGACCAGCAAATCAAAGACTCCATTGAAGAGTGAAAGCCCAAAGAGATGAGGAAAATCATGTTCTTCAAGGGTTAGAAAGCAAAAGAGTGATGGCTGTATTGTTTAGAACTTACCCTGTTCAAGCATGGTGATCGGTTTATATATTCGATCTATACCTAAGAGATAGCGGATGCTTCACAACCCTTTGATGCTTATTTGATGAGATGGAAGGTGGAGATGGCTTCATGTATCTGTGACGATTGACAAGCTAGATGATTTGACTGCTTGTCCGCGCCTTAAAATGGGATGGACCATCAGTGCCTACTACGTCCGCGCCTTGTGGCCGTCTGGACAGAGGGGTTGACAGCGCTAGGCTCGAGGGAAACCCTGAGTTGGACAAAAGCTTCCATATTTGCTGCGGGATATGAGGGATCCTCCGTACGCACCGAGCATGGGAAAAACAGTTGTGGGGAGCTTCATCCTTGCCTAGAAGTCTTCCGCGAGTACAAGTACTGCGCTATCCCTAGTTTAACTCTTTCTATGGGTCCTCCCGAGAAGTGCTATATCTTGAAAAGTCTTTAATATACGGTTCTTAGTTTAGCACGTGAATCTTTGACCTTAATCCATGTGGCTATCCCATGCCCGTATGATTTTGGTGGATGAGTGAACGGAATGATTGACAAGCACGAAGAGAAGAAAGCCCTCCACTTAGGATTCCTGGGACGAGTCAGAGGTAGCAATCATGGCCTGAAATCTACTTTCTTTGATCAGTTAATGAAGGTTTTTAGTATGTTTCAAGGTTCTCCGACGGCTCTTGGGCTCAAAGCGACCATGGCTGAACTTAATTTGCTTAAGCGAGTTCTACGAATTCACAGGCTGATTGAGTTGGGCCACTTCATGGGCGCTCATCATGGTGAACAAGGTCGAGCTTGCCTCCTCATGATCTAGAGCCTATGGCAAAGCCAGAACCAGAGATGGATGCAAAATTATAGGTGACTTTGATTGGATTAATGGAGTCTTTTTCGGATGCACTCCATTTGTTTGATTATATGCTTCATTCTTCAAGTTTCCCACACTCTCTTCACAATTGCTCTACCCGTAGGCCATAACCTTGAGTCTAAGGTTTGGAACCCTCTCCATATTGTATTGAAAATAATGGTCATACCAAACTTATTTTTCATTTTATAATTTTTTCTCGATAAAAGTTATTAAATTATTTTTATTTTTTAACAAAAATTGAATTCTTGTACTAATTTCTTTTAAATAGACAGAATAGAGAATGAAAATTGATACAAAAAGAGGATTAACACTGTTAAAAAGTAAGGAGACAATTATAATTGCATATATCAGGCTTTAATTAGTAATTAAAATATAATATAAGGGGCATCGATATTTATACCTAAAATTTTTGTTTGTTTCAAAGTATCTTTCACTTACTTGTCACTTCTCATATCAAGATAACAACTATTCTTTCCAGTTCTTATAATCATAATTATTGGATACAAAAACACTAAATCAGGTTTATTAGGGTTCTTAGGGTCAATGAGATATTTTATTAGGGTTCTTAGTTTATTGAGAGACTTGAGTATGCAATCCTTTCCTATTCCATGGACTCAGGAAGTGCTAGTGTCTCTCAATTTCAATTTTCTTTGTCTTGATATATTGGGTTCAGGCTCTTCTACTTAATTAAAAAAATCATGCTTAGATCTCGTTATTGAGCATTCTAAGGCTGAATATTGATTTTGAGCAATTGCAAAGAAACGAGATCAAATAGAAAAAGATAAGAGACGTAATAGTTTAACATGGTTCAGCCATTGAAAGACCTACATCTACGATGATAAATCCCCAATGTTGCGATTTGTTCTCTTTAAATAATGGTGAATACAATCGTTTCAGAGTACCATATTGGTAACAATGTGATTCATTCTATCATAAAAGGATTCTACCAAATGTCCTATGGATTTATGCTTTCCATTCATGCGTGCTGATTTTTCGCCAACACTCCCCCTCGAGGGTGGAGCGAAGACAACATCTGAGGTCAACCTGAACACGATGCTTTGAAACACTCCCTTTGGTAGTGCTTTAGCAAAATGTTTGCTTACTGATTGTCACTATGAATATAGGGAGTTCTAATAGTTTGATTTGAATCTTCTCTCGAACAAAGTGACAATCCACCTTGATGTGCTTCATTCGTTCATAGAACACAGGGTTGGAGGCAATGTGATTGCTCTTTGATTATCACAAAACAACTTCATAGGCAAGACCCAACTTTTGTATCAACAATTTAAGCCATATTAATTCACTTGTTATTGAAGCCATAGTCCTGTATTATGCTTCAATGCTTGATCTAGTTACCACTATTTGCTTTTTACTGTTCCAAGTGACTAGGTTTCCTCCTACAAATGTATACAAACCTATTGTTGACTTCCTATCTTCAGGGCTTCCTGCCCAATCTGCATCACAGTAACCAATAATATTGGTATGATTATTCTTCTTCATCCAAATGCCATGTCCATGACAAGACTTCAAGTAGAAGAGAATTTAATCTACAAGAGTTATATGTCTTTCAATTGGAGCATGCATGAATCTTTTACATAACTCACTGCATAGGTGATATCAAACATTTTAATGGTCAAATAGATTAGTTTCCTAACTAACTTCTGAAATCAACCAATATCTTGTAATGGAATCATATTTCCAAACAAATTTTCTATTGTAGTCCGTTGGAGACTCATTATGTGATGTCCCCAACTTCCCTGTTTCCTCTAGCAACTCAAGCACATATTTTATTTGACACACAAACATGCCCTTACGAAAGTGGGATATTTCAATTCCCCCAAAAAAATATTGTAGTCAACCCAAGTGCTTGATGTCAAATTTCTAATTGTTTACCAAAAAAAAAAAAAAATTCTAATTCAAATGCCGTTTGAGAGTTTCTATTTCTTGTAAGTTGTCATCAGAAATGACAATGTTGTCAACGTATACAAGTATGGCAACAACACCTTGCTCATTTCTCCTTATGAGTAATAAATGATCAAAATCACATTTCTTGAAACCAAAACTTATAAGAGCTAAACTTAACTTACCATACCCGGCATGTGGAAACTGCTTGAGCTCATATATTGCTTTGTTAAGTTTGCATATAAGATTACTTTTATGTTCCAGAGAGTGTTCTTGAGGTAGATCTATAAATACTTCTTCAAGATCTCATTGTAGGAAGCGTTATTGACATCCATTTGAAACAACACCCAGTTGCAATTATTAGCAATGGACATCTCTGACAATGTTCATATTGACAATGGGTGCAAAAGTTTCTTTGTAATCTTCACAGTACATTTGAGTGTAGTCCTTGGCAACCAACTTTGCTTTGTGACATTCAATAGAGTCATCATTCTTGTATTTCACATTGTAAACCCATCCACACCCAATGGTTTTCTTTCCTTTAAGCAAGGGAATTATATCTCAAGTATGATTTTGTCAAAGGCTGCAAGTTCTTCATTCATTGCTTGAACCCGTATAGTAGATCTTTGAGCTTCAAGAAAGGTAGTTGGTTCCTTGTGTTTGTCAATGGCAGATAGAAAATTGCGAAGCCCAAGAAGGATATACTCTCATAACATATGTGCACTTGAATAAAATATTTTGGCAAGCAATATGTGATATAATCTTAAAATTTAATGGGACATTGTCCCACACTAGTAGACCTTCGAACAAGTGCTTGATTTGCTGCAACATCCTCCTCATTAGGCTCATTAGGTGTTGGTGCATGCTTTTATAGAGCATCTTCCTCATTAGGAACACCCTCTTCAATAGTGATATATATTAGAGACATTGGTGGCAATAGGATGCTCCATGTTGGGCTCATCATTTTTGTTCTCGTGATTTTCGATAGGAGCAAATTCAATATTGAAACCACTATAATCACCGTCAGTGGAATTCCCCAAAATGCCTAGAAGAAAAAAAACATTTGATCTTCAACAAAAGTAACATCAGGAGAAATAAACATTTTGTTGTTGATATGATTAAAACACTTGTATCCTTTTTTAAATGCCAAGTATCTCAAGAACACACATTTTTCTGCGCAAAGGTCAAATTTTCCATCATCTTGTATGTGAACAAAACACACACTCCAATTACCATATTGAATTTGAGCAATTGCAAAGAAACGGGATCAAACATAGAAGATAATAGACGCAAGAGTTTAACGTAGTTTGGCCATTGAAAGACCTACGTCCACGATGACAGATCCACAGTGTTTCTTAGCCACTTTGGGAAGACTTGTTCTCTTTAAATAATGGTGAATACCATTATTTCAGAGCATCAGATTATAAGAAGATTCTACCAAATCTCTTTCGAATTTGTGGTTGACTGAATTCTATTCTTGCATGCTGATTGTTCGCCAACACTCAAGCATGGCAGCCGGTTTGAGATTGGTGTAATTATTAATTTGATCTTTAACTCAAAATTTTAGATTAGGATAGTTTTTATTTGGACCCCCTTGAGGTTTAGCTAATGTCAGATTTCTCCAAAAAATCACATCTTGCATTCAATACTCGGCACGTCCCCAGAAATTCTTTCTTCTTTGTAAATCCATTCAGGACAAATAAACCTGTCTTCTTTGTAAACCCATTCAAAACAAATAAATTTGAAGGATCTTATGAAGCACACGAAGAGGAAAAAGAACTTATGTGGGTAAGTTGATTGGTTATGTAATCAATGGTTAGGGTTAAAGTTCAATGGTTAAATTTTGTTTGTTAGGTCAACCAATGGTTAAAATTTGAGTGGTGTGTTTAAGATGATACTCCCTCGTTTCAGGTGATATAGTGGATTAGAGCAAATTACATTTATACTTGCTGTAGTTTGTATACAATTACATTTATACTCCTTATGAATTTATTCTATTACATTTATACCCCTTATGCTTTTGAATTATACAACAATCGTACTCCTATTTTTAGAATAATATGGTTAAATAATGAGTCAACATATATTAATTTTCAAAAAATACTTAACATTACCTTTCTTTATTTCAAAACTTTGTACAAGAAAAGGAAAACAAACTTTATCTATTAGTCATAAACTAATGTTGGATTCCCTTAATGTAATATATTACGTGTGGGTCTCAAGCAAACTAACATTGTTAGCCGCCATTAAGTATATTCAAATTTCAAAGTGACAATCACTAAAAAGACTCAACATTAGTTTGTGGTCCACCAAGGAGACTCACGTAAAAAATCATTATTTTATTAAATTTATTACAATCACATCTTTTACCAAAAAATTTCTTTTTCTAAACAGCCTCCTAAAAAGATGTTGATTCACCCTAAAATTGATTTGACTTTTTTGTATTTTTTAATCTTATTTTTTATTTTTTAACATTGGTAAATATGTGTTTATCATTCTACCCAAAAAAATATAGTGTTTACCATATTTAGAACTAATGGCGTTAGGCACAGGAGGTGTTTGTAATAAAATAAAATTTAAGAAGTCTAAGATGTAATTATCTGTCAATACAAGGGTTGCAAATGTAAAATTTACCTAAAAATCAATTGTTGTAGGCCACCCTCTCGCCTTTTTTTCCTTCTTCCTTGGGTCTTAAAGGTAACGTTTAAAAGAGGGCAACAAGCAAATTGAGGTATAGTTGATACCTAATTGAGTTTTTAATGTGCACGCGCCGAGTTTGTCATGAAACTCATCACTCCCCAAGTGAGCCAAAAGCTACAAGTGGCTCCACCCTTGTAGAGCCCCTTGAAGACCATTTAAGAAAATTTAAAAGAAGATTTTCAAATGCCTTCCCTGAGTTACTCCAAAAATTAATGCCACCCTTATATTCTTGTTTTTTTCATCTTATTCATGGAGAAGCTAATCCATTAGCTGCATCTAGTAGATGCTCTAGCAGGGATGGCATGCAATGTGCAATAGAATGGCTCTCTCTTAGGTCATACATCTGGGTTGTATGATAATCTCCAAATACAATCCTTCACCATTTTGGTCTTTAAAGAACTTGACGGGTATTTTGGTCTATAAACGTTTGAAATTTGAAAAAACTTAACGATAAGAGACGGGGGTAGTTACTACGGAACCCAGACATAATTTATTGCACTAAAACAACCCAACATTAGACCCACACTTAAAAAACTCTTAATTCAAATGTGTCAGACAATGCTAATGAAAAAAGTTGTTGTCCGGCATTCACTATAACTTTGAAACATGGCTGCTTGGCTGCAAGGTTAGATATTGCATTTGCAAAGGATAACCTTTTCAGTTGAAAAGAGAAGTGATATGATAATAAATATCAATACCTGAACCAAAAATAGAAAAAAAGAAAAGAAAAAAGAACCCCTGCCCTAAGGGGAAGGACAAAGCCAAATAGATGGCCAAGCTCGAGAACATATGCCATGCCCGGTGTAGAAATCTTCCACTTCATCAGTCTCTACCCGGAAAACTCCTAGGTCTTTACCAGTACCAGTTTTGTTCCAATGACCACTCATGCTGACATCACTATAGTAGATACAGTTGGGTTCATATCTAGACTGGTTAGAGGGAAAGATGGCAAAAGAAGAATTAAAACCCACAAAGAAAGCACGGTTGTCCAGGCTGCTCACCATCCGCGTCCACTTCTTGTTATCAAAACTGAACTTGTAAACATCAAAATAATTTGTTTCAAAGAAGTCAAAAGGCGTGGTTTTATCACCATAATTAATGTCCTGTGCAACCAAAAAGAGTTCTCCCATTGACTCCACTAGATAAAATGTAGCACAACGGTTTATATCATCTGGTCGTTCAGCAAACCTAATTTGCTTTGGATGAGGACTAGAAATGTCAACAATCATTAATCTCCCATTGTTAGCGACTGCGTAGAATTGACCCTTGAGGTAAATGATGTCAGAAATGCCTACATTTTTTTCACCCTCTACAGGAGTCCAAACTTCGTCTCCCAATCTCAAAAAGGCTAATATCATCTGTCCAAAAATTATTGCCATAACCACGCATTTTTCATCTTCTTTATAAGGGGCTCCTTTAGCCGAATGAGATGGTCTTGAGGTCAATACGACTTTCCATAAACAAGTCCAACGAAGCTGAGGAAGAGTTGTATGAACAGGCCATTGAAAAGGAAGAGTTGGTTGTGGTGGAAGACGAATTTGTTCCCGAGAAAATGGGTTTAATAAATGAATCTCCAATATCATCCCCCAAAGTTATCAACCAACCATTGGAGGAAAAACAGCTCCTGCCATGAGCTTCTGGTAAGTTCAAGTGGTAAACCTTTTGGGTAGATATATCGCAGAATTCTCTACAAGCATCAACCATGGCTCGGCAATGGTAAAAAGATGCATCTTCTCCACTGAAACTGAGCGCCATTGCTGGCAAACCACGCCAAAACGAACAATATCTCCCATTTCTGAAAGCTGATCCACAATCAGTTCCAGAATGTCATTGCATACACTGGACCAGTTGTCCATTCCGTTTCTTGTCTCATGCAACCAAGGTGGAGTCAAATGTGAAGTAGAAAGGATCGACCTATAAGAACAATAAGGGTAAAGTTAATAACAGAAAATGAAATAAATTTTGCATTACAGAAAACAAAACAAAAATGGAGAAAAACATAGGCTTGTCACACAAATAACACTCCAGAGTCTGTCCTCAAAAAATAGTGTCTCTCTTTATAAGCTTCTTTTGAAAAGCTTTCTTTAGCCTTTGAAGTGCTGTAGTGTCTACTCTTTTCATTAATGCAGTACTCCTAGTCGTTTAGGATAGTGTAATATGAAAAGTTTATCTTCCTTACCCTATCCACCTACTGGGGAGAAGTACTTGACCAGAGATCCTCAGTTTTGCCTGGAGGCTAACGGAAGACCATTGACATTCGATTATTCCCTTGTCAGCTTGAGTTATCTCTTCTTGGCAAGCGAAGGGTGCAAAGGAATATCATATTGATAAGGCCATTAATTCAAAGCAAATGGAATTGGTGGAAGGTGAGCTTGTTGAATCAGAAAGAAGTGACTCAGGTAGTGCGCAAGGAGGACTAGTTCTGATCTCATTTGCTTTTTATCTGTTTTCCTTGCATTATTGTCTTTCATTGCATTATCATCTTTCATGGCTTGTGTGGTTTGTGGCTTTTATCTCCACCAATAGCCAGCTTAAGTGCTTCAGAGATTCATAAAAATTATTTGTGGCTTTTATCTCCACCAATAGCCTGCTTTAGTGCTTTAGAGCTTCATAAAAATTATTAGTGTTGTTGTTGTTGTTGTTGCGGTAGTCATCTATCATTCCCTTATATGAAGGTTATAGTTATTCAAACATTCACATCTAAACGCCCCCTCCAAAAATGCAGACTTCTGCTTCTGCTTCTCTGCTAGTATTTTTATCTTGTTCTCATAATCACTCTCCATGCTTATTTATTTAATTAACTATTTTATTTCTTTATTATTTCACTGTTATTCAATGAATCATTTATTCTAACTAACCACCTTGTCCTCCTCTTGCAAATAGCACAATCCTGCCACCCCACTTTCCCCGTCCCCAACTCCCTAATGAGTTACTATATTTGAATGTTCAAAATAGTAGCCAAATGGGATCTTGCACAGGGAATAAATTTCAGACTTGAAAGGTTATCTATAGCACAAAGATAGACACGACCTAGAGTGATATCTTAGGTGTAACTTTAGAACAACATTATGATAATAGGGACAAAATTGTAAACACGCAGTGGTGGCAGATCTGTAGACCGGAACTAAAATAAGATGGACTAAAGATTATCAAGCAGAGATAAGCAAAGGTGCCTTGGAAATTTGATGTAAAATGGATGGGCAGATCTGGTTAGTTACTAAAACAAAAAATAGATCACCAACTTGACTTGTTAATGGAGGAAGAAATTGAAGTAACAGAAAGAACAACAAAGTAACACCCGGGCTTCACACCACAAGGTGGATCAAACACCAATCTACTTCGATTGAATAGAAGGTTTCTCCATAGGGAAGAAAAGCTAACAAAGCAACTTTGATTTCAAAATGATGAGTGTGTGTCCCACCCTCTTACATAAGTCCCTTAATATAGCCTTTCTAAAGAGACATAAACATTAAATGCAACATCCAACCACTAGCTAACACTTACATATTAATGATTCGACCACTACCTAACTCTTGACAAAGGAAAATCCCTTTTTACAAGGGTTCCTTATTTTCAAAGTATTACCCCTTTATTGACTTTGACAAAAATCCCAAGGACTAGATTTGGGCTTAGGTCTAGCCCATTAAAGTCATAAAATTTGAGCTGACTTTAACTCACTAAAACAGTCCTAGCCCATGAAAGCCATGGGCTGATTTGGGTCATATCCTTAGGCCTTTGATGGGCCTGACTCATTGGGCTTTTTCTTTCTTGTACATGTTTTCAATTCTGTTATCAATTCCTCAATGCAAACTCACCTGCCCCCTTGTACCTATAACCCCCGCCCCCCAAACAACAATGCTGTCCAACTCCCTCATGCAAAGTTTCACTGTGATTGTATGTGTTAACTATCCACCTATTTGGAAACCTTATAGCTTCATGGGCTTCTTAATTTAGAGATTTAATAGTTTGTGGCTTGGTACCTCTAGTTCTCATAGGTAACACCCTGTCTTGGAACTGCAGTTTTCCTTTCTAGTGGACAAGTGGAATTGTGAAGTTGAAAGTTAATTGCTAACACATACCCTCACTGCAGCAATCCCGAACCTACTAAGGCACAAGTAGTTGGGAAGGGCAACGTACTACACCAAGTCTTTGCTTTCAACACACAACTCTAAAAGCTAAAGGTAGTGACGGCAAGAAGATTAGTCTTATACAAGATTACAACCCCAAACCTTGCACCTCTATATCCTATAATTGCCCAGTATAGATCTACCCCATGGATGCTCCAGTGAAAATTCTACTTATGCTGTCAACCATGTGAATGCAACCAGTAGCATGCCATACCTTCTTCACCATGGAATCAAACCAACTTCCACTGAAGTTCCCACCAATGCCTGTTGAGGGGGGGGGGGGGGGGGGAATCTTGCAGAGAAACCAAAAAACTTACTTTTTGTTTACTTTTTATCAACAATCCTATGACAGACTTCACCAAGAATTGAACCAGCCGGAATCCATACACAGTTAACTACATTGACATTGATTTCTCTAACATTTGGTATTGTAGAGGAACAACATTGAGGCGTTCTAAGGCACATTCTAGTTGTCGAATAGGAAGAATTGGTTGTGGTGAAAGAGTGAAGAATTGAGAATGTGAAGACAAGTATTGGAGAAAGTTGTTTTCTTTGACTGGGTTTGAGCTACAGCTGCCCATGAAATAAAAAGAACGAACAAAGAAAGTTGTGAGGAGAGGATGACCTATTCATTCACTATTCGCTCCGCTAACACAAACATGGCTGTTGAAACAAAATCAAATCCAGAAGTAATAGATTTTATATTTGTATATAAATTCAAAACAAGACTGCAAACATTATGCAAAGAAAACAGAGACACCAAGTTAAGCCAGCTGCTTGGACTTCTAATGAAGTTTGAACCTTCGACAGCCTTTTTCAAGGGCATCCTTACACAAGCCTGAATGCCTGAAGACCCATCCTTGTCTATCCCACATTAAAAGCGAGGTAATAGTGGAAAATTAATGAAGAGTGAACCGCCAAGGAACAAACCCCCACCCCCCCCCCCCAAAAAAAAAAAAAAAAACCAAAAATAGAAAAAAGAAATTGCAGTTGAAGATGGTATGATAATATGTCGGCAGTTGCACCAGATGAAGATATCATTTGAACTGTTTGACTACTACGATCAAGTAGTCCAAGTGAGCAACACATTATGACTGCAGAGAAGACCTTAGTTTAGAGTAGGACGATCAGATTATGAAGACACTGGAGTTCAGCGAAGAGTGAAAGAAACATTGGAATTGTTTAAGAAGAAGAATAAAAAGTTTGATCCATTAGTGACTTTTTTTAATTTCTTACACCAAGTATTTGTATCTTGGAATTTGCATCAGAGGGCAAACATGAATTTTCATCCCTGATATTTGGAGGGCAGAAAGATAAAGTCCCAGACTCGGACAAAGAGCCCCAAAGACTGAAAACTGAAACCAGCCGGTAAGATTCAAAGTAAATAAAAGTAAAAATCTACAGAAGCAAACTATCAGTTTGAGAACCATGAAACAGAGAAGACGAAAATAATTCAAATCAGACTAGTAGGATAACCAAAACTTGGATCACACCACAGTTTTAGTACTTAATCAAATAATTAAACACAATAGATTGTTAAATTACAATTACCTATAAAAACAAAAATTTTGGAATGTAGCAGAAGAATCCAGAAACCGGTTGAAAGGGATGGAGCTGATGCCAAAGTTGGTGGTGGAGCAGGGGCTTGATTGATTTTGATCTCATTCCATGCTTATGTTATGAACTTATGATTTATATAGAACTTATAATAGTTGAATGTGATACTTATGTGGATTAAATTATTATGATATTTAAGTTGTTTGATACACTTGCTTCTCATTTATATGTTTTAAAGGTTTTATATTTCAAGTTTTATAACCTGGCATGTTCAATCTTGTAGCACTTCGGTTTCAAACTTAAGGTTGACTTAAAACTCATACTTAGTGTTCCCCCCCCCCCTCAGAAATCTAACGCCACTAGTGTGTTTAGATGGTCTAAATTAGGCTAACTACCAAGTTTGAGCCGCACCTGGGCTTAAAAACCACTCAAGATGGGCCCTCGAGTATTGTCGAGTAGGCCCATCCAAAAATGCAAGATCTCACTCAAGATGGCGAACTCGAGGGGGCCATCTTGGAGGGGTTTTAAGGCCCAGGTGGGGCTCAAACTTGATAGTTAGCCTAATTTAGACCTTCTGAACACACTAGATCTCACCATCTTGAGCAAGATCTCATTTTTTGAAGGGGTGAGATGCCTTTCAAGAATGAGTTTTCCTACCATGTGATGTAAACCAGGCCTAGGGCAGAGGGCAAATTGGTAATTCCCTAGACTTAGGGTTTAGCCCAAGAGTTTCCAGTAATAATATAGAGTTTTGTGGGGTTTTAATACTGCTCAAGGTATGTTGTAACTGAAGCTTCTAATCTAAATTAATATAGGAGTTAAAATTAAGATTTGAAAAGTCAAATCCTGGACCAAGTAGGACTGGGTTTAGGGTCTACAGAAGTTTTGGCCAGTGGGTTTTGGGCTCTGATTTTGCTGGTTTTATGTTTCAGATTTAGGACTTAGGGTTTTGAAAAGGTTAATGGGGTCTGGAAGTTATGGTTTAGGGTTTTATGAAGTTTCTAAAAATTCTGAAGAAGTCCAAGGTTGAAGAAGAGTTACAGAAATTTTCAGATTAAGGAAAACAAGGTTGAATGGGACAATTGGTTTAGGGCTTCTGTTCTAGGGATGATTGTGACTCTAGGAACAGGGAGAGAGGGTTCAAGAGGGGCTGGGGAAGGCCTACAGTTTCTTAGGAAAGGGGCTGGAGTTGCAGAACTAGGAGGGTAAGGGGGCAGTAGGGAGTTGCGATAGGGTTGGGTTGGTAGCCTAGGTCAAACAAGGGGGAATAGGGGCTGGGGATGATCTGTAACTTACTTGGGAAGGTGAGATGAGATTGGACTATGCACTGGAATGCCTTGATGATCTCTTGAAGCTGCTGTAGTTGAAGAAGATGATGATGAACAAAAGAATTTCAAACACAAATACTCAACCAAGGCCAATCATCAAAACTGAAAATAAATTACAATGATGAGGCCTTTTATAGCCTGAAACAACAGACTCTAACTGACTCTTGGATTCCCTTAACTGGTGGGAACCTTTTACTTGTCTAACCTAAAAGAGAATCAAATTACTACATGATCTCAGCCCTTGGATCTGAGATCTCACTAGCCAACTTCAAATTATCTAATTAAACACATGCTAATTAAATAACTTATGACCTAAGCAAAGACTTGACTTGGACTCTTTCAAACATGACTTCAACTTACAATAAAAGACTCAAGACAACTCCAAATCAAATTCAAGTTACCAACTTGGACTCAACTTAAATTCTGGAATATTCTAGTAATAAATCTAGAAATATAAAATAATAGAAAATATGGGCCAAAATGCCCAAAATACCCTTCATATAGGGTTTGGCCTGCATTGGGGGCTTCTTGGATCCATCCAGGGGGTCCAACTAGGGTTTCAGACAAGGGGTCCCTATGTTCACATCACCATGCTTCTAAATACCCTATGACCCGAGCTCTCAAAACTCTCTAATTCTGAAACATACTGAACAGATAACAAGGAAGCCATAAGAGTTAAATCATAGAATAAAAAAGCTTTTAATAATACAGTTTTAATATTGACAGCGACAACTGTGACATAACTCTGCCTTTAACTAAAAGGAAAGAATTTTCTTTTTATTATTTCTTACCTTTCTATGGTGCCATTGTCTAAATTGCTCAGTCAAGCGCGGCTGTCACTCCCGATCCACAGTAGGGACATAAGAGGGAGACACGGGATTGAAGCAGAGTCGTTGGCTAAGAGAAGCATGAGGACTTGCACTCTTGCGAGACACTCATTATTGTCAAGAAACCTAGAACACTATACATATTCCCATAAGAATTCGGATCTAATGGTTTCCAATTTTCATACGGATTTAGATTCCAAAATGACCTGTTGTCACAAGGATTCAGTTCATTTACCAATGATAAATGGATAGTTTTTTGCAGTTGAGTGAGCAGAACACGCCACACCATATGCTATGGACTGAATCCATTAGAGAGAACCCAAACCCAAACTCTAATAGGGAGGGCTTTTGTTTTATTTTTCATAATTCTTAATTTCTTATTCAATTTTGGCCTGAGCCATACAAGACGAAGCCGAAGGTTTGGCCTTCCCTTCCAGAAGCCAAACGTGTGTTAAACTCAGTTCAAGAGCTTGTCTGAGATGGAAAAGCACAAGAAAATTTTCTTAAGCAGAGGATCATGAAGCTTAAGAGGAAACTAGATAAGCAAGTCATGGACAACAAAGACAGAGAGTACACCAAACTCATGTTCTAGTGCTTGGCAGGTCAAAAAGGTGTTAATGATCTAAGCTTCCAGAATTTGGGTGATCTGGAATGGCTCATCCATGGCAAGATATAGGCTACTTGAGATGGGATTCAACTTGTTGGAAGGCTTCCAATCGTTGTTCCTCCCCTCCCTCCTCCTGATCCCAATCCCATCCACATAACACCAACAAATTGCCAATCTCCATAGGTAGCTGTGATCAAAGGATCATGATCAGGAACAGCAACACTCCTGCAGCTACTGCTTCTACAGAGGCAGTGCATGTAGAATGACATGACAATGGCTCGCGTATTTGGATGTCACCTAGTTGTAGTTGGTTCTATCTTTTGAGTTTTGAGTTTTATATATTATAAATAAATATGGTCAAATAATTCATTAATTAATTTTGTAATTTATATTTGGAAACAGAGTTAAGTTGCATTAGGAAGAGTGATGGAACAGAAATACTGGATCTTCCATTTAGGTATTCTGATCTGTTTTTATCCACCAACAAGCTAGATGGAACCTCTTTCTTTGTACCAGAAAAAAGATTTTGGAAATACCAAAAACATTGTTATTTTTATTATTATTTTGGGTTGGGGGTGTGAAAACTCCAAGTCCAAATAAAACAACCCTGGAAGGTCTTGTTAGAGGCCCACACAAAGAAGAAAAAAGAGAAGAACAAACACATGCAATTCCTCCATCTGTCTTTAATTGCTAAAGCCAACAATTTCTATCTTGAATTTTCTTTACAGTGCCCGATCTTCTGACTGGCAGAGGTCTGAACAACAGCAACCCAGACAAGATCCCTAAACAAACCCAACACAGATGGATAACCCCAAAATTGACTGACAACTTTAACTTTCTGATTCAACCCAAAGTTTAGGAATTAAACACGGGTATATGGATAAAAACTATTCAAAACATGCAAACGATCTCACTGTTAGACTCAAAGTTACTCGAAAAAGCAGTAAGCACTCAGTTTGAGATCTAGGAAACAGAGAAGACCAGATCAATTCAAATAAAACCAGTAGAGTAACCTGAAACTTGGATGACATTTCAGTCTTAATACCCTATTCGAACAGCCGAAGTATCACAGAAATCATATGGTCAAGTTGATATTGATTTAAAAAGGAACTTCTGAAATTGAGACAACTTAAGACATTAATTTTAGATAACAGTGGCATTCAAGCATCGAATGGGGGGCCCAAGTTTGGTCAAGTGTTAGTCTAGTGTTTCCTCTGAATCTCGAAAACAATGACGGATCTCAATGTAAGATCTGCCTGAATTCACAAAACTCAATTGCTGAAATTACAATGTAGAACAGGTGAGCCTCGAGTTTTAAATCAGAAATAGTTAAGCTTCTAATAACATGGTACCACTATAATAACAAAAACAGGATTAGGGACATTAAACAAACCCTAATAAGAGATTAAACAATCTATAATAATACTTAACTGATAGGGATAACAGAGTACGAACAAGAAAGAAACTTCAGGTTTCCCACTAGAAATTCCAGGTTTCCCTCACCTAACTTGCAGAACAATCTAAAGTATTGGCTTTTAGAAGGTTTAAATAGAAGCAAATTAGCACTTGAAAAGGGAACATGGGACGTGATAACTATCCAAAACATTAGATAACCCTGCTCAGTTATTAATACCGTAATCCAATAAGTAAACGCATCAGATTGTTAAATTTCTTACCTTTCCGTGGTGCCGCTGAATAAATTGCTTATCCAAGCGCCGGTGTCGCTCCCGATCCACAGTTCCACGCCACTGCTTCTCACGGACCGGAGGACGACGGAGTGGAGGAGAGGAAGTCT
Organism: Hakea prostrata; assembly: GCF_041222555.1. Lineage (NCBI taxonomy): Eukaryota > Viridiplantae > Streptophyta > Magnoliopsida > Proteales > Proteaceae > Hakea > Hakea prostrata. The sequence continues at coordinate 69,841,961 of NC_142600.1, read as the reverse complement.
AGACTCCGAGAACGATACAACACTACATGTATTCTTCCGAATTCCGATAAAATTCGGGTCCGATGAATTTGAAGTTGTACGTGACAGGATTCATACCAGAGATTTACTTGAATAATAATATTAGGGCCTGTTTGGTTACGGTGAGTCTCATGATTTCAAATATATAGATTTCAAATCTATGGATTTATAATTTATAAAATTAGATGTTTGATTGTGGAATGAAATCTGTGGATTCATTCTAAAAAACTATTTGATCGAGGTGATTTTTGTGAATATGCAAATGTATAGCTTTTTTGAAATCTCTGGATTTCATGAATTTAGAGATTTTTGCAACCAAACGGGTATAATTCTTAGATTCATGAATCCAGAGATTTCAAATATCTGAATTCATGTAACCAAACAGGCTCTTAAATATTCTATTGATTTCGAACAGATTTAGTTGGATAATAATAGTCATAACAATTATTTTCTTAAGTAAATTCTTTTAAATGGATATAAATACAGATTGAAATCATTGAAAACAAGTTTTTGACTAATTTACCTTATTTACCATTTCATTTTTGAGCGATTAAGTTTGAATTTAAGAATTGAACAACTTTGATATTTGTTTTATGAGAAAATCTAGAAAATTAATCACATATCTTAAATAAAATTTATAAAAATAAGAAAACAAATTCAAATAAGAATTTGATTGATAATTTTATTGGATGGGTAATAATCAGTCAAGAAGGGGCATTATTATATCCGTATCTTATTAGTAATCGAAGGGATTTGGACGCCCCTAAATAGATAAGGGTGCGAAATCGGGAGCATCCATTTACCTCCCAAATGAATTCCCATTATTTTAAGTCAAAGTACAGATTTTTTTCAGACTACCTCGAGACTGGTACGCTTTTGGTTGAGGAGATCTGTGCTTTCTCTCTAGCATTTGATGAAGTTAGGTTTCTTTTTGTCAGAAAAAAAGAAAAAAATGAACAAAAACCTTCGCAGACTTCCTAGCAACTGGGTCTTGTAGACTAAGTTTGTCTAGAACGTGCTAGACTGCTATGCTTCAGCTTTGGATGAGGAGCTCCGTGCTTTCTGTCTAGCATCATTTGGTGAAGTTAAATTTCTTTTTATCAAAAAGAACAAAAACCTTCGCAGACTTCCTAGCTACTAGGTCTTGTAGACTAAGTTTGTCTAGAACGTGGTGATATCTCACACTAGTGTTTTTCACTTTCCCTCATGTAGTTTTGAACATGAGGTTCTCTTCTCAGTTTTTTGAACTAGAGATTTTTACATGTTAGTCACCTTGGTCCAATATATTACGTGTGGGTTATAACCGAGTAACATTGTTAGCTGCTGTTAAGTGTATTCAAATTTTAAACTTGAAAGGACCAAAATACCCCTTAGGTTATTTAATATGATGTGTTATGACTAAAATGCCCTTTAACTATTTATAATATATGTTTTTAAATTACATATTAATTAATGCTCAATGACCAAAATATCCCCATGAAAGAAGGGGATGAAGTGACGCAGAGGATGACGTGTTGGGCCTATGGATCCTTGTTGTTGGGGTCTAGGGACAAAGAACCAAAACTTCTGCACCTGCTCAAGAAGGAACCAGAACTACCCCTTCACAATGGGATAAAAAGCGAATCAGAGAGGAGGAGTATCCTTGTGCTTTGGATTCATGCTAAGGGAAAGCATGTATAGACCCAATGCATCTTGCATTTGATCACCTAAGGTTTCTTTGTTCAACAAGGTCCTGCAAAAATAGTAAATAAACCACAAGTCATTATGTATTTGCCTCTAGATTATAAAAGATAGATTACATCACCAAGAAGAGCAATTACTGAAGCTGAGCAAAGAAAGTATAGTAATAAAGAGGACAATTGATAAGTAAAAAATAACAATCAATCGAGTAAAACACAGTCAATTCAATTATCTCGGTTGGGACTGGTTCAAGAATTAAACCCAAGAGAACCGTAAGCATGAAGGAACCCGACGGTTATTGATCCTGTTGAACTCGGGATAGACAATCGTGCTCTATATGGAAATTGTAACTAACTCATGTGGAAAAAGGAAAACCCTACGATTAGACGACTACATATGAGACTTGTGAATAAATCCAATGGTCGAGAATATGAAGTATACCCTATATAAACTAAAGCATAACATAAAGGAATGGCAACTAAATCATTTCCTCCATTCTCACCTTTCAATTAAGCTCTGCAACTCGTTAGAGCTTTGTCATGGTGCCTGTATTGGTTTAGCCTTCGAAGTTGGCTTCCCAACCACTGAGTCGGCCCACATGTGACATTGTTTTGCAGGATTTCAAGGGCTGATCAATCTTTGGACTCATCATTTGGCGTCGTCTGTGGGAAACGGTTTGAAAATCCATGGTAGATACTAGATCAACACTTCAGTGGAATCAAAATGAGATTCGCCTCCCCCTTTAGGCATAAATCTTGTTCCTCCGGGAGAGGATCCATCTCAAGAGAACAAACAACACGAATAAGAAAAAGTGATCAGGGGAGGATGTTTGAACTATTAGAATGGGGAGATCCAGATGATCCCAGTCATTCAAGAACAAATGAATCAAAGCCAACAACAAACGAACCAAATGCATGTTCAATTCCTCGAGATGCAGGCTCTACTCCAAACAATGGCAAGGAGTTTGGGGGCTCCAAGGAACTCGAATCCTTACGATCACGAAGAGACAAGAAGGCAAGCTCGGAGAGTGGAAAGGAGGTGTTCTCCAATAAGAGGATGTTTGCCACGAAAAGAAAGGAACCCGACTGAGGGGAAAAATTTTGGACAACCCCTCGAAAGGAACTTAAGGTAGCAAGAGCCTAAAGGCGAATGCTCGAGAATGTGAAGAACAGTGGAGCTCCCATGGAGAGATGATGCTGAGGTTCGGAATCGACCACAAGGCAGTCAAACAAGGACCCTAGCCCGACTAGAGAGGGGTGTTCGGACACATTCTACTGCATCCCAACGCTCAAACAGGGATAGCGTGCGAACACCTAATGCCAAAGTAGTTCAGATCGATCGAAAAATGACAGATATAAACCAGAAGCTAGGAAACTCACGAGGGGCAAGAAAACATATGATATATATTCTATCATTAGAAAAACCCTGTTCGTGGATGCAATTGCTAGGTATGAATTTCCTTACTATTTCAGGCTCCTGACCTTTTCTCTATTTGATGAATGCGGGACCCAGTGGCCCATATAAGTTATTACTAGCAAACAATGGTGGTAGTTGGGAATTCAGATGAAATTTTATGCAGAGTATTCAGGTCCTCACTGACGGGAGCTGCCTAGAAGTGGTTCTCGAACCTGCCATTGAGAATGGTAATTGACTTCGATGACCTTGCCTGAAATCCATTGGTCGGTTCCAAAGTGGAATACAAACAAAGAAGACTGAAGATACTCTCTTCAGTGTTGAGCAAGCAAAGAATTAGTCCATTAGGTATTATCTACAGAGATCTAATAAGGCAATAATGGAGATAGAGAGTCTCGATGAACAGGTAGCAAAAACAACATTTTTTACCGGACTTTCCAACAAGCGTCTTCTGGAGTTGCTGCCACAAGACATGTCAACTACATATGCTGAACTTGTTCAAAGATGAAGCAGGCAAAAGTCACATAAATTCTTAATGCCTGAGAAGGAGAAGTAAAGGCAGCTAGCAAGGAGCAAAAGGTTTTTGAAAAAGGGCAAGGATTGAGAGGACACAACAATGACTGAGGGAATAAGGGAAGATCCGGTTGGAGGCAATGTTCGCCCGATCATGCAAGAATACACCCCCCGAATGCTCGACAATTAGAGATCTTATTGTAGATCAAGGATCGGGATATACTCAAGTGGCCACCAAAGATGACATTCAAGCCTGAGGACAGAAACATGAACAAGTATTGTAGATTCCATAGGGACTATGGACACTACATTGATGATTGCAGACACTTAAAGACTGAAATCAAGCTGCTGATATCTCAGGGCCACTTGGCCAGTTATATCATACGCAAGGAAGACGGTCGAGACAGAAGAATAGCTGGAGGCAAAAGAAGAGCGATCAAGCAGTAGAGATCGTAGGCCCGAGCCTTCCAGTTTTAAGAAGGCAAAGGAAATAATCGGAGCAAATTGATCTCTAATTCTGACAAATATTTGGGTGATCAGAGCACAAATCCCTCAAAATATTAAGAGCCAAGTCAAAGTTTGTGGGATCAGGAAAGGCAGTCGGAAAAAGAAAAAGGCCAACTTCAGGGGAAAACATCACATTCACATAGGAAGATGAAAGGGGAGTTTGTACTTCCCATGATGATGCAATCATGATCAAGGACAAGATAGGTCAACGGGAGGTGCACCGAGTGTCAGTAGATGCTGCATCCTCTGCAGATCTTCTATCCTACAAAGCATAATAGAAATTAAAGATGGAAGAAGACATAATGAAGCCCACTTCAACACACTTGTATGGTTTTGCAAGATCCTCAACTGTAGCAGAGGGAGCGGTACAATTGGATTTAAAGGAAGGGATATACCCCAAAGGAGATGACTACTCGAGTGAATCTCCTATTAATTCGAGAAATGCCTGTGTATAATATCATCTTTGGAAGACCATCGTGTCGACAAAACACATGAAAATCAAGTTCATGACCAAAAATGGAGTTGGCGAAGTAATTTTCGACTAGAAAACTTCTAGACAATATTATATTTCTTACATGAAGGACAAAGCTGGACCAAGGAAGGCATATGCCATGCTGATCGAGATCCATGATGATCGGGATGAAGAGATCATGCAAAAGCCTGAACCCATAGATAAGTTGGAAAGGATCCAGTTGGATCCCTCTAAGGAGGAAAAAGGAACTTTTATTGGTTTGGAACATCCAGAAGATTTCAAGGAGAAGCTAAAGGAGTTTCTTCGAAAGAACAGGGACGTGTTTGCGTGGTTGGCAACAGATATGCCGGGGATAGACCGTAGCGTAGCTGAACACAAGCTATGGATCAACCTGAAGGCTAAAACCAATTATTCAAAGAAGAAGGAACTACTCGATTGAGAAGCATGAGGCCATATAAGATGAAGTGGAAAAACTCAAGGGTTCGGGATTCATTCAACCTATTGAGTACCCAACATGGTTGGCAAATGTTGTAATGGTTAAGAAGGTGACAGACAAGTGGTAAATGTATATTGATTACACTGACTTGAACAAAGCTTGCCCGAAGGATTGTTATCCTTTGCCTAGGATCGATCTCCTCATTGACACAACTGCAGGATATGAGACTTTGAGTTTCATTGATGCGTACTCAGGGATACAATCAAATTATGATGAACAAGGAAGATGAGAAGTTCACAGTGTTCATGACCGATCGAGAAAGTTTCTATTACAAGGTGATGTCGTTCGGGCTCAAGAATGGAGAGGCTACTTACCAGAGAGCAGTTAACAAGATTTTCAAAGACTTGATCGAGTAAAACATGGAGGCTTAAGTTGATGACATGCTCATGAAAAGCTTTCGATGTTCGAATTATGTCTGTGACCTAGCAAAAGTCTTTGGAGGTACTAAGAAAATATCATATGAAGTTAAACCCAGAGAAATGCGCGTTTGGAGTATTTGAATACGCTTTTTTACTTTTTTTTGGTTCCCCTTTATCCTAGAGGAATATTTTCTCTTTTCTTTATGTTGAAAATGGACCTAGCTTCACAATGAATTTTTATTTGATGAAGGGGCATATATAGGAACACTATCTGCAATCGGAAATATTTTGTTGCACCTATAGCTGTCCTTAGTGTTGATTTGTAGTGGGACTAGGATGCTTGTTGCCTTCTTTGCCCAACTTGTGCTACAGTATTGACATTCTAGATATATGTTGTTGAACATGTGGGTAGGTTATGCCCTTTTTTGTGCTCTCCAGTGGGTTGCATTCTCATTCACTGCTTAAGACGATGACACTCTCGTTCACCTCTTCAGATGACTGCAACCATCAACGTTCTAAGCCCCCCATACTACTGCCGGTATGTACCTTCTTCCTCTACTTCAATTGTTGTAGCCTACAATTTATTTGATCAAAGTCCATCCCAAGTTTGTAAGACAGAAACCTGTGCTCTGGTTTGAAAGTGTATAGATTTAATGCCTTTTTTCCTTTATCTATTGATTGTTTTCACATGTTTCATGATCTTTACTTCTTGTGGAACTACCAAATGCTTCACCCTCTTACTCCACAAGTTTGTTTCCAATGAAATTCTGTAGAATAATTAATCTTTTGTTGTGTTGTGTTGTTATTATTAGTGATATGGGGGTTGGGACCAATCTGCACATATAACCATGATTCTTTTAATAAAACTACTGTATCCATCTGAGAATCACATCAATAATTTTGCTTAGCTTACTTATGGTAGGGACTTAATTATCATGAATGATACAATTGGATAGACAAACTGTAAAATGATTCTTCATGTCTGTAAACGTTCATCAATACCAATACATTAGAATTTCATTGATCCATTATAATACACCTATGTGGGCTTCCATTTTGAGTAGCTCTCATCCATTCAACATACAATCTAGCATGGAAGTTTGGACAAATATCCAAGCAACAACCCTAGAATTTAAAATACACATTATACCCCCACTACACTACAATATTCTGCTCTTATGACAATTAACTTCAAGCAATGAATATCCAAACTCATAAATTCGATTCAAGCATAACCAAGCATAACGAAACCCATAATTCATTCAAGCATATTAAATTGATTGAAAAATTCATATAATCTAAAGCAATTCACTCGGGGAAGGAACAACTTAATAGTAATTTAGACACAGCACTAAAAGCTATAGGCTATATGGTTTTAAACTTCAAAGAGAATAATTATGATCTACCTTCCGTTAACTCATCTTTCACAGCTAGAATAGATGACATCAGTAGAGGCAATCGCAAGTCAATGTCTGCAGATAGAATACAACTAAAGTTAAATTGTAAGGTTTCAACAAACTTCAGCATACATTTGTATCCAAAAAATAAAAACAAAAAACTCCTACACTTAGATACAAATGGATCTCCAAAATCTTCATCAAATGTTGTACAGTGGCCACTATCATATGGATGATTTCAACAACAATAAAAAAAATTAAAGTTGGTAGACTACACAAGCACATAGGCAAAACACATAAACATTTACAATGAGAATATTGAGACTTTGTGGGATATACTAGTGTTGCAAAACCAATTGAGGATATAGGATAAACTCAAAATGACAAAACTTTAGGTGGAGTTATTGGTCATGACAGGGATGAGGATTTGATATAATGATATCTACAACAATCAAAATCAACGTTTACAATGGTTGTTGAAGTATAATTTTTATTTCTTGCAAACATGAGTGTAAAAATTGAAGGAAAAAAAAAAAGAAAAAGATAACAAGATACCTGCACTGGCTTGTGTGTTCGATATAGTTCTTAGCATTTGCAGAGCGGTTTCCACAAAGGAGGCATCAATAGACAACATTCTCATGCTCCTAGGTGTGAACCTCGAAGGAGATTGCTGAGTTACAGACAATGATGCATATTGGGCATACAACATGCCATGTGTGCCTCTCTCATGTGATGGCATAAAGAGTGTAGGTCGTCCCTCCCGCCATTGCATGGGGCACATGGGAATGACCCTTCTGCCCTCCTCATCATCTCGCGGTTCTTACTCCCCTTTGCCATTCTATAAAAAAATTAGAGTTTCATGTCAGCACTATTGAGTATGTTTGGCTGCAAGGATGATGCAAAAGGGAAGTGATGTGAATGGAATTATTTTTTCCTTCTATGTCATTTGTTTACATATGAAGTCAAGTGAAATTAATCTTACCAAGTTATGGTTGATTTACAATTAATGTAAAATCAATGTAAACGTTAAAATTGACAAGTTGAGAAAAGTAAGGAATATAAGGTAAAAAGAAATTTCGTAAGGGCTGTTGCAAGATAGACTTGCGTGCCCGGGAGAGCAAGAGGCTCTTTGGTAGGCTACAAGGGAAGTGTTTACTTATTTGGTTAATGGAGTTGTCTTGCTAATCCTATACTGTATTGGTTATTATGTTTTACTAAACATTAATGAAGCTATTCTCTATGTTTTATTACTATTGTTCCTCTGTGTTTGGTGTTATGGATGGTTGGGTAGTAAGTGATGCAGTCCAACCTCCAACTCCATATATTTGACCAATATTTTGCTGATTTTATGTTTGAATTCTGCCATATCGAGCCAAAAGCTGAATAATTTTCAAATCTTAAGTGCAGAGCCCATATTTTCTTAAGTGGCAATGGTTTTAAAATATCCTGTAGGACCCAAGAACAAATTTGAAAATGAGTGATGTTTTGCTTTGCACAATACAATGTTGTGAGATGCAGTGAGGCGAGAACCCTACAGAAATCTATGAATTTAGAGGTCACATTGACCTGAGATTTTTAGCGATGCTTCACTGGTAATAGACTTAAATTCGATAGAGATTCAAGCCCCATTTGAGACCCACAGATGCTGGATCCGAATAACATGTACCTCTGTTTCAAAGCCCTATTTAGCGGTTGTTAACCTCCACTATTGGGACGGTCAAACCTTATTTTTGGTGGTTTTTGGATAGGGTTACTCTGTACCCAGCCTTGCATTAGAAAATTTGTCCCATTTTTCTTCGTGTTCATGATTTAAAGATAAACATCTTTGCAATAGTTTTCTTGTAAACCAGCAACTATGCTTTCTAATTGATCATAGTTTTCAGTTGATAAATGTGCTATAGTTGCTTAGTTTGATATGGATGATCTCTCTTTCTTTTCCATTTTGCAGTTCCAAGATTGTCTATGCCTTGCCTTTTATGAGTCTCTTTATCCCTTTTTCCACTGATTGAGACAAAATGTTTTGCCAACAACAGATTACTCTACATAAATTGAGGCTTCAAGTCCCAAACCACACACACATGCACACCCACTCACATTGCTATTAGTATGTAATTGTATTAACCCTTGGGTAGTGTTGGATCAAGAATAGCTTGGCGAGGTCCTAACAATTCTCCTCCAGATTCAAAGCGATATTTTTGGATAACTGAACCTTAGCACAACCCGGCGAGGTCCTAAAACCCTCCAAAAATCCCCCCCAAAAAATAGCACCACTAGGAATTTAAAAACGTGACATCCTAGCTCTGATACCACTTGTAGGATCAAACGCTTGCTGTTGTTACAAAAGTCCGGACCTGTAGATATGTGCAACTAATTTTCCTTATACCGTAGCCAGCAAGTACTCCGATTCAAGCCTGGATCTGAGTGGATCTTGGGCAACCTCAGCACAGCCTGGTGAGGTCCCAACAGGTAGCAGAATAGTATAGTCTATATGTATCTTGGGGGATGGGGAATCCTTGAAGCTTAGACTTAGTGGAATAATATAACTATTGGTTGTGACATCTAAAACAAAGATGCTCTGTGGAAGAAGCAGATCTCTGATGGTAGAACTTAGATTTGTTTTTATTCTTTAAATTCTTTTGTTGCACACAACATCATATTAACTATTCATTTCTACTCAAAAAAGAAAATTAAGAATACATATTACTCACTACTCTATCAGCAAATTATTACTTTATTTTTCAATATTAGTTTGCAGAATTACTGGTATGCAATGGTTTGATCTATAGCTCTAAGGTTTGATTTTACTTTTTTTTTTAATTTATATTTTCATTTTTCAACTCACAATTTGTTATCCGATCTCATATTGTTTCTTTTGTCAAATCTATCCCTATCAAGAATTTGAAATTTTGCCTTTTTTTGGAGACAAAGAAAAAAAAAAAGATTAACCAATTCAAAACTTTGAAAATCAAAGATAGACATGTTGGGAGTTAGTTACAAAAATGACATATTTAATTCTAAATTAACCAATCCAAAATTTTACAAATAGAAAAATATTGCAATGTAACTATGCATTATAAATGCCAAACATAATAAAATTATAACTTTATGATTAAAGAAAGAATAATTTAAAGAAAAATAATGATAGATGTAATACTTATGAGATAAATTTTGGTTATCTTTACAATAGGTTAAGATGAAAACGAAGAATACTAGAGTTCGTTAATTAGCAAAGAGTATGAGTGTGTTTATTTGATGTGGGAGTATTGTTATAATCATATATCCTCTCAATTGTTTCTGTGACTTTATACACCATTCTTCATGACAAAGTAAGGGTGTTAATAGAATGCGTTATGTTGGGTTAGTTAAACCCAATCCTACCCTAGGGAGCAAACCCCAAACCCAAGCCTTAACCAACCTTGCTAGATTTTGAGAACCCCAGTTCAACCCTACCCTGTTAGGGTCCTTTTAAGCTCGATTCATCTTGCTTTATCCAAATAGGATTGGATTAACCCTATTTTACCCTGACTTGGCCATGTATTCTTTATCTTGAAAATAAAATAGAATGCATAGGTTAATTGCATCAAGGAGATTTTAACTTTTGACCCCTTACTTACAAAGTGTTAATGTTTGCCCTCCATTGGGACAATCAGTTAAATATTTAGTCAAATAATTATTCAAACACAATTTATATACAATTTTAATTTGACTAAACTAATACACAGTTGGCTAGGGCTGGGTTGCATTGGCCCAAGGGCTATACTTGAGTCCTACCCGACCTTGCCACTTGCTAGGGCCAATTATTTTGTAACCTAAACTCATCCTTTGAGTTGAAAATTTTGGGCTAGGCTCAAGGCGGGCTTGGGTTGGTTCGTGCTGACAGGGTTTTATTGTCACCCTCGTGACAAAAGCATTCCTTTAATGCCAAATATAATATTTATGTTTTATATTGTCACATTAATTCTGATAAGATACTTATCAAAATCTAAACCCCTCCAACTCACTCACTACCACCCCACCCAAAAAAATAAAAATAATATGTCAAAAAAAATAAAAAATTATATGACTACCTAATGTTTTTTGGGGTGAAAAATAAGAGGGGATGCAATAGTGGTGACCTTGAGTCCTCACGCTACGCAATGTTTGGACTTTCTAGTTTGACCTATGCAAGCATTAACTCTGTGAACTACTAGTACAATCATTGGCTCTGTCAGCCTAGCCTTACTGGAGGCCTGGTATAGTCCACAAAAGCTGGAAGGATTCGAACACGAGATATGGGGGCTACCAAACCGCATGAGAATTAGCTTGGGGCCACTAGAGCACTGCCCATGATGGTAACAATGCCTAGCATTACATACATATTTTTTAAGGCATTGTTTGTTTGTAGAAGTAGGGTGGAAAAAATAAATATGTGGGATTCATATGTAGTGAAGTGGGGGCAATAGGAAATGGAAAGAAAAAATTTTGTGAAAAAAATTTCAAATGTAGGTTTCATCTATTTAGTGGGACTTTGAGAAGGGATGGTGTGGGAAAAGTAACATGCCACATCAGCAAACAAGTTTCTATAATTTAAGGAAGCTTGTTGCTCAATTTTCCGCTCTACTAGATCAACCAAACCATATTTTGCCATATTTTGGAATTTTATGAAAAAGTTTATTTTTTTCCAATTTTTTCCCCACTTTATTTCAGATTTAGCAAACAAATTGTGCCTAAATGATTCAATTCCTTATCACTTTGAATAATAAAATTTATAGGGTAAATATCACCTTCTTTTTTTTTGTCCTTCGGTCAAGAGGGTAAATATCACTTACATTCCCTCTTAGTTGACTAAATGATACTTGGAGCCCCTCTTAGTTGGATAATATGATTTACTTTCATATTACATGGCAAAGGTATTAAATCTCCCTTCTATTAAAGTTTTCAATTAGGTTGTTCTTTTATTGTTAAATATTAAAATTAAAATAAAAAAATAAAAAAATAAAAAACTCATATGTATGCCATATTTGAACAATTTTTGAGAATTAGATAAAAATTTATGAGTTATTAATGCATTAATTTATTGAAAAGAAATACACCTTTGTAAGTGTATGTTTGTTAGTTTTGCTGAAATCACTCATCACATGTAGGAACCACTCAATTTATTTATAGCTATAAGTTCATACGTCATATATCAAGGAACATATGAAATCACAAATAAGTGCATATGTGATTACATATAATGAAGAGAAACTCTAACTCTATTCCCTAATATCCTCCCTCAAAGTCAAGGGTCCTTCAAGGAGCTTGAGTTTGGAAGACCCCTTGTGAGGATGTCAACAAGTTGATCACTAGTAGAAGTATAACGAATCAGAAGATCCTTCTTAGCCACCTTGTCACGCACAAAATGAAAATCAACCTCAATGTGCTTTGTCCGAGCATGGAACATTGGATTGGCCAATAAATATGTGGCGCTAACGTTGTCACACCAAAGGAGTGGGGGTGAGGACTGAGAAACCCCTAACTCAGTGAGAAGAGACTGGAGCCAAGTCAACTCAGTAGTAGCAAGTGCAAGAGCTCAATACTCACTCTCAGTACTAGAATTGGCAACGGTAGTCTGTTTGCGAGACTGCCAAGAAACTAGATTGGAGCCAAAATAAATGAGATAGGCTCCATAAGACTTTCCGTCTTCAGGGCACCCAGCCCAATCAGCATCGGAATAAGTTTCCAAGGATGAAGAGGATAATGGAGCCCAAAAAGAATAGTCCCCTTCAAATATCTTAAAAGGCGTTTAAGAGCAACCCGATGATCCTCGGTAGGATGAGCAAGGTATTGACAGAGCTTGTTGACGGAATACGACAAGTCAAGCCTAGTGAGTGTAGCATATTGCAAACCACCAACCAAGCTTCAATATAGAGTTAGATCATCCAATGGTTTCTCATGAGTGGAAGAAAGATGAATTGAAGGGGCCATTGGAGTTGAAATGGGCTTTGCATCAAGTAAACCATCTCGATCAAGTCATCCATAGATATATTTTTGCTGGGATAACAACATACCCATGGGTAAGGGAACCAACTCAATGTCTAAAAAATATCTTGCAACACCAAGATCTTTTAGTGCAAACTCAAAAGAGATGAGAGGGTCCCCATAGATCTAAGTGTATTAACTAAAGACGGGTTGTGGTGTGCAAATCACACAAATGAAAAGGAAGTCTATGTGACTTTCCAAGTTGACAGGGAGCACAAACACTAGAAAATTTAGCAACAACAGAAGGTAATTGATATTGCTTAATGACTTTATGCATAGTAGGAAAATTCACACGACCAGGTCTAGTATGCCACAGTTCAGGAGAAGGAGAATTAGCAGACAAAGCCATTACAGTATCAAGAGAATTCATCACCACTAGAAGAGTGTAAATACCTTGCTTAACAGGTCCTGTGAGGAGGACATGGCCCGAGCTGGATCCTTAATGTGAAAACAATTTGCATGGAATTCAAAATACACATTATTGTCAGAGGCAAACTTATTAACAAATAATAGATTGTGGGAAGCCAAGGGAACATGTAGCACATCATAAAGCTTGAATGAATTTTCAGAAATAGAGAAATTAGAGTCACCAATGTTCTGGATGAAGAAACCTGATCCATCCCCAATTCTACCAGTATTAGCACCAAGGTATTCTGAAGGAGAACTAATAGCATCTAAATTTGACGTAATATGATGAGAGGCCCCTGAATCTGATAACCAATTCATCATAGAACGAGAAGTATGAGCAATATTAGCTTGAGGAGTCCAATATGTAGCAGAAGGATGAACAACAGTATGAGAGGAAGTATCAGCATGCCTCTGATAGCAAAACTTAGCAAGATGACCTGGTCTTGCACAAATGTAACAAAAATAACCACCAGAACCATATCTGCCACTAGTAAGACCTCTTTGAGAATGAAATCTACCACCAGATCTACCATGAAATCTGGAACCAAAAGATTGAGAGGAATGCTGTGAAGATTTTGGAGTAAAAGACAGAGAAGTAGATGCCACTTGTGTAGTAATGTTTGTTATATCATGCAAGGCAGAATTGATACAAATTTCTTCACAATAGAGTAGGCCATGAAGATCGGCAACACGGATCGGAGTATCTCTGGTAGTCACAAAAGTGATAAAAGCTTGATATTCTGTACCTAAACCTCCAAGAATATAAAGAACCTGATAAGAGTCAGAGAGGGGTTGAGATGCCAAAGGAAGTGCATTAGAAATACGCTTGATTTTGAGGAGATAATCAGCCATGAGTCTGATCCTTTTTTGATTGAATATAATTGCATCCTCAGTTGCATGATTTGATGTTGAGATGAAGAAGCAAAAGCCAAAGCAAGAGCTTGGCATACTTCTGCAGAAGTGCGGAGTCCTACTACCTGCGAATGGACGACATCAGTTAATGACGAGAACAACTAGCTGAGAAGAACCTGATCTTGCATTTTCAAGGTAAGATAAGCCGGATTCGCAACAGGTGATGGTGAGCTCGAATCCAAGAAAGGATCAGGAGGTGAGTAGAACCATCAACAAGGGTCATAAAGCCAATACTGGTAAGAATAGGAAGAAACTGTGAAGCCAAATCAAGTAATGATTAGAGGTAAGCTTGACATTCAAAAGATGATGAATGTTCGACAATGATACAGAAGACTCCGTTAGCAAACACAAATCATAGATTGGAAAATGCAAATCACATATCTGAAAATGCAAATCACGGATCTGAAACGTAAAGCACATAACTGAAACACAAACTCTCACAAGCAAGAGAGGAAACACAATAAAGAAACAAGAAGTTGCTGGAACACGAGAAAGCTCAAGAAACTAGGTGAATAGGGGGCAAAACGTGAAGAAGAAAGCAAGAGTTCAAGAAACAAGATGGCTCAAGTTTGAAGAAAACAAAAGAAAAAGACAAGAATACTAGTGTTATGAATGTAACTTTTCATACCATGCTCGTGGTGATTGCTTTAGGCCATATATTGCTTTCTTCAATTTACAAGCAAGTCCATCTTGTTTTTCTAATGGGTGACCTGGAGGAATTTCCATATAAACTTCCTCTTGTAAGTGAAGAAAAAAAAAAATAAGGCAAGACTTGTTGCCAAAGGATACACTCAAACATATGGAGTTGATTATAGAGAGACATTTGCTCTTGTAGTTAAAATGAATACTGTAAAAGTGTGAATGTCAATTGCCGTTAATTGTGGATGGCCACTTTTGCAAATGGATGTGAAAAATGCCTTTTTACAGGGAGACTTACAAGAGGAAGTTTATATGGAAAATCCTCCAGGTCACCCATTAGAAAAACAAGATGAACTTGCTTGTAAATTGAAGAAAGCAATATATGGCCTAAAGCAATCATCACGAGCATGGTATGAAAAGTTACATTCATAACAACTAGAACCGAGAAGAACTAGAAATGAACCATAAACCACAGGGGATCAATAAGGCGAATGATACATGTTAGTTTTGCTGAAATCACTCGTCACATGTAGGGACCAGTTAATCTATATAGGTATTTACCAAAAAAAAAATCTATTTATAGGTATAAGTTCATACATTACATATCAGAGAACATATGAGATTACAAATAAGGGCATATGGGATTACATATAATAAAGAGAAACTCTATTATCTAATAATGTTTAAGCTAGAAGATCCTGAAGCAACAAGGCTTGTTTCACACCTCCTAATTGCTGTCAAAGCTTTGTCGATGGAGCTTGGAAGTCATCTTCAAAGGAAGATAGTCACAGTTGCATAACCTTTCTTGTTGCCAAGAATTATGGAGTTTGACAAGGTTTCTCTTCTTCATCATATCCAGAGCTGGAGGCGGTTAGGAATTGCCTCATCCACTTAGCTTTAGCTTTGAGTCTTTCTAAAGTCAGTCACAGCTTTTTTAGATTTCCTACCAGCAGTATTAATAGCACTTAATGTGATGGTTCAATCTCTAGATTGGCCGATCGAGCTTGAGTCTCGTAGATGACACTTTAAGTTTAAAGTCTTCTTTCCATTTAGTTCAGTTTGTTTACATCCCTAGGGCCTCCGACAGCTTTGCAGATTATTTGGTAAAATAGCCAATGAACTTGATGAACACTTCTCTACAGTACAAAACAGCCAATGAAAGTTCTATCCAGTCCTCTTGCAGCTTGTGAAGAAGCCTTCTTTTGTCAGTAGTGACGAATCAGCTAGTTCTCTCTTGGGGACCCAAAATTGCTTTTCTACAAGTCTTTCTTGCTGTAAATGACACCATGCATGAACTCCCCCTTGGCTGTTAGAAAGAATGCCTGAAGCGATGAAGGCTTTTGCATCATGAAGGGTTTGAATGAGTTAGTTTTGTTTCAACTTGATGACAACGCTGAGTGACCCATCTGTGAATTCATCATCATTAATCCTTGTTTCAGTTTAGTGGCCTACTCAGGAATAGATTTAATGGAAAACCTTGATGGACTTTGGGGCTTTAGTGTTTCTATCCTAAATCAAGTAACACTTGGATGAATGAAAAGAAACTTAAGTCAAACATTTGAGAATACCTTGCTAACCTATTTAGTATCTTCAACACTAAATCTTTGCAATAAGTTCATCTTCAGTACCTCATCCAAACGACCATTTCTCAAACCACCGATATGCTTAGGAACTTTACTCACACAATTGTTGTCGAACTTTCTAATCACAGAAACATTATCATGAGAGCACGGAACATGTAAGAGATGAAATCTAAAATTTAAAAGAGATATAGCAACTTACTTACCCTTTTACTTTGATGTATAGAGCATTCCATGACTTTCTTACGTCCATTTTCTGAGTTGGCAATGCAGTTGACATTGCAAGATCATTGAAAATTGCATAAGGATATGAATTTTGAAATGTAAAATAATCAAATTAGTAATGTCTCTCTTACATGCAGAAAGATAAGGAAAAAGGAAAAAGAAAACAATTAATCCTACTATTATAAAATATTAATTGATCTAAGACAAGCCTTACATAATTGGGGTGGGGGGGGGGGGGGGGGGGTGTTTTTTTTTTTTTTTTTATTGCAATATTACGATGGGTTCTACATGATCAGAGTCATCCAATTTAAATTATAATTTGATGTTATTTAAACCAAAAATCATAGAATCGATAATAAATAAATGAGATTGAAAAGAAGAATTATGGAGTTGGATGAGTATACTAAAACAGGGATAGTTATTATAACCGCAATTAGGCATGACCAATAAAGAAGATATCCAGCTATAATAGCAACTGCACTACATAGACAAATATTTTGTTAAAAAAATGTCGATAAACAATGATTGAAAAGAAGAATTATGCAGTGACCGTCCAGTATCATAACTGTGTCACCATGATGAATCTTAAGTTAAACAAGAACGGCAACTGTCCAAGTCATTGTTACAGAGAAAATACAAATGTCAAAAAATGGGTAAGACTAAAGTAAGCCCAGGCCCAATCCATTGAGCTCTGGGCTAGTTAGGGCCTAAATTAACCCAAATTAGTGAACCATAGCCAAAACCAAGGAACACCCTTTTGCCGAAATTGGATGAATTTTTGCAGAATTTAGGTCGTTTCGGTCGAGGGCAAAACGAAATATATGTCGAAATCCGATGTTACAAAATATCACTGAAAATTCGACGATTTTTCGCCGCTGAATCGGCGAAATGCTGGCAAAAATCGCCGAAAACTCACTGAACCTGCCGAAACCTTCGCAGGAATCACTGGTAAGCGACCTCCTTAGCTCCTTCCTTCTTTTTTGTTTCTCTATGTGATGCTTTCCACTTCTATTTTTGAATAAGTTGGTTGGAGACATTTCTCTAGCTCTACTTTTCAGAGACTCATCTTCCTCCAACGGATTCTCTGTTTGCTCTGTACCTTCGATTCAACTTTAACCTAGGCAGAGACATGGTTCTTGTTGCATGATCGAAATAGAGGATGAGAGGAATACCGAATACCAGATACTAGGAGCTTGGGCTTCAAAGTTTCTTGCTGTTTTTGGAATTTGGACAAAGCAGAGATGATGAGAGGAAATACCTAATGCAGGCTTCAAAGTTTATTGTAGGCTCTAGAATGCAGATGAATCGTCTGGAATGGGGTGTATATTAATCGCACAGAGAGAAAGAAGAAGCATTAATGAGAGGAGAGAAGAAACATTAATGAGAGAAAAATTGAGAGAAATTGAGAACAACAAGTTGAGGCTTTAATGATAGGGCTGCAACTGCGCCGGGCTGGGCCGGGCTTTTGCAATCCCAAGCCCAGCCCTATATGGTATAATTTGAGCCCATTCCCGCCCTGGCCCTAGTTCAAGGCCAATGATTATTGTCCCTGGCCCTAAGCCCTACAGGGCCAAGCCAAGTCCATTCCCGCCCTAATTGGCCCTAATTGGGCCGGGTCGGGATGGGTTGGCCCTGATTAGCCCTGATTGGCATTGATTGGCCCTGATTGACCCTGATTGGCCCTGATTGGCCCTGATTGGCCCTGTCCCTGTCACTGATTGGCCCTATCCCTGGCCCTAAGCCCTACAGGGCCAAGCCAAGCCCATTCCCGCCCTAATTGGCCCTAATTGGGCCGGGTCGGGATGGGTTGGCCCTGATTGTCCTGTCCCTGGCCCTAATTGGCCCTGTCCCTGGCCCTAATTGGCCTTGATTGGCCTTGTCCGTGGCCCTGATTGGCCCTGACCCTGATTGGCCCTGTCCCTGACCCTGATTGGCTCAGGCCCTAATTGGCCTTGTCCGTAGCTTTAATTGGCCATATCTTTGGTCGTAAATATCAAATGTAAGACAGGTAGTAATTAAAATACATATTAAAGTAATTAAATACTTAAATTCCAAACTCAGTTCTGGAAAATAAAATAGTAAAGATGTCAACAAATAATCCAAAACTTATATTCAATATGTATTTAACTATTTATACCCATTTAGATTTTAGAGAAATCCAAATTTCTAGGTTTTTTAATTTGCTATTCGATTGAAATCCAAATTTCTAGGACTCCTTTTTAATTTGCTATTCGGGATGAAAATTATGGTTATTATATGTAAGCTCGAAGGGAAAAAGAAAAAGATTTATCTCAATTCTCAATTAATTTGTAGCTTCTAAGACAATGGTCAAACTTCATTCCAAATTTTCAATTTGTCTTTCCCCCAAGTTCTCTCTCTCTCTCTCTCTCTCTCTCTCTCTCTCTCTCTCTCTCTCTCTTTTATTTTGTTTTTTCCTTTGGTTTTTCTCCAGCAGCAAAGAGTTAAAATTATTCATGAAATAGAATAAGTAGAGAGAAGAATTGTAATTAAATTTAGGCATATTTGAAAGTCAAGTCAATTATAGAGAATGTCACACAAACTCTTTTTGTAAACTTAGAAACATCAGAGATTCAGAATTCAAAAGGAATCTGATAAATGAAAATTTTATCTTCAAAGTCAAGAACTTAAGCTGTAGGTAGGTATGTTTTCATTCACAACTATTCAATTAATTGATATCTTTATTCAATACAAAAAAAATCATATTCAAAACCTTGTTAACAAGTAAATCGATGATAATTTAGTATTCAACAAAAAAATTATATATTTTTTTCCATAGTTAAAGAAAATGATGTTTTAGTTACAAACATAGCTATATGTTTTTAATAAATTTTTTTGAAATATCACAGTAGATTTGTTAGATATTCATGATGAGAAGTTGGGGTATAGATTTGTTAGATATTAATTCTTAATGTAATAGTTTTTATTATTTATAATATATTATCTCACCTTAGTCAAAAAAAAAAATCAATATTTTATTGAACTAAAAATGACTTTGTTGGAAAAATAAAAATTACCTTAGAAATAATATAAAAAGTGAATTTATAGTCTAATATGATCAAAGTGACTAAATGTCAAAATCAAGACTCATATCAATGTTAGTATGAAGATCAGGGTAAAAATCTAGTATTGTAGTTCATGATAATCGTCAAATTAATATTAAGATTAGAGCCAAGATTAGGGTCAAGATCATGGCCAAAATCAAATAGATGCTTATTACATTGGAATGAGGTTTTAATTTATTTTTATTAATTTTCTATAAAACATGATCATGTTTCTAAAATTTGACACGTGTCAAGTATCCACCTATATGTATTACAATTAATTCCTCTCCATGTGGGTGGAGGGTTCAGAGTCTTTAGACTCAAGTCAGGGCCGGGTTCAGGGCCAAGATTAGGGCCAGGATCAGGGCCAAGATCAGGGCCAAGATCAGGGCCAAGATCAGGGCCAAAATCAGGGCCAGGATCGGGGCCAAGATCGGGGCCAAGGTCGGGCCAAAATCGGGGCCAAGGTCGGGGCCAAAATCAGGGCCAAAATTAGGGCCAAAATCAGGGCCAAAATCAGGGCCTGGGTCAGGGCCAAAAATCAGGGACGGGCGAGAGAGTAATCCCAGGCCCGCCCTTGGCCCTAGTTCGGGCCCAGAATATTTTGGCCCTAACCCGCCCTTAGGGCCAAAATCTTTAGCCCAAGCCCTATTCGGGCTTAGGGCGGGTCAAGGCCACCAGGGCCAAACTGGCACCCCTATTTAATGAGGGAGAGAGAGAGAGAAATCATGTGATAGCACTGTAAAGCATTAATGGTATTAATTATCTTTTTCATTTTTTTTTTTCATCCCATATGTTGGCGAAATTTCGCCAAGATTTTGTCGATTTTCCGGTTTCGGCAACCGGCGAAAGACGATACCCGTGAGATTGGTGAGATATCTCACCTTGGCCAAATCACGTAAATTTCGCCCAAACCCACTTCTGTTAATGCTCCATAGAAATGTCAGTATTATTTAAAAAAAGAAGAAACCTTATTGAAAGAAAAACTGTAAATTAAGAACTTGTGTCCCTAAAATTTATTTCCTCTGATCTTTTTTTATTTGTATAATTTTTGTCTAATAATCAAAAGAAAAGTTGAACAGTTGGTCACTTGTTCTTCAAACCATTCAACAAAATATATTTTACCCAAAAAAAATCCGTCTAAATAGGTGACCCACCCATTGCCACCACATTTTGAAAAAATCTCTTTTGATGATAATATATGATACACTTAAGGATATATGGAAGACTAGTGCAGGCCTAGCCGTCAAATCTAGGAGCCAAACCTAGTGACCTCAAGGCCTTGGTCTTCGCTAGATCTCTGAACTGGTTCATCCGTAACACTAATTCAATTGAAAACCGACCAGTTTGCCTCTATCGAATTCATCATTGCTACCAGAAAAATGTTCTCTCCTAGTCTATAATCTCTTTCTTACTATGTAATTTTTATTTATTTTTTTTTTTATTTTTTTTTATTTTGGAAATGAGGTTCATCCGGGTCAGCTTGCGCACACCACGACTACATCCTCAAGGCGCTTTTTATATAATTAATATAGGCAGGGCTTCGCCCCTGGCCCCCAGGGGATTCGAACTCTGACCTCCTATGTAAATCTTTTTTAAATGTTTAACCTTTCCGTTGGGCCCCCTTCTTTCACAATACACATGTCTATTCACAAAAGCTTTGCCTCCCGTATACATTACTATCTTGTAGCAGTTACCAAAAACATAAAAAATAATTTCTAAAATGAAAAGATTTTAAATAGGCTGTGATAGATTAAAAAAAAGAAGGTAATACCTTGTTGGTGAACATCTTGCTGATACAATTCTTGATACCTTTACACAGTAATATCCTTCAAATGGGCGTGGAATACAAGGTTATTTCTCATAAGCCAAAATTTTCATTCTAATACATAATCCTAATTTCTCCAAACTTCTACAAGGGAGAAAATTTGGTCCTCCTAATGATCAAATAAATAATTCTTTATATGATTTACAATGTTCAACTGCAAAAAATCCAAATTAGACAGGGATAAAGAAAATCCAGTACTGTCCCTTACAACTTAAATCATCTAGCCAGCTGATGTTAGATGTGTGGTGCTGTTGCATCACTTACAATTGGAGATAACCAAGGCTAGTGTGGCATCACATTACGATTGTTGTGTTTGGAATATTCAAACCTGATTAAATAGATTATAAACAGACAGAGATTAGATAGTTGACTCACCCCAAAAATTGATCAACTTTTTTGTATTTTTTAAACTTATGTTAAAGACCTAAGGTAAATATGTTTTTATCATTATTTAGAACTAATGGCATTAGGCATAAGGGCATTCGTAATGAAATAAATTTTAAGAAGCGTAAATGTAATTATTTGTCAATACAAGGGTTGTAAATGTAAATTGCTCGATGAATTATAATAAGAATAGCAAATTCTATACATGTCCGGTAGGATCGTCTACTGTATTTACTATTTATGTTCTTAGAAAAATTTTCTACTACAAACATCCCCACATCTAACGTGGTTAGTTTTAAATAGATGAAGATATGTTTGACCCTAACAAATACTTTAAAGGAAGATTTCAATGCCTTTCCTAAGTTACTCCTAAAATTAATGCCACCCCTGTATTCTTGTATTTTTTCATTTTATTCATAGAGAAGCTAATCCATTAGCTGCATCTAGCAGGTGCTCTAGTAGGGATGGCATGCAACGTGCGATAAAATGGTTCTCTCTTAGGTCGTACATTTGGGTTGTAAGATAATCACCAAATACAATCCTTCACTATTTTGATCTTTAAATAACTATTACTACCTGAACCAAAAAAATGAAAAAAAAAAAGAACCCCTGCCCTAAGGGGAAGGACAAAGCCAAACAGATGGCCAAACTCGAGAACATATGCCAGGCCCAGTGTATAAATCTTCCACTTCATCAGTCTCTACCCGGAAAACTCCTAGGTCTTTACCAGTACCAGTAGCGCTCAAATGACCGGCCATGTTGACATCACTATAGTAGATACAATTTGGTTCGTATCTAGAATGCTTAGAGGGAAACATGGCAAAAGAAGAATTAAAACCCACAAAGAAAGCACGGTTGTCCAGGTTGCTAACCATCCGCGTCCACTTCTTGTTATCAAAACTGAACTTGTAAACATCAAAATAATTTGTTTCATGGAAGTCGAAACTCGTGGTTTCATCACCATAATCAATAGCTTGTGCAACCAAAAAGAGTTCTCCCACTGACTCCACTAGATAAAATGTAGGATAACAGTCTATATCATCTGGTCGTTCAGCAAACTCAATCTGCTTTGGATGAGGACTAGAAATATCAACAATCAATAATCTCCCATTGTTATTGACGGCATAGAATTGACCCTTGAGGTAAATGATGTCAGAAATGCCTACATCACCCTCTACAGGAGTCCAAACTACGTCTCCCAATCTCAAGAAGGCTAATATCCTCTGTCCAGAAACTATTGCCATAACCACGCATTTTTCATCTTCTTTATAACAGTGGGTTCCTTTAGCCGAATGTGATGGTCTTGAGGTCAATACGACTTTCCATAAACAAGTCCAACGAAGATAAGGAAGATTTGTTCCAACACGCCATTGATAAGGAAGAGTTGGTTGAGGTGGAAGACGAATTTGTTCCCGAGAAAATGGGTTTAATAAATGAATCTCCATATCATCCCCCAAAGTTATCAACCAACCATTGGAGGACAAACAGCTCCTGCCACAAGCTTCTGGTAAGTTCAAGCGGTAAACCTTTTGGGTAGACATCACAGAAGTCGCGGTTGTCATTGTCTTCATTCTCTCCAAGCATCAACCATGGCTCGGCAATAGTAAAAAGATGCATCTTCTCAACTGAAACTGAGCGCCATTGCTGGCAAACCACGCCAAAACGAACAATATCTCCCATTTCTGACAACTGATCCACAATCAGTTCCAGAATATCATTGCATACATTGGACCAGTTCTCCATTCCGTTTCTTGTCTCAAGCAACCAAGGTGGAGTCAAATGTGAAGTAGAAAGGATCGACCTATAAGAACAATAAGGGTAAAGTTAAATAACAGAAAATGAAATAAATTTTGCATTACAGAAAACAAAACAAAAATGGAGAAAAACATAGGCTTGTCAAACAAATAACACTCCAAGAATGTCAACTTATCATCTTTATTTCCTAACCATGAAAAGAAGCAAGCACGTGTATATAGTCAACACCACAAGGCCAAATTTCTTTATAAATTTCAACTGACAATGGAAAAACCCCAAAGCCCATCTCAAAAGATTATCAATGTAAACTAAATCCTCAGAAGTTGAACACCCCATAAACAATTATGTATATTTTCAAGATGTACAACCCAGGTTGGGCGCAAGCCACAAAGATGTAGCAAGTGCACCCAAAATACTCCTAAATGAGAATAGGCCTTCTCTTGTATAACAACTGGAATGGGAAGAAAGAAACCTAGCTTCAGTTGAGGCACTCTGTTGATGAGATGGGCTTCAGTCGTCATGCATTCAGCCTATCTGGCACTTTATTTTTGTTCATCATGCAGATCTGCCAAGATGTCAATTTTCCCTCTTTGCGACTCTGTTCTAGCGTGAGTATATAGATAAAAAGCATCTGTGGATCCTGTATTCTTCAAGTAAGCACTAAGCCCCGTGATATGTGATCCAGTCCAGAGTCTATCCTCAAAAATAGTTTTTCTCTTTATGAGTTTCTTTTGAAATGCTTTCTTTAGCCTTTGAAGTGCTGTAGTCTCTACCCTTTTCATTAATGCAGTACTCCTAGTCGTCAAGGATAGTGTAACATGAAAAGTTTATCTTCCTTACCCTATCCACCTACTGGGGAGAAGTAATTGACCAGAGATCCTCAGTTTTGCCTGGAGGCTAACGGAAGACCATTGACATTCAATTATTCCCTTGTCAGCTTGGGTTATCTCTTCTTGGCAAGCGAAGGGTGCAAAGGAATATCATATTGATAAGGCCATGAATTCAAAGCAAATAGAATTGGTGGAAGGTGAGCTTGTTGAATCAGAAAGAAGTGATTCAGGTAGTGTGCAAGGAGGATTGGTTCTGATCTCATTTGCTTTTATCTGTTTTCCTTGCATTATTGTCTTTCATTGCTCGTGTAGTTTGTGGCTTTTATCTCCACCAATAGCCTGCTTTAGAGCTTCAGAGCTTCATAAAAATTATTAGTATTGTTGTTGTTGCGGTAGTCATCTATCATTCCCTTATATGAAGGTTATAGTTATTCAAACATTCACATCTAAACGCCCCCTCCAAAAATGCAGACTTCTGCTTCTGCTTCTGCTTCCCTGCTAGTATTTTTTAAGAACACTCAAATCACCCTTTATCAGGTTCTAATACTCACTCTCCATGTTTATTTATTTAATTAACTATTTTATTTCTTTATTGTTTTACCATTATTCAATGAATCATTTATTCTAACTAATCACCTCTTGCAAATAGCACAATCCTGCCACCCCACTTTCCCTGTCCCCAACTCCCTAATGTATTACTGTATTTGAATGTTCAAAATAGTAGTCAAACGGGATCTTTCACAGGGAATAAATTTCAGACTTGAAAGGTTATCTATAGCACAAAGAAAAACAAGACCTAGAGTGATATCTTAGGTGTAACTTTAGAACAACATTATAATGGACAAAATTGTAAACACACAGTGGTGGCAGATCTGTAAATTATCAAGCAGAGATAAGCAAAGGTGCCTTGGAAATTTGATGTAAAATGGATGGGCAAATCTGGTTAGTTACTAAAACAGAAAATAGATCACCAACTTGACTCGTTAATGGAGGAAGAAATTGAAGGAAAAATATGATAATTGAGAGAACAAAAAGAACAACAAAGTAACACCCAGGCTTCACACCAAAAGGTGGATCAAACACCAATCTACCTTGATCGAATAGAAGGTTTCTCCATAGGGAAGAAGAGCTAACAAAGCAACTTTGATTTTAGAATGATAAGTGTGTGTCCCACCCTCTTACATAAGTCCCTTAATATAGCCTTTCTAAAGAGACATAAACATTAAATGCAACATCCAACCACTAGCTAACACCTACCTATTAATTACTTAACCACTACCTAACTCTTGACAAAAGAAAACCCCCTTTTTACAAGGGTTCCTTATTTTTAAAGTAACCCCTTTATTGATTTTGACAAAAATCTCAACGACTAGATTTGGGCTTAGGTCTAGCCCATGAAGGTCATAACATTTGAGCTGACTTTAACTCACTAAAACAGTCCTAGCCCATGAAAGCCACGGGCTGATTTGGGTCATATCCTTAGGCCTTTGATGGGCCTGATCCATTGGGCTTTTTCTTTCTTCTACATGTCTTCAAATCTGTATGTATCACTCCCTGAATGCAAACTCATTTGAACTGTTTGACTACTACGATCAAGTAGTCCAAGTGAGCAACACATTATGACTGCAGAGAAGACCTTACTTTAAAGTTGGACGATCAGATTATGAAGATACTGGAGTTCAAGAAAGAGTGAAAGAAACATTGGAATTGTATAAGAAGAAGAATAAAAAGTTTGATCCATTATAGGCTGCGTTTGTTTGCAAAGGTGGGGTGGGAAAAAAGGGGTGAGAAAAAAAAAAAACATGTGGGTCCCATGTGCAGTGGGGTGAGGGAGAAGGAAAGGAAAGGAAAGGGTTTTGTGGAAAAGTAGTAGGGGTGGGTCCCACTTTTTACTTTTCCCAACTTTCCCACAAAGTCCCACCAAATATGTGGGGTTTTAAAATGGCATGGGGTGGGAAAGTTGGGCTGCCACATCACACCAAGCAACCAAACAATATACCATTTTGGGATTTAAAGAAAAAGTAAGAAATCTACACGTTTTTCAAGAATTTTCCCACCCCATCTTTATTCCAGCAAACAAACGCAGCCTTTAGTGACGTTTTTTTAATTTCTTACACCAAGTATTTGTATCTTGAAATTTGCATCAAAGGGCAAACATGAATTTTCATCCCTGATATTTGGAGGGCAGAAAGATAAAGTCCCAGACTCAGACAAAGAACCCCAAAGACTGAAAACTGAAACCAGCCGGTAAGATTGAAAGTAACTAAAAGTAAAAATCTACAGAAGCAATCTATCAGTTTGAGAACCATGAAACAGAGAAGACGAAAACAATTCAAATCAGACTAGTAGGATAACTGAAACTTGGATCACACAACAGTTTTAGTACTTAATTAAATAATTAAACACAACAGATTGTTAAATTACAATTACCTATAAAAACAAAAATTCTGGAATATAGCAGAAGAATACAGGAACTGGTTGAAGCCCAAGTTTTGGGGTTTTATTTTGGAGCAAATTGTATTGGCAACCCTAAAATGGGGGCCTTAAAGCACTGACACCCCACTTTATTTTTAAAAAACATAGACACCCCAAAATTGGTTTTTCATCGGACACATTAATCCAATTTGTCATTAAAAACCGTTAAAGCACTGTTTACTTTCTTTCAATTCCAAAAATATCCCTATCAAAATATGAAGGAAAAAAAAAGTGATTTAACAATTTTAGAGACAAATTGGACTAATGTGTTTGATGAAAATCCAATTTGGGGATATCTATGTTTTTCAAACATCAAGTGGGGTGTCAGTGCTTTAAGGCCTCCATTTTGGAGTGCCAATGCAATTTGCTCTCTCTTTTTTTCAAGTTGAAACCCAAGTTCTGATTGGATGTTGGTCAGTCCCTGGGCAACTTCTAAACATGGAATGAGATCTCACCGAGATCTCACTCTAGATCTCGCTATTTTGAGATCTCAAGACGAGATCTCAGGAATGGTAAATCTCGAGCTAGAGAGGTTTGTCTCTTGCCCTATCTCACTGAGATCACCTTAAACGACCTACTTTCACCAGATTTTGCGGATTATTTTCACCTGCAACAAGTATTAGCACATCTACAACACCAAAGGAAGATCAAACAAGCTCATTTCAAGGAGATGTTCAACGAAGGTGACATTTTCTCCCAAGTTTTTAATTTTTTCAAATATCATGGTCTAAAGTAGGTGTTTGAGGGTAGATTAAATATATGTTAAGCATCTACAAACTTTTACAAGTGTACAACTAATTTAATTGTTTCACTTTACCATAATTAAAAATTAATGGTTTTTAACTTTTTATTTCTATTTAGA
Organism: Hakea prostrata; assembly: GCF_041222555.1. Taxonomy (NCBI): domain Eukaryota; kingdom Viridiplantae; phylum Streptophyta; class Magnoliopsida; order Proteales; family Proteaceae; genus Hakea; species Hakea prostrata. Next base: position 69,814,146 of record NC_142600.1, on the reverse strand, counting down.
GGCATGGAGGACAACAACGGAGTTCCCATGGTTCCACTCTGCCAGAGGATCACTTGCAACTGCTGTAGTAGAGTCCTCAATGGAGGCAAGCGACACTTGGTTGGTGGCTATAGTGATACACCGAGGTGCCCTGCTGTCCCTAATTCTGTGAGGGATGATATGGTAGACCACCTCATGGAGTTGGAGGGGTATACAACGTGGTCATGGTTGCAATGCTGTTGGTGCTAGTGGACTTGGTGTTGGGTTGGTGATGGAGCAGGGGCTTGATTGATTTTGATCTCATTCCACGCATATGTTATGAACTTATGATTTATATAGTTGAATGTGATACTCATACGGATTAAATTATGATGATATTTAAGTTATTTAATACACTTGCTTCTCATTTATATGTCTTAAAGGTTCTACATTTCATGTTTTACAACCTTGCATGTTCAATCTTGTAGCGTTTCGGTTTCAAACTTAAGGTTGACTTAAAACTCATATTTAGGTTTTTTTTCCTTAGAAATCTAAGGCCACTGGTGTGTTTAGAAGGTCTAAATTAGGCTAACTACCAAGTTTGAGCCGCACCTGGGCCTTAAAACCACTCAAGATGGACCCTCGAGTTCTGTTGAGTTGGCCCATCCAAAAATGCAAGATCTCACTCAAGATGACGAACTCGAGGGCCCATCTTGGAGGGGTTTTAAGGCCAAGATGGGGCTCAAACTTGATATTTAGCCTAATTTAAACCTTCTAAACACACTAGATCTCACCATCTCAAGCGAGATCTCATTTTTTGAAGGGGTGAGAAGCCCCTCGAGAATGAGTTTTCCTACTATGTGATGTAAACCAGGGCTAGGGCAGAGGGCAAATTGGTAATTCCCTAGACTTAGGATTTAGCCCAAGAGTTTCGACTGATAATAGAGAGTTTTGTGGGGGGTTTTAATACTGCTCAAGGTATGTTGTAACTGAAGCTTCTAATCTAAATTAATATAGGAGTTAAAATTAAGATTTGAAAAGTCGAATCCTGGACCAAGTAGGACTGGGTTTAGGGTCTACAGAAGTTTTGGCTAGTAGATTTTGGGCTCTGATTTTGCTAGTTTTATGTTTCAGATTTAGGACATAGGGTTTTGAAAAGGTTAATGGAGTCTGGAAGTTAGGGTTTAGGGTTTTATGAAGTTTCTAAAAATTCTGAAGAAGTCCAAGGTTGAAGAAGATTTCCAGAAATTTTCAGATTAAGGAAAACAAGGTTGAATGGGACAATTGGTTTAGGGCTTCTGTTCTAGGGATGATTGCGACTCTAGGAATGGGGAGAGAGGGTTCAAGAGGGGCTGGGGAAGTAGGTTTATTCAAGTATTGAAGCTTCTGCTTGCGCAGAAGCAGGGGCAAAAGGGAAGGCCTACAGTTGCTTAGGAAAGGGGCTGGAGTTGCAGAACTAGGAGGGTAAGGGGGCAGTAGGGAGTTGCGATGGGGTTGGGTTTGTAGCCTAGGCCAAACAGGGGGGAATAGGGGCTGGGGATGATCTGTAACTTACTTTGGAAGGTGAGATGAGACTGGACAATGCACTGGAATGCCTTGATGATCTCTTGAAGCTGCTGTAGTTGAAGAAGATGATGATGAACAAAAGAATTTCAAACACAAATACTCAACCAAGGCCAATCATCAAAACTGAAAATAAATTACAATGATGAGCCCTTTAATAGCCTGAAACAACGGACTTTGACCGACTCGGGGATTCCCTTAACTGGTGAGAACCTTATACTTGTCAAATTGGACTCTTATCTAATCTTAAAGAGAATCAAATTACTACATGATCTCAGCCCTTGGATCTGGGATCTCACTAGCCTACTTTAAGTTATCTAATTAAGCACATGCTAATTAAATAACTTAAGACCTAAGAAAAGACTTGACTTGGAATCTTTCAAACATGACTTCAACTTACAATAAAAGACTCAAGACAACTCCAAATCAAATTCAAATTACCAACTTGGACTCAACTTAAATTCTGGTATATTCTAGTAATAAATCTAGAAATAAAATAATAGAAAATATGGGCCAAAATGCCTAAAATACCCTTCATAAAGGGTTTGGCCTTCACTGGGGGCTTCTTGGATCCATCCAAGGGGCCCAACTAGGGTTTCGGACAAGGGGGCCCTGTATTCACATCACCATGCTTCTAAATACCCTATGACCCGAGCTCTTAGAACTCTCTAATTCTGAAACTGATATAGAACAGATAACAAGGAAGCCATAAGAGTTAAATCATAGAATAAAAATGCTTTTAATAATATAGTTTTAATATTGAGAGCGACGAATGTCACATAACTCTGCCCTTAAGTACAAAGAAAGATTTTTCTTCTTATTATTTCTTACCTTTCTGTGGTACCGTTGTCTAAATTGCTTAGTCAAGCGCCGATGTCACTCCCGATCCACAGTTCTACGCCACTGCCTTCTCAGGGGCCTTCTCAGGGACATAAGGGGGAGACACGGGATTGAAGCAGAGTTGTTGGCTGAGAGAAGCACAAGGACTTGCACTCTTGGGAGACACTCATTATTGTCAAGAAACCTAGAACACTATACATATTCCCATAAGGATTTGGATCCAATGGTTTCCCATTTTCACAAGGATTTGGATTCCAAATAACCTATTGCACAAGGATTTCGTTTACCAATGATAAATGGATAGTTTTCTGCAGTTGAGTAAGCAGAAAACACCATGCCATATGCTATGGATTGAATCCATTAGAGAGAACCCAAACCCAAACTCTAATAGGGAGGGCTTTTTTGTTTTATTTTTCATAATTCTTAATTTCTTATTCAATTTCGGCCTGAGCCATACAAGCCGAAGCCGAAGCTGAAGCCGAAGGTTTGGCCTTCCCTTCCAGAAGCCAAACGTGTGTTAAAACACAGTTCAAGAGCTTATCTGAGATGGAAAAGCATGAGAAAATTTTCTTAAGCAGAGGATCATGAAGCTTAAGAAGAAACTGGACAAGCAAGTCATGGACAACAAAGACAGAGAGTACACCAAACTCATGTTCTAGTGCTTGGCAGGTCAAAAAGATGTTAATGATCTATGCTTCCAGAATTCGGGTGATCTGGTATGGCTCATCCATGGCAAGATATAGGCTATTTGAGATAGGATTCAACTTGTTGGAAGGCTCCCAACTGTTGTTCCTCCTCTCCTCCCTCCTCCTAATCCCAATCCCATCCACATAACACCAACAAATTGCCAATCTCCATAGGTAGCTATGATCAAAGGATCATGATCAGGAACAACAACACTCATGCAGCTACTGCGTCTACAGAGGCAGTGCATGTAGAATGACGCGACAATGGCTCGTGGATTTGGATGTCACCTAGTTGTAGTTGGTCCTATCTTTTGTGTTTTGAGTTTTATATATCATAAATAAATATGGTCAAATAATTCATTAATTAATCTTGTAGTTTATATTTGGTGATAGAGTTAAGATGCATTGGGAAGAGCGATGGAACAGAAATACTAGATCTTCCATTTAGGTATTCTGATCTGCTTTTATCCACCAACGAGCTAGATGGAACCTCTTTCTTTGTACTAGAAAAAAGGATTTTGGAAATACCAAAAACCTTGTTATTTTTATAAATAGAGCAAATTGCACAGGCACCCTAAAATGGAAGCCTTAAAGCATTGACACCCCACTTTATGTTTAAAAAGCACAGAGACCCCAAAATTGGATTTTCATTGGATATATTTGTCCAATTTGTCACTTAAAACTTTTCAGATGTTTATTATGTTGATATTTTTTAAAAGAGCAAATTGCACTAGCACCCCAAAATGAAAGCCTTAAAGCACTGACACCCCTCTTTATGTTTAAAAAACACATTAGTCCTATTCTGTTAGAATTGTTATTACTTGGTTAGTCATATTTTTGCAAAGACTACTATACCCTTGACTTATTCTTTAAGAAATCTATTGAATCCCATCGGAAGAACATCAGCATTACAGTCATGCGAACGCCAATCTGAAACCACAGAGCAAGCTTCTCGCCCATCATCCAATGCTTCAATTTCTTGTATGCTCGAATCATCATAAATTACATTCTTAGAGCCATGGAACATTACACGCAGAGTCGAGCCATCTGAGAGACCAGAGTCTTTCCTCCATGAAAGCCTCTGATTAGGAGGTAGCCTGCCTAACCTCTGCCCTTCAAAGAAGAGGATGGATTTAGTCAGGGCATCTCTGTAGTTTTGTTTGGCAATGGGGCGACGGTGGTGATGGTTAAGGTAGTGTTTTGCTGGAAATGCATTCCAAAGAAGCAGAGAAGCCAAGTAACAGAGGATGATGAGTAAAGAGGGAGATGAAAAGGAAGCAGAAGTAGCCATTTGGGCTGCCCAACTAACCCAACCGCCCTGTAGCTACGAGTTCTGAGATTGAGAATTTTGCTATTTATAATCCAAAACTAAGAACTGCCTCTGCAACTCCCTGCTCTTTCTCACTCTAGCGGCTTTTCCTCTTTTTTATTTTTCATTTTTATTTTTATTTCTTAATGTTCTTCTCTCTTCTCGGTCAGAGAAACCAACCTAAGAGAAGCAGTAGCAGTGGCGGTTAGCACCGCCGTGGTTGGAAGAGGAAGAAATAGAAAAGAAAAAAAGAGGTGGGTTGCTTTGCTAAACCCAGATTGAGATTGAACGAACGGAGCAAAGTGATTGATTATTCCGGCAATGGGCTATATAGCAGAGGTGGGTTTGCTCGCATCGGATCGATTGCTCCGGCGATGAGCTATATATGCCTATATAGCAAAGTCGAGTCCGATTACGGCTACTGATTTGGGTTTGACATCGCAAGGCTGCAAGTGCTGCTACGACATCGGCGAAATCTCGGAGATTCCCACACCATCACTTCCAACAAGATTCTCTCGGCGGCAGATGAACACTCGGAGTAGTCGGAATCGGCAGCAACGATCGCCATTAATCCTGGGTTACGTAGCTCTTGTTCTTGCCTCCGTAATCGAACGGGTACTTCCGACTCCAGGCTTCCTCTGTTTTTCAATTTTGCTTTTTGAGGTTAATCATCCAACGATTTAAGATGAAACGCAATTTGCTTTCTGAGGTTAATCATGACCGTTATAGGCAGCAGCAGGAGAAACGCAGACCAACCACACCGTCCATGAATTCCGATTTGAGTAAGGGTATTTTTGGAATTAAAAAATTTTTAATAGTTGATTAACAGTTTCACTAACAGAATGGACTAGTGTGTTTATTGAATTGAGGTGTCTGTGTTTTTTAAACATAAAGTGGGGTGTCAGTGCTTTAATGCTTCCATTTTGGGGTGATAGTACAATTTGCTCTTTTTAAAATAAACAGTGATTTAACTATTTTCAATGATAAATTTGATAAATATATCAAATAAAAATCCAATTTTGGGGTCTTTGTGCTTTTTAAACATAAAGTGGGGGTGTCAGTGCTTTAAAGCCTTCATTTTGGGGTGCCAGTGTAATTTGCTCTTATTATTATTTTGGGTTGGGGGTGTGAAAACTCCAAATCCAAATAAAACAACCCTGGAAAGTCTTGTCAGAGGCACACACAAAGAAGAAAAAAGAGAAGAACAAACACATGCAATTCCTCCATCTGTCTTTAATTGCTAAAGCCAACAATTTCTATCTTGAATTTTCTTTACAGTGCCCGATCTTCTGACCGGCAGAGGTTTGAACAACAGCAACCCAGACAAGATCCCTAAACAAACCCAAAACACAGATGGATAACCCCAACAATGACTGACAACTTTAACTTCTCTGATTCAACCCAAAGTTTAGGAATTAAACACGGGTATATGGATAAAAACTATTCAAAACATGCAAACAATCTCACTGTTAGACTCAAAGTTACTCGGAAAAGCAGTAAGCTCTCAGTTTGAGATCCAGGAAACAGAGAAGACTAGATCAATTCAAATAAAACCAGTAGAGTAACCTGAAACTTGGATCACATTTCAGTCTTAATACCCTATTCGAACCCCCGAAGTATCACAGAAATCACATGGTCAAGTTGATATTGATTTAAAAAGGAACTTCTGAAATTGAGACAACTTAAGACATTAATTTTAGATAACAGTGGCATTCAAGCATGGAATGGGGGGGCGCAAGTTTGGTCAAGTGTTAGTCTAGTGTTTCCTCTGAATCTCGAAACCAATGACAGATCTCAATGTCAGATGTGCCTGAATTCACAAAACTCAATTGCTGAAATTACAATGTAGAACAGGATAGCCTCGAGTTTTAAATCAGAAATAGTTAAGCTTCTAATAACATGGTCCCAGTATCAATAACAGGGACAGGATTAGGGACATTAAACAAACCCTAATAAGAGATTAAACAATCTATAATAGTACTTAACTGATAGGGATAACAGAGTACGAACAAGAAAGAAACTTCAGGTTTCCCTCACCTAACTTGCAGAACAATCTAAAGTATTGGCTTTTAGAAGGTTTAAATAGAAGCAAATTAGCACTTGAAAATGGAGCATGGCACGTGATAACTATCGAAAACATTAGATAACCCTGCTCTTGAATAGAAACTAAAAACTGAAACAAACCCTACTTGTACTATTTGAGAAACATGAAACGGAGAAGATGAAAATCATTCAAATCAGACCAGTAGAATAACTGAAACTCGATCACACCACAGTTTTAATACCGTAATCCAATTAAATAAACGCATCAGATTGTTAAATTTCTTACCTTTCCGTGGTGCCGCTGAATAAATTGCTTATCCAAGCGAGCGCCGGTGTCGCTCCCGATCCACAGTTCCACGCCACTGCTTCTCACGGACAGGAGAACGAGGGAGTGGAGGAGAGGAGGATCGTTGTCTTAACGTTCTTATAGGGAAACAAAATCTAGACTCCGAGAACGATACAACACTGCATGTATTCTCCCCATAAGGAGTCGGGTCCGATCAATTTGAAGTTGTAAGTGAAAGGGATTCGTACCAGATAGTCTAATACCATATCGGTATTTAATTATATTCGGACCGATTCATATGATATTCTATTAAAACCGGTTTAGTTAGATAACGATAGTCGGATAATTATTTTCTTAGGTCAACTAATTTACCATATATACCATTTCATTTGTGAGGGTTAAATTTAAATTTAAGAATTTAACAACTTTTGGTATTTGTTTTATTAGAAAATCTAGAAACATATTCACATATCTTAAGGAAAAAATTTATATAAATAAGAAGAAAAAAAATCCAAATAAGTAACTTGATTGGATAATTTTATTGAATGGGTAGTAATCGGCCAGAATTGGTTAATACTATATATGCATCCGATTAGTAGTCGAAGGGATTCGGATACCCCTAAACGGATATGAATGCGAATTCGAGAGCATCCATTTACACCCCTAATGAATTCCCATTTTAAGCCAAATTACATGTTTTTTCAAACTAACTCGACCTTATTTAGGCTTTGAATTTGACTCCACATTTGCTAGACTAGTATGTTTAAACTACATATTAATTAATGCTCAATGACCAAAAAAACCCATAAAAGAAGGGGACGAAGTGACGCAGAGGATTACGTTGTTGGGTTTGCGAATCCTTGTTGTTGGGGTCTGGGGACAAAGAACCAAAACTTCTGCTCCTGCTCAAGAAGGAACGGAACTACCACTTCGTGATGGGTTGAAAAGCGAATCAGAGAGGAGTATCCTTGTGCTTTGGTTCATGCTAGAGGAAAGCATGGATAGACCTAGTGGATCTTGCATTCAATCACCCAAATTTTCTTTGTTCAATAAGGGCATGCAAAAATAGTAAACAAACCACGAATCATTATGTATTTGCCTCCAAATTATAAAAGAAAGATTACATCACCAAGAAGATCAATTATTGAAACTTGGGAAAGAAAGTATAGTAATAAAGAAAGACAAACTGATAAGTATAAAATAACAATCAACTAGGTCAAACACAGTCGATTCAATTAAGTGAATTTTCATTTGTCATCTATTGAAGAACCAGGAGATTCTTCAATTAAGTGAATTTTCTTGTGCTGCTTATTCTCAAAGAAAATATATTATTAGATATTCACCAGCTAAAGTTGAGATTAAATATTCTGCGTTTTCGAAATGTATATAGGTTCAAATATATGAGTTCATTCACCCATCATATGGACCATTCAGATAATATATGATTTTAGTAGATGCATCTATAAAATTGTCACATTTATGTTCATTACGAACTCGCAATTTGGTATTTGCAAGATTGTTTGCTTAAATAATTAGATTAAGAGCATAATTTATGGATTATAAGATAAAGACAATTTGTTTTGATAATATTGGTAAATTTACATTTCAAGCTTTATGATTCTTGTATAACAACTGAAATCATAGTTGAATAGCATATTACTCATTTTTATATCCAAAATAGTTTGACAAAATTATTTACTAAATGTCTTCAATTAATAGCTAAACCATTATGAGAATAAAATCTCGTGTTGACATGGAGATATGTTATTTTATATACAACATTACTTGTACGCATCAAGCCAATAAGTTGTCATAAATTCTCCTCATTATAATTGGCTTAAGGTCAAAATATAAATATTTCTCATTTTTATAATTTTTTGGATGCACAGTTTATATTCCAATTGCTCCACCACAACGCATAAAGATGAGTCCCCAAATAAAGTTGTGAATATATGTTAAAGATGAATCTCCTTATATAATTCAATATATTGCCAATGATTGGAAATTTATTTAATGCAAGACTTGTTAATTATCATTTTGATAATTAATTTTTTCCAATATAAGGGGAGATAATAAACAGTTGAAAAAATATATTAATTGGAATGCATTATCATTATCTCATTTAGATCCTTGTAGTTAGCAATGTGAACTTGAAGTTCAAAAGATAATACAATTACAAAGTAATATAAATCAACTGTTAGATAATTAATTTTTTCCAATATAAGGGGGAGATAATAAACAGTTGGAAAAATATATTAATTGGAATGCATTATCATTATCTCATTTAGATCCTTGCAGTTAGCAATGTGAACTTGAAGTTCAAAAGATAATACAATTACAAAGTAATATAAACCAACCCTATTAATCTCTTGAAAGTACAGAAAATTGACGACGCCTCCCGACGCTGAACCCTAGCCGCCTCCCGACGCTGAACTCCATCCACCATCCCGCCGGCTGAGGCGAGAGACCGCGCGCCTCCGCCTCCGTTTCCTTTCTCTCCTCTCTCCTCCTCTTCCCATCTTCTTCCCCTACCTCCTTGCACATGATCGAATTCTCCGGTTTCAAACGCGATCTGAATTTCATTTCTACCTATTTTCCGAGCTCTCTCATCGTCAATCTCTCCCATATTCCCTGCTGCTCTCTCCGCTTCTGTTTTTCTTCTCTAGTTCGGTCGCTTCTTTTTTTTCTTTTTCTTCTCCATTTCGTCGAACGTTTCTTCCTCTCGTCCACGTTTCTCCTAACGCTTCTCAGGTCTCCGCCTCTCCGGTCCCCGCCTCCTGTCTCTCCGGTCTCTTCCACCACTCGTCTCCATCTCTGCCTCCCGACTCTGCTCTCCGTCTCCTCTTAAACCTCTTGTTTTTTTGTCGGACAATCAGATCTGGGGTTTTGGCTTCGAACTGTTTTTGTTTTTCCAGCCATCCTCTCTCCCTCTCTGCAGCCTCCCCCCTCCCCCTTTTTTTTTTTTTAAATAACAAACAAATTTCTTTGGTTGCGCGATCGTTGGTGAACACCGCCGAGAAACTCCAAACCGGATACAAGTCTTTCGCGGCAAGCTTGAACGCCTTTACGGCAAAGCGGAGAGTCCGACCCTCATCCGCACTTTTGATGTTACCACTGCGATAACCGAACGATTTTTGTGTCCGCCCTTGAGGCGTGTTAACTGTCCGCCTTTGAGGCGTGTTGTCTGTCCGCCCTTGAGGCGTGTTATGTGTCCGCCCGAGGGGTGCTTGAGCGTATTCAAGGGAACGGGCGACCCACCAACAGGAGACCGCATGCATGAGAGTGGTCACTTCCGCCCTGGTTGGGTGAACCTTGTGTTTCAGCAAATGTGTGCTGTATTTTCTTTCTTTAATGAATGAAGATGAAAAAAAAAAAAAAAAGGGGGACTAAATATCATATTTCAGCTACAAATGCTCCAATTTGGGTTAATAATCAGACAGGACAATCTATAAATGGAAATGAAATTAAACCACGTTTAAAATGTGGAATGCCAATTGATTCCAATGATAAGATCCTAGAAAAAAGAAAAAAAAAAAGAAGAACAAATGATCAAGATGGTTATAATATGGAAACAATTGATTAGAAAAATCTTGAAGACATAATTTTCTATAAAACTCTAGAAAAGATTTAGGTACCTGAAAATAATAAAGAGATCTTGATTAGTTATGTCATTGCGGGAAAAAGATGGAACCAAAAGATAAAGTTGTCAACAAAATTTTTGCATATTATGTTATTATTGAAGTCATACAACAAGACGATGATTTTGAATATAAATGAAAAAATGATTGGCCAAAATAGAAATAAGTAATTCAAAAAGAATTGAATTCATTTGAAAAGTAAAGTTTTTTTACCTATAGTCCAAACATTTGAAGGCATAAAGCCAATGTGGGTATAAATTAGTTTTCGTGCAAAAACGAGTGAGAAAAATAAAGAAATCGTAATATATAAAGCATGAATTATAGCATAAGATTTTTTGTAAAGGCCTATCATTGATTATATAAAAACATATTTTCTTGTGGTGGATGCAATCACTTTTAAATATCTTATTAGTCTGATAGTATATGAAAATTTTGACATGCGTCTAATGGATATTTTGCAACTTATTTATATAGCTCACTCGAATGTGAAATTTATATGAAAATTCCTAGAGGATTCAAAATACTTGAAGCACATAAAAATTCTTAGGAAGTTTGTTCAATAAGACTTCAGAAATGATCATGGCATTTATGACATAATTTCCTTAGTGGATATTTATTAAATGAAGTGTATGAAAATTATTCAATTTTTTATTATGCATTTAGCAGTAAACAGACAACAATAATTACAGATGAAGTTTAAGGTTGGATTAGTAATTTAAAAAAATATAGGGAATAAAGTAATAATTAAGCTATAGTACATGGGCAATAGTAATATCCCTTTTTAAATTTCAAACTTGGGTAAAACAAAATTCCCCTCAAGTTATTTAACATATATAATATGACTAAAAAACCCTTTAGTTACTTACTATAATTTTTTCTTAAAACCAAATCTGAGTAATGCTTTTTTACTAAAATAAAAATCTTAACTAATGCTTAACTTTTTATTTTCTTTTTTTTTAATTAATTATTGTGGACACTTCCACCTCCTTCATTTCTATCTCAATGTTGTTGCCGTTGGATGACAACACTGAGTCTATTGTGTTTCAACTGTCCGAGAACCATACGAATGCTCAAAATACAATAATGCTTCATTCACTCAACTTGCACGATCAAACCTTTAGGATTATATGGGGTTTAACTTATGTTTTACTGCATAAGTTGCTTGTTTGTAGGATTTTGGTGGAGACTTTTTGTAGTGATCATTTAGGTGCTCCCTCCAATAGATAGATATCTTAAAGGCAATCTGTTGACAAATGAAGAAAAAGACTTTAGGTAAGGGTGTCAATCGATACAGTTTCGGTACAAAATCGGTGCAAAAAAACGGTTTAAACATGGTATATGGTGCGGATAATTTTGGTACCAAAGAACCTCATTCCACTTTTATTATTGGGTTATTAAGATCCTATGCTCTAAAGGAAAGTCCTTATTGTCCAAAGTGACAATATATGTGTTTATGATCGTAGGACCATGAAAGATAATTCAATGTTTTTTATCTGTATCATCAAATATCTAATCAAGAAAAGCATAATTCAAAATAAGACTTTTATTGGGTCATTGTAGATATGATTTTCAATGCAACAGCTTGTAGGTTGAAGTGGAAGAATGGTTTCATGGTAGGTTTGGAGAATAGGAGTTTAGAATTACGTAATAGCCTTTATTTGATACAGTATACAGTTTAATACGGTACAATAGAGTTTTATGCAAATTCAATATGGTTTTGGGACATCCTGCGGTATGGTTCCATCAAAATAGGCACCATACCAAATTTGGTTTCGGTACATATCGTACCAAATTTTGAATGCTGCGATTTTAAATGATGCGGTTCAGAATGGTTGAATGGTTTCGGTACACAATTGACACCTTTAACTAATAGGTATTATACTATTAGCTTGTCAACCCGTAAGTTTGGTTTTGATCAGGTGGATCAGTTACGGTCCGTTATTGGGAAGCTTGCTGCAGTCGATCAACTCAGGAGGAAGTTCACAGGAAACCGTATTGATGGGCAGTACAAGGGAATTCAGGTTTTGAAGGGCAAAGATGGCCAGGGATATTTCACTGGAAAGTGATTCATTCTCCAGATGGCCAGAGATATTCACAATGCTTATCTCTAGCTGGTTCGTTGGGAATTAGGATCTTTGGTAAAAGAATGAAAATAGGATATGTAGGGGGCCTATTTTGGTCTTTAAAGTAGTTGATGGGCATTTTGGTCTACCCATGTTTGAAATTTGAAAAAACTTAATGAAAGAAGGACGATATTAAATGCTATAGAACCCAGACATAATTTATTGCGCTAAAGTAACCCAACATTAGACCCACACGTAAAAAACTCTTAATTCAAATGTGTCAGAAAATGCTAATGAAAAAAGTTGCCGTCCGGCATTCACTATAACTTTAAAATATGGCTGGCTGGCTGCAAGGTTAGATATTGCATTCGCTAAGGATAACCTTTTCAGTTGAAAACTGAAGTGATATTATAATAAATATCAATACCTGAACCAAAAATAGAAGAAAAAAGAAAAGAAAAAAATAACCCCTGCCCTAAGGGGAAGGACAAAGCCAAACAGATGGCCAAGCTCGAGAACATATGCCAGGGCCGGTGTAGAAATCTTCCACTTCATCAAGCTCTACCCGGAAAACTCCTAGGTCTTTACCAGTACCAGTTTTGTTCCAATGACCACTGACGCTAACATCACTATAGTAGATACAGTTGGGTTCGTACCTAGAATGGTTAGAGGGAAAGATGGCAAAAGAAGAATTAAAACCCACAAAGAAAGCACGGTTGTCCAGGCTGCTTACCATCCGCGTCCACTTCCTGTTATCAAAACTGAACTTGTAAACATCAAAATAATTTGTTTCAAAGAAGTCGAAAGGCGTGGTTTTATCACCATAATTAATGTCCTGTGCAACCAAAAAGAGTTCTCCCACTGACTCCACTAGATAAAATGTAGCACAAAGGTTTATATCATCTGGTCCTTCAGCAAACTTAATATGCTTTGGATGAGGACTAGAAATGTCAACAATCAATAATCTCCCATTGTTAGTGATGGCGTAGAATTGACCCTTGAGGTAAATGATGTCAGAAATGCCTACATCACCCTCTACAGGAGTCCAAACTTCGTCTCCCAATCTCAAGAAGGCTAATATCCTATGTCCGGAAACTATTGCCATAACCACGCATTTTTCATCTTCTTTATAGCGGGTTCCATTAGCCGAATGAGATGGTCTTGAGGTCAATACAACTTTCCATAAACAAGTCCAGCGAAGATAAGGAAGAGTTGTTTCAACAGGCCATTGATAAGGAAGAGTTGGTTGTGGTGGAAGACGAATTTGTTCCCGAGAAAATGGGTTTAGTAAATGAATCTCCATATCATCCCCCAAAGTTATCAACCAACCATTGGAGGACAAACAGCTCCTGCCACGAGCTTCTGGTAAGTTCAAACGGTAAACCTTTTGGGTAGACATATCGCAGAAGTCACGGTTGTCATTGTCTTCATTCTCTACAAGCATCAACCATGGCTCGGCAATAGTAAAAAGATGCATCTTCTCCACTGAAACTGAGCGCCATTGCTGGCAAACCACGCCAAAACGAACAATATCTCCCATTTCTGAAAGCTGATCCACAATCAGTTTCAGAATGTCATCGCATACATTGGACCAGTTCTCCATTCCGTTTCTTGTCTCGTGCAACCAAGATGGAGTCAAATGTGAAGTAGAAAGGATTGACCTATAAGAACAATAAGGGTAAAGTTAATAACAGAAAATGAAATAAATTTTGCATTACAAAAAACAAAACAAAAATGGAGAAAACATAGGCTTGTCACACAAATAACACTCCAGAGTCTATCCTCAAAAAATAGTTTTTCTCTTTATTATTTCTTTTGAATAGTCTCTACTCTTTTACTCCTAGTCGTCTAGGATAGTGTAATATGAAAAGTTTATCTTCCTTAACCCCATCCACCTACTGGGGAGAAGTACTTGACCAGAGATCCTCAGTTTTGCCTGGAGGCTAACGGAAGACCATTGACATTCGATTATTCCCTTGTCAGCTTGGGTTATCTCTTCTTGGCAAGCGAAGCGTGCAAAGGAATATCATATTGATAAGGCCATGAATTCAAAGCAAATGAAATTGGTGGAAGGTGAGCTTGTTGAATAAGAAAGAAGTGACTCAAGTAGTGCGCAAAGAGGACTGGTTCTGATCTCATTTGCTTTTATCTGTTTTCCTTGCATCATTGTCTTCCATTGTTCGTGTGGTTTGTGGCTTTTATCTCCACCAATAGCCTGCTTTAGTCCTTTGGAGATTCATAAAAATTATTTGTGGCTTTTACTCCACCAATAGCCTGCTTTAGTGCTTCAGAGCTTCATAAAAATTATTAGTATTGTTGTTGGCACTGTAGTCATCTATCATTCCCTTATACGAAGGTTGCATTTATTCAAACATTCACATCTAAACTCCCCCTCCAAAAATGCAGACTTCTGCTTCTGCTTCTCTGCTTGTATTTTAAAAATACCCAAGTCACCCCTTATCTGGTTCTCATAGTCACTCTCCATGTTTATTTATTTAATTAACTATTTAATTTCTTTATTATTTCACCATTATTCAATGAATCATTTATTCCAACTAACCACCCCGTCCTCTTGCAAATAGCGCAATCCTGCCACCCCACTTTTTCCCCTCCCCAACTCCCTAATGTAATACTGTATTTGAATGTCCAAAATAGTAGCCAAATGGGATCTTTCACAGGGAATAAATTTCAGACTTGAAAGGTTATCTATAGCACAAAGATATAAACAAGACCTAGAGTGATATATTAGGTGTAACTTTAGAACCACATTATGATAATAGGGAAAAATTGCAAACACACAGTGGTGGCAGATCTGTAGACCGGAACTAAAATAAGATGGACTAAAGATTATCAAGCAGAGATAAGCAAAGGTGCCTTGGAAATTTGATGTAAAATGGATGGGCAGATCTGGTTAGTTACTAAAATAGAAAATAGATCACCAACTCGACTTGTTAATGGAGGAAGAAATTGAAGGAAAAATATGAGAATTGAGAGAACAAAAAGAACAACAAAGTAACACCCGGGCTTCACACCACAAGGTGGATCAAACACCAATCTACCTTGATCGAATAGAAGGTTTCTCCATAGGGAAGAAGAGCTAACAAAGCAACTTTGATTTCAAAATGATGTGTGTGTGTCCCACCCTCTTACATAAGTCCCCTAATATATAGCCTTTCTAAAGAGACATAAACATTAAATGCAACATCCAACCATTAGCTAACATCTACCTATTAATGACTCAACCATTACCTAACTCTTGACAAAGGAAAACCCCTTTTTACAAGGGTTCCTTATTTTCAAAGTATAACCCCTTTATTGACTTTGACAAAAATCTCAAGGACTAGATTTGGGATTAGGTCTAGCCCATGAAGGTCATAACATTTGAGCTGACTTTAACGCACTAAAACAGTCCTAGCCGATGGAAGCCATGGGCTGATTTGGGTCATTATTCTTAAGCCTTTGATGGGCTTGACCCATTGGGCTTTTTCTTTCTTGTACATGTCTTCAATTCTGTATCACTCCCTCAACGCAAACTCACCTGTCCCCTTGTATCTATAACCCCCCGCCCCCCACCAACCACAATCCTATTCAACTCCCTCATGCAAAGTTTCACTGTGAGTGTATGTGTTAACCATCCACCTATTTGGAAACCTTATAACTTCATGGGCTTCTTAATTGAGAGATTTAATAGTTTGTGGCTTGGTACCTCTAGTTCTCGTAGGTAACACCCCGTCTCCAAACTGCAGTTTTCCTTTCTAGGGGAAATGTGATAGAAAGAAGATTAGTCTTATACAAGATTACAACCCCAAACCTTGCACCTCTATATCCCATAATTGCCCAGTATAGATCTACCCCATGGACGCTCCAGTGAAAATTCCACCTATGCTGTCAACCATGTGAATGCAACCTGTAGCATGCCATAACTTCTTCACCAGGGAATCAAACCCACTTCCATACACATACTTAACTTCTAATTAACTTTTTATCAACAATGCTATAACAGACTTCACCAAGAATTGAACCAGCCGGAATCCATACACATAACTAACATTGACATTGATTTCTCTAACATTTGGTATTGTAGAGGAACAACATTTGAGGCGTTCTATGGCACATTCTAGTTGTTGAATAGGAAGAATTGGTTCTGGTGAAGAGTGAAGGATTGAAAATGGGAAGACAAGTATTGAAGAAAGTTGTTTTCTTTGACTGGGTTTGAGCTACAGCTGCCCATGAAATAAGAAACACAAACAAAGAAAGTTACAAGAAGAGGATGACCTATTCATTCACTATTGGCTCTGCTAACACAAACATGGCTGTTGAAACAAAACCAAATCCAGAAGTAATAGATTTTATATTTGTATATAAATCCAAAACAAGACTGCAAACATTATGCAAAGAAAACAGAGACACCAAGTTAAGCCAGCTGCTTGGACTTCTAATGAAGTTTGAACCTTCAACAGCCTTTTTCAAGGGCATCCTTACACAAGTCTGAATGCCTGAAGACCCATCGTTGTCTATCCCACATTAAAAGCAAGGTAATAGTGGAAACTTAATGAAGAGTGAAGAGCCAGGGAACAACCCCCCCCCCAAAAAAAAAAAAAAAAAAAAAAAAAAAAAAGAAGGGAGGGGGGGGGGGGGAGGAGAAGAGAAAATAAAAACAGTTTGAGTACTTACGATCAAATAATTCAAGTGAGAAACACAATATGATTGTTAGAGGGGAAGAGTGAAAGAAACATTGGAATTGTTTAGGAATGAAAAAAAGTTTGATCCAGTAGTGACATTTTTAATCCCAGGAACTGGTTGAATTGCTCGGGCAAGTTTCATCCGGGGTATTTGGAGGGCGGAAGAAGAGTCCCAGACTCAGACAAAGAACCCCAAAGACTGAAAACTGAAACCAGCCGGTAAGTTTCAAAGTATTTAAAATTAAAAATCTACAGAGGCAATCTATTAGTTTGAGCACCATGAAACAAAGAAGATGAAAATAATTCAAACCAGGCTAGTAGTGATAACTGAAACTTGAACACACACTAATCAAAAATTAAACACAAAAGATTGTAAAAAAAAGATTTGTAATGGCAGAAGAATCCAGGAACGGGGCCCAGTTTGGGGGGTTTTGGGGGGGAGGCCGGCCCCCCAGAGGGGGCGAGCCACCCCCCCGGTGGGTGGAAAAAAAAAAAACAAAAAAAAGATTATTAGTCCAATTTGTCACTAAAATCGTTAAATCACTATTTATTTTCTTTCAATTCCAATCCCTATCATATGAAGGAAAAAAAGAAGTGATTTAATGGTTTTTAGTGACAAATTGGACTAATGTGTCCGATGAAAATCCAATTTTGGGACATCTGTGTTTTTCAAACATCAAGTGGGGTGTCAGTGCTTTAAGACCTCCATTTTGGGGTGCCAATGCAATTTGCTCCTTTTTTTTTCAAATTGAAACCCAAGTTCTGGTCGGATGTTGGTCATTCACTGGGCAAATTCTAAACATGGAATGAGATCTCACCGAGATCTCGCCATTTTGAGATCTCAAGACGAGATCTCAGGAATGGTAAATCTCAAACGGAGAGGTCTGTCTCTTGCCGTATCTCACTGAGATCACCTGAAACAACCTATTTTCACCTGATTTTTTGCGGATTACTTTTACCTACAACAAGTATTAGCACATCTACAACACCAAAGGCAGATCAAACAAGCTCATTTCAAGGAGATCTTCAACGAAGGTGACATTTTCTCCCAAGTTTTGATTTTTTTCAAATATCATAGTCTAAAGTAGGTGTTGGAGAGAAGATTAAATATATATTAAGCATCTTTAGACTTTTACAAGTGTACAACTAATTTAAGTGTTTCACTTTACCATAATTAAAAATTAATGGTTTTTAACTTTTTATTTCTATTTAGAGGCATGGAGGACAACAACATGGAGTTCCCGTGGTTCCACGCTGCTAGAGGATCACTTGCAACTACTGTAGCAAAGTCCTCAATGGAGGCATACGCCGGTAGTGCTGGGGGGGGGGGGGGGGGTGGGGGGGTGGCGGGCCCGCCCTCCCCTGTGGGGGGGGGGGGGGCCCCGGGGGGGGGGGGGGGGGGGGGGGGGGGGGGGGGGGGGGGGGGGGGGGGGGGGGGGGGGGTCGAGCGAGATCTCACTTTTTTGAAGGGGCGAGATGCCCCTCGAGAATGAGTTTTCCTACCATGTGATGTAAACTAGGCCTAGGGGAGAGGGCAAATTGGTAATTCCCTAGACTTAGGGTTTAGCCCAAGAGTTTCCAGTAATAGTAGAGAGTTTTGTGGGGTTTTAATACTGCTCAATGTATGTTGTAACTGAAGCTTCTAATCTAAATTAATATAGGAGTTAAAATTAAGATTTGAAAAGTCAAATCCTGGACCAAGTAGGACTGGGTTTAGGGTCTACAGAAGTTTTGGGGCCAGTGGGTTTTGGGCTCTGATTTTGCTGGTTTTATGTTTCAGATTTAGGAAACAAGGTTTTGAAAAGTTTATGGGTCTGGAAGTTATGGTTTAGGGTTTTATGAAGTTTCCTAAAAATTCTGAAGAAGTCCAAGGTTGAAGAAGACTTGCAGAAATTTTCAGATTAAGGAAAAAAGGGTTAAATGGAACAATTGGTTTAGGGTTTCTGTTCTAGGGATGATTGCGACTCTAGGAACGGGGAGAAAGGGTTCAAGAGGGGCTGGGGAAGTAGGTTTATTCAAGTATTGAAGCTGCTGCTTGCGCAGAAGCAGGGGCAAAGGGAAGGCCTACAGTTGCTTAGGAAAGGGGATGGAGTTGCAGAACTAGGAGGGTAGGGGGCAATAGGGAGTTGTGATGGGGTTGGGTTGGTAGCCTAGGCCAAACAAGGGGTAAAAGGGGCTGGGGATG
The DNA here is from genome assembly GCF_041222555.1 of Hakea prostrata. Taxonomy (NCBI): domain Eukaryota; kingdom Viridiplantae; phylum Streptophyta; class Magnoliopsida; order Proteales; family Proteaceae; genus Hakea; species Hakea prostrata. Next base: position 69,794,893 of record NC_142600.1, on the reverse strand, counting down.
ATCTGTAACTTACTTGGGAAGGTGAGATGAGACTGGACTATGCACTGGAATTTCTTGATGATCTGTTGAAGCTGCTGTAGTTGAAGAAGATGATGATGAACAAATGAATTTCAAACACAAATACTCAACCAAGGCCAATCATCAAAACTGAAAATAAATTACAATGATGAGGCCTTTTATAGCCTGAAACAACGGACTCTGACTGACTCTGGGATTCCCTAAACTGGTGGGAACCTTTTACTTGTCAAATTGGACTCTTATCTAATCAAAAAGAGAATCAAATTACTACAGGATCTCAGCCCTTGGATCTAAGATCTCACTAACCAACTTTAAATTATCTAATTAAGCACATGCGAATTAAATAACTTAAGACCTAAGCAAAGACTTGACTCGGACTCTTTCAAACATGACTTCAACTTACAATAAAAGACTCAAGACAACTCCAAATCAAATTCAAGTTACCAACTTGGACTCAACTTAAATTCTGGAATATTCTAGTAATAAATCTAGGAATAGAAAATAATAGAAAATATGGGCCAAAATGCCCAAAATACCCTTCATACAGGGTTTGGCCTGCATTGGGGGCTTCTTGGTTCCATCCAGGGGGTCCAACTAGGGTTTCGGACAAGGGGTCCCTGTGTTCACATCACCATGCTTCTAAATACCCTATGACCCGAGCTCTCAAAACTCTCTAATTCTGAAACTGATACTGAACAGATAACAAGGAAGCCATAAGAGTTAAATCATAGAATAAAAAGCTTTTAATAATACAGTTTTAGTATTGATAGCGACAACTGTGACATAACTCTGCCTTTAATTACAAGGAAAGATTTTTCTTTTTATTATTTCTTACCTTTCTATGGTGCCGTTGTCTAAATTGCTTAGTCAAGCGCGGATGTCACTCTTGATCCACAGTTCTACGCCACTACCTTCTCAGGGGCATAAGAGGGAGACAAGGGATTGAAGCAGAGTCGTTGGCTAAGAGAAGCACGAGGACTTGCACTCTTGCAAGACACTCATTATTGTAAAGAAACCTAGAACACTATACATATTCCCATAAGGATTTGGATCTAATGGTTTCCCATTTTCATAAGGATTTGGATTCCAAAATGACCTATTATCACAAGGATTCGGTTCGTTTACCAATGATAAATGGATAGTTTTCAGCAGTTGAGTGAGTAGAACACGCCACACCATATGCTATGGATTGAATCCATTAGAGAGAACCCAAACCAACCCAAACTCTAATAGGGAGGGGCTTTTACTTTATTTTTCATAATTCTTAATTTCTTATTCAATTTCGGCCAGAGCCATACAAGACGAAGCCGAAGGTTTGGCCTTCCCTTCCAGAAGCCAAACGTGTGTTAAACTCAGTTCAAAAGCTTGTCTGAGATGGAAAAGCACGAGAAAAATTTCTTAAGCAGAGGATCATGAAGCTTAAGAGGAAACTGGATAAGCAAGTCATGGACAACAATGACAGAGAGTACACCAAACTCATGTTCTAGTGCTTGGCAGGTCAAAAAGATGTTAATGATCTAAGCTTCCAGAATTTGGGTGATCTGGAATGGCTCATCCATGGCAAGATATAGGCTATTTGAGATGGGATTCAACTTGTTGGAAGGCTTCCAATTGTTATTCCTCCCCTTCCTCCTCCTGATCCCAATCCCATCCACATAACACCAACAAATTGCCAATCTCCATAGGTAGCTGTGATCAAAGGATCATGATCAGGAACAACAACACTCCTGCAGCTACTGCTTCTACAGAGGCAGTGCATGTAGAATGACATGACAATGGCTCGTGTATTTGGATGTCACCTAGTTGTAGTTGGTTCTATCTTTTGAGTTTTGAGTTTTATATATTATAAATAAATATGGTCAAATAATTCATTAATTAATTTTATAATTTATATTTGGAAACAGAGTTAAGTTGCATTAGGAAGAGTGATGGAACAGAAATACTGGATCTTCCATTTAGGTATTCTGATCTGTTTTTATCCACCGACAAGCTAGATGGAACCTCTTTCTTTGTACCAGAAAAAAGATTTTGGAAATACCATAAACATTGTTATTTTTATTATTATTTTCGGTTGGGGGTGTGAAAACTCCAAGTCCAAATAAAACAACCCTAGAAGGTCTTGTTAGAGGCCCACACAAAGAAGAAAAAAGAGAAGAACAAACACATGCAATTCCTCCATCTGTCTTTAATTGCTAAAGCCAACAATTTCTATCTTGAATTTTCTTTACAGTGCCCGATCTTCTGACTGGCAGAGGTCTGAACAACAGTAACCCAGACAAGATCCCTAAACAAACCCAACACAGATGGATAACCCCAAAATTGACTGACAACTTTAACTTTCTGATTCAACCCAAAGTTTAGGAATTAAACACGGGTATATGGATAAAAACTATTCAAAACATGCAAACGATCTCACTGTTAGACTCAAAGTTACTCGAAAAAGCAGTAAGCACTCAGTTTGAGATCTAGGAAACAGAGAAGGCCAGATCAATTCAAATAAAACCAGTAGAGTAACCTGAAACTTGGATGACATTTCAGTCTTAATACCCTATTCGAACAGCCGAAGTATCACAGAAATCATATGGTCAAGTTGATATTGATTTAAAAAGGAACTTCTGAAATTGAGACAACTTAAGACATTAATTTTAGATAACAGTGGCATTCAAGCATCGAATGGGGGGCCCAAGTTTGGTGAAGTGTTAGTCTAGTGTTTCCTCTGAATCTCGAAAACAATGACGGATCTCAATGTAAGATCTGCCTGAATTCACAAAACTCAATTGCTGAAATTACAATGTAGAACAGGTGAGCCTCGAGTTTTAAATCAGAAATAGTTAAGCTTCTAATAACATGGTACCACTATCAATAACAAAAACAGGATTAGGGACATTAAACAAACCCTAATAAGAGATTAAACAATCTATAATAATACTTAACTGATAGGGATAACAGAGTACGAACAAGAAAGAAACTTCAGGTTTCCCACTAGAAATTCCAGGTTTCCCTCACCTAACTTGCAGAACTATCTAAAGTATTGGCTTTTAGAAGGTTTAAATAGAAGCAAATTAGCACTTGAAAAGGGAACATGGGACGTGATAACTATCGAAAACATTAGATAACCCTGCTCTTGAATAGAAACTAAAAACTGAAACAAATCCTACTTGTACTATTTGAGAAACATGAAACGGAGAAGATGAAAATCATTCAAATCAGACCAGTAGAATAACTGAAACTTGATCACACCACAGTTATTATTAATACCGTAATCCAATAAGTAAACGCATCAGATTGTTAAATTTCTTACTTTTCCGTGGTGCCGCTGAATAAATTGCTTATCCAAGCGAGCGACACGGTGTCGCTCCCGATCCACAGTTCCACGCCACTACTTCTCACGGACCGGAGGAGGACGAGGGAGTGGAGGAGAGGAGGATCGTTGTCTAAGAGAGGCTCGTAACGTTCTTATAGAGAAACAAAGTCTAGACTCCGAGAACGATACAACACTACATGTATTCGAAGTTGTAACTTGTAAGTGAAAGGGATTCGTACCATGTCGGTATTTAATTATATTCGGACGGATTTATATAATATTCTATTGGTTTCCAACGGATTCAGTTGGATTCGTACCATGTTCGATAATTATTTTCTTAAATGGATTTTTTTTAAAATAAAATAAATATGAACACTGATTGAATATAAGTTTTTTATTAATTTTAACATATTTACCATTTCATTTGTGAGGGTTAAGTTTGAAATTTAAGAATTTAGTAACTTTGATATTTGTTTTATGAGAAAATTTAGAAAAATATTCACGTATCTTAAGTAAAAAAAAAAATGTGTATTATTATATCTGCATCCTATTAGTTGTCGAAGGGATTCGGATGTCCTTAAACGGATACAGATGTGAATTCGGGAGCATCCATTTGCACCCTTAATGAATTTCCATTTTAAGCCAAAGTACATGTTTTTTTCCAGATTGCCTCCACCTTATTTAGGCTCTGGATTCAAGCAACAACCTTAGAATTTAAAATACATATTATACCCCCACTACACTACAAGATTCTGCTCCTATGGTGATGAGCACATTTATGTGTGAAATCTTAGGGCATAAAGCATGCATTTTACACACTTAGAGTGGGCTACCTTGGGTTTTATGTTGTTTTTGCAGATTTTAGGACTTTTCAAGATTTAAGCAAATATTTTGAGTTTTGGGTATGAAACATGCAATTTTACACGTCAAGAGGTCCGTTCAAATTCTCAAGTGCGAAGATGGGCATGACCTGGAGCATGATGGGTTAGAAATGTGATTATGGGGCCAACTCCAAAATATTCTAGAGATAAAGAACCAAAATTTTATCTACGGTTGATATTAGAAATTATCAATCAAATCTACAAAGATATTATTGAGAGAGTCCTAATGAAGAAAAATAGTTCTTGCATACTTCAATATCTTATTTCCTATTTGGGACTTGGTCAAAGAAAGAAAAATAGGAAAAAGAATTATATTCAGAGAAGGAAGAGGGTAAAATTCCGTTTTTGAATGTCTCTGTCCAGTTTTGATCAAGCCCTTCATCGAACGGTCATCTGGTGTCCGATCGAGCTAAATTTTGGAGAAGAGCTTCACGACTTCTTAGTCCTCAAATCCAACGGTGGAATTGTGCATTTGATATCTCTAAGGCTCTTTTTGGTATCAATTCTCATTCTCTATTATGCAAAAAAAAAAAAAAAAAGAAAAAAAATTTTTTTCAATAATGAAAATGGTTGGTGAATTACGAAAATTATGAAATGGAAAATAAGTTTGGTGCAAGATAAAAAATGTTAAAAATGATATTGTAAAAAGTTGGAAAAAAGGAAAAAGAGGGTGGTTAAAAAAAAAAGGGGGCCAACCCCTCATCTACTATAGAACTTTAAATAAACTTACACAAATGAAGATATAAAACCCTAATGAAAAAAAAAGATGGATTTTGGAGGTTTCATTATTTTAAAAAAAAAAAAAAAAAAAAAAATAGAATGAGGAACAATGATAATTGATACCAAAAAGAGTTTGATTCAAACCAATGCTGATGGAACTTGCACTCATATCCCATGTAAACTCTATAAAGGAGAGCATACTCCATTAAGGGAGGACATGTTTTTAGAGCTTAAGAAGAGCACATTTTATTTTCTCTTGAGTTTATTTAGGTTTTCTCTAGTTTTCTTTGTTTGCATTTGTGAGATTTTAATTATCAAATTGAATGTTTAGGTTTAATTTTTCTATGTAATGCAATTTCAAGTTCAAGTTTTAAATTTGAGGATTTTTTTTTCTCTGGGTCTAGAAATTGCAGATCTAGATCATTCTAGATCTAGATTTGGATGATCTAGATCTGATTGTTAGGGTTGGTTGAGATTTGAATCGTTTGCTCAATTCGCAAGTAAATAACCTTCTTCAATAATCTTCTCTCCCCCCCCTCCATTCCCGCTTCTATCTACCCCTTCATGTTCTTAATTTAGGAGAAAGTACATGTTTTTTCAGATTGCCTTGACCTTATTTAGGCTCTGAATTCAAGCAACAACCCTAGAATTTAAAATACACATTATACCCCAACTACACTACAAGATTATGCTCCTATGACAATAAAGTTCAAGCAATGAATAACCAAACTCATAAATTTGATTCAAGCATAACCAAGCAATGAAACCCATAATTCATTCAAGCAATGGGTAATCAAACCCATTATGGAACAATCTACTTCCAATACATATATATTAAATTGATTGAAGAATCCAGATAATCCAAAGCAATTCATTAGGGGAAGGAACAACTTAATAGTAGTTTAGACGCAACACTAAAAGCTATAGGCTATATGGTTTTAAACTTTAAAGAGAATAATTATGATCTGCCTCCCATTAACTCATCCTTCGCAGCAAGAAGAGATGACATCAGAAGAGGCAATCGCAAGTCAATCTCTACAAATAGAAGATAACTCAAGTTGAATTGTAAGGTTTCAACAAACTTCACCAAACATTTGTATCCAAAAAAAAAAAATAGAAAACTCCTACACTTAGATACAAATGGATCTCCAAAATCTTTATCAAATGTTGTACAATGACCATTACCATATGGATGATTTTAATAACAATAAAAAAGTTAAACTACACAAGCACATAGGCAAAACACATAAACATTGATAGTGAGAATATTGAGACTTTGTGGGATACTAGTGTTGCAAAACCAATTTAGAATCTAGGATAAACTCAAAATGACAAAAGTTCAGGTGAAGTTATTGGTCATGATAGGGTTGAGGATTGGATATCTACAACAATCAAAATCAATGTTTACAATGGTTGTTTAAGTATAATCATTATTTCTTGCAAACATAAGTGTCAAAATTGAAGTAAAACAAAAAAAGATAACAAGATACCTGCACTGGCTTGTGTGCTCGATATAGTTCTCAGCATTTGCAGAGCGGTTTCCACAAAGGAGGCATCTATAGATGACATTCTCATGCTCTTGGGTGTGAACCTCGAAGGAGATTGCCGAGTTACAGACAATGTTGCATGTTGGGCATACAACATGCCCTCGATGCACGTCTCTCACATGACGGCATAAAGAGTGTAGGTCGACCATCCCGGCATTGCATGGTGGGGCACATGGGAATGGCCCTCCTGCCCTCCTGATAATCTCACGTTTCTTACTCCCCTTCTCCATTCTATAAAAAATTAGAGTTTCATGTCAGCACTATTGAGTATGTTTGGTTGCACGGATGATGCAAAAGGGAAGTGATGTGAATGGAATTATTTTTTCCTTCTATGTCATTTGTTTACATACATATGAAGTAAAGTGAAATTAATCTTACCAAGTAATGATTGATTTACAATTAATGTAAACTTTAAAATTGACAAGTCGAAATAGGAAAGACATGTAAATTTGTACAATTTTTTATCTCCCAAGCAATTTTTGCCCAAATTTCATTGTGTGTCAAAATCTAACAATTGTATCTCCATATAACTTTATTCAATTATTCAATTCTCTGAAATATTTTGGTTTCTTGCTTTCTTGCGATTCCCAGTTTTCTTGGGTCAATATATTAGGTCTACATTTCCACCCAAAAAAGCAAATTAGGAATACATAATACTCACTATTCTATCATCTAATTATATTATTTCATTTTTCAATTTCAGTATGCAAAATTAGTGGTATGCAATGGTTTGATCTATAGCTTTAAGATTTGATTTTACTCTCTTTTAACAGATCTTAACCTTTCTAATCAAGAAAGCTTATATATGAACAGAGCTTGGGTTTACTTTCCTTTTTCTTTTTCTTTTTTTCCTTTAAAATTTTGAGCAGACCTTTATATGGTAATAGAGTGGTCAGTTTGAATTAGGGATTTTTTTTTTTTTCAAAATCTGTTCTCATTTTCACTTTTTTTTTTTTTTTTTTTTTATATTTTTCATTATTTTTAATAAAGTGTTTGGCCATTTTCAAGTTATTTTTCTTTTGCCAACTATCAAACTGTAGACATTGATAAAAATAATTTCGGGCAATCATTATAGCAGGAACATAAACATAACGTGCTATACAACTTTGTTGAGGTAACTACTAGACCTTCTACCAACAAAAAAAAAACTACTAGACCTTAAACGAACACCTATGCTGACAAACTAAACAGATGATTGGTAGATCAATCTACATGACATGCCTTAAAAGTATTACACATAATGACAAGGCCTCTTTTGCTAAATGATCGATCACTAAAAAGATTACACCTGTAAGAGAGTACCTCTCTCCTCATTGGTTAGGTTGACATATGGTTCAGTTCTATGCATTAAATGCGTAGGACAGTCATGCAAAGCAAATAGAACCGTTGAATCAAAATCTCGACCAGATGCCAATGGAGGAGTAGTAGGATGGTTAGGAACCCGCTTCTCAGTGGAGAGGTCATGGGTTCAACTCCTGCCGACGGCATATGTAATATCCTATCCCCGTATATAAAAAGCGCCTTTGTACTGAAAAAACCGACCGAACTTTGAATCAACCGTTAAAATTTACGACGGCAGCAAGACTGAAGCAGTCTATAAATAGATCCACCAGTCAAACACAACAAACCGCAAACAATCGGAGCACACGACCCATTCCACTACTATCTATTCGATTGGGCTCCAAATGTCCTAGAACCAAAGCTCTGCCTAGCTCGGATTAGGTTAGCTTTGAACCTGGACACAGCAATGAATTTTTGCAGAATTTAGGTCGTTTCGGTCGAGGGCGAAATGAAATATATGTTGAAATCCGATGTTACAAAATATCACTGAAAATTCGACGATTTTTCGCCGCTGAATCAGCGAAATGCTGGCAAAAATCACCGAAAACTCACTGAACCTGCCGAAACCTTCGCCGGAATCACTGGTAAGTGACCTCCTTAGCTCCTTCCTTCTTTTTTGTTTCTCTATGTGATGCTTTCCACTTCTATTTTTGAATAAGTTGGTTGGAGACATTTCTTTGGCTCTACCTTTCAGAGACTCATCTTCCTCCAACGGATTCTCTGTTTGCTCTGTACCTTCGATTCAATTTTAACCTAGGCAGAGACATGGTTCTTGCTGCATGATCGAAATAGAGGATGAGAGGAATACCGAATACCAGATACTAGGAGCTTGGGCTTCAAAGTTTCTTGTTGTTTCTGAAATTTGGACAAAGCAGAGATGATGAGAGGAATACCTAATGTAGACTTCAAAGTTTCTTGCAGGCTTCAAAATTTCTTGCAGACTCTAGAATGCAGATGAATCGTCTGGAATGGGGTGTATATTGAAATAAAAAGGTGAATCCTTTTTAATCGCACAGAGAGAAAGAAGAAGCATTAATGAGAGGAGAGAAGAAACATTAATGAGAGAAAAATTGAGAGAAATTGAAAAGAACAAATTGAGGCTTTAACGAGGGAGAGAGAGAGAGAGAGAGAGAAATTACGTGATAGCACTGTAAAGCATTAATGGTATTAATTAATTTTTTCATCCCATATGTCGACGGAATCACGCAAAGATTTCACCGATTCTCTTGTTTTGGCAACCGGCGAAAGACTATACCCCGTGAGATATCTCACCTTGGCCAAATCACATAAATTCGCCCAAACCCACTTCTGTTTATGCTCCATAGACGAAATGTCTGTATTATTTATAAATACGAAAAACCTTATTGAAAGAAAAACTGTAAATTAAAAACTTTTGTCCCTAAAATTTATTTCCTGTGATCTTTTTTTATTTATATAATTTTTGTCTATCAAAACAAAAGTTGAATAGTTGGTCACTTTTTCTTAAAACCATTCAACAAAATATGTTTTACCCAGAAAAAATCCGTCTAAATAGGTGACCCACCCATTGCCACCACATTTTGAAAAAATCTCTTTGGATGATAATATATGATACACTTAAGGATGTATGGAAGACTCGTGCAGGCCTAGCCGTCAAATCTGGGAGCCAAACCTAGTGACCTTAAGGCCTTGATCTTAGCTAGATCTCTGCACTGGTTCATCCGTAACACTAATTCTATGATAACAAGAGCAAATTCTATACACGTCCAGTAGGATCGTCTATTGTATTTACTATTTATGTTCTGAGAAAAATTTTCTATTACAAACATCCCCACATCTAACGTGGTTAGTTTTAAATGGACGAACATATGTTTGACCTTAACGATTCCTTTTACAAGTTAGAAAAAACTAAAAATATTACCTAAAAATCTATTGTTGTAGGCCACCCTCTTGCTTCTTTTTTTTTCCCCTCAATCTTGAAAGTAACAATGAAATGCATTGAAAGTTAAAAGAGGGCAACAAGCAAATTGAGTTATAGTTGATATCTAATTGAATTTTTTATGTGCAGGCCCTCTAAGTTTGTCATGAAACTCATCACCCCCTAGTGTGCCAAAAGCTACAAGGGGATCCACCATTATAGTGAAAATCAAATAACATTTAAAGGAAAATTTTCAATGCCTTTCCAAAGTTACTCCTAAAATTAATGCCACCATTGTATTCTTGTATTTTTTTCATTTTATTCATAGAGAAGCTAATCCATTAGCTGCATCTAGCAGGTGCTCTAGTAGGGATGGCATGCAACGTGCGATAAAATGGTTCTCTCTTAGGTCGTACATTTGGGTTGTAAGATAATCATCAAATACAATCATTCACTATTTTCGTCTTTAAATAACTATTACTACCTAAACCAAAAAAAAAAAAAAAAAAAACCGCTGCCCTAAGGGGAAGGACAAAGCCAAATAGATGGCCAAACTCGAGAACATATGCCAGGCCCAGTGTATAAATCTTCCACTTCATCAGCCTCTACCCGGAAAACTCCTAGGTCTTTACCAGTACCAATAGCGCTCAAATGACCGGCCATGTTGACATCACTATAGTAGATACAGTTGGGTTCGTATCCAGAATGCTTAGAGGGAAACATGGCAAAAGAAGAATTAAAACCCACAAAGAAAGCACGGTTGTCCAGGCTGCTCACCATCCGCATCCACTCCCTGTTGTCAAAACTGAACTTGTAAACATCAAAATAATTTGTTTCATGGAAGTCGTAACTAGTGGTTTTATCACCATAATCAATAGCCTGTGCAACCAAAAAGAGTTCTCCCACTGACTCCACTAGATAAAATGTAGCACAACGGTTTATATCATCTGGTCGTTCAGCAAACCTAATCTGCTTTGGATGAGGACTAGAAATGTCAACAATCATTAATCTCCCATTGTTAGCAACTGCGTAGAATTGACCCTTGAGGTAAACGATGTCAGAAATGCCTACATTTTTTTCACCCTCTACAAGAGTCCAAACTTTGTCTCCCAATCTCAAGAAGGCTAATATCCTCTGTCCCGAAACTATTGCCATAACCACACATTTTTCATCTTCTTTATAACGGGTGCCTTTAGTCGAATGAGATGGTCTTGAGGTCAATACGACTTTCCATAAACAAGTCCAGCGAAGATAAGGAAGTTTTGTTCCAACAGGCCATTGATAAGGAAGAGTTGGTTGAGGTGGAAGACGAATTTGTTCCCGAGAAAATGGGTTTAATAAATGAATCTCCCTATCATCCCCGAAAGTTATCAACCAACCATTGGAGGACAAACAGCTCCTGCCACGAGCTTCTGGTAAGTTCAAGCGGTAAACCTTTTGGGTAGACATATCGCAGAAGTCACGGTTGTCATTGTCTTCATTCTCTCCAAGCATCAACCATGGCTTGGCAATAGTAAAAAGATGCATCTTCTCCACTGAAACTGAGCGCCATTGCTGGCAAACCACGCCAAAACGAACAATATCTCCCATTTCTGAAAGCTGATCCACAATCAGTTCCAGAATGTCATTGCATACATTGGACCAGTTCTCCATTCCGTTTCTTGTCTCATGCAACCAAGGTGGAGTCAAATGTGAAGTTGAAAGGATCGACCTATAAGAACAATAAGGGTAAAGTTAATAACAGAAAATGAAATAAATTTTGCATTACAGAAAACAAAACAAAAATGGAGAAAAACATAGGCTTGATACAGAAATAACACTACAAGAATGTCAACTTATCATCTTTATTTCCTAACCATGGAAAGAAGCAAGCACGTGTATATAGTCAACACCACAAGGCCAAATTGAACACGGGTATATGGATAAAAACTATTCAAAACATGCAAACGATCTCACTGTTAGACTCAAAGTTACTCGAAAGAGCAGTAAGCACTCAGTTTGAGATCTAGGGAACAGAGAAGACTAGATCAATTCAAATAAAACCAGTAGAGTAACCTGAAACTTGGATCACATTTCAGTCTTAATACCCTATTCGAACCCCCTAAGTATCACAGAAATCACATGGTCGAGTTGATATTGATTTAAAAAGGAACTTCTGAAATTGAGACAACTTAAGACATTAATTTTAGATAACAGTGGCATTCAAGCATCGAATGGGGGGGCCAAGTTTGGTCTAGTGTTTCCTCTGAATCTCGAAACCAATGACAGATCTCAATGTCAGATGTGCCTGAATTCACAAAACTCAATTGCCGAAATTACAATGTAGAACAGGTGAGCCTCGAGTTTTAAATCAGAAATAGTCAAGCTTCTAATAACATGGTACCACTATCAATAACAAAAACAGGATTAGGGACATTAAACAAACCCTAATAAGAGATTAAACAATCTATAATAATACTTAACTGATAGGGATAACAGAGTACGAACAAGAAAGAAACTTCAGGTTTCCCACTAGAAATTTCAGAACAATCCAAAGTATTGGCTTTTAGAAGGTTTAAATAGAAGCAAATTAGCACTTGAAAAGGGAACATGGGACGTGATAACTATCGAAAACATTAGATAACCCTGCTCTTGAATAGAAACTAAAAACTGAAACAAATCCTACTTGTACTATTCGAGAAACATGAAACGGAGAAGATGAAAATCATTCAAATCTGACCAGTAGAATAACTGAAACTCGATCACACCACAGTTATTAATACCGTAGTCCAATAAGTAAACGCATCAGATTGTTAAATTTCTTACCTTTCCGTGGTGCCGACTGAATAAATTGCTTATCCAAGCGCCGGTGTCTCTTCCGATCCACAGTTCCACGCCACTGCTTCTCACGGACAGGAGGACGAGGGAGTGGAAGAGCGGAGGATCCAATAAGTAAACGCATCAGATTGTTAAATTTCTTACCTTCCGTGGTGCCGCCGGTGTCTCTTCCGTGCCAGTTCCACGCCACTGCTCTACGGACAGGAGGACGAGGGAGTGGAAGAGCGGAGGATCGCTGTCTAAGAGAGGCTCGTAACGTTCTTATAGGGAAACAAAGTCTAAACTCCGAGAACGATACAACACTACATGAATTCGAAGTTGTAACTTGTGAGGGATTCGTATCATGCCGGTATTTAATATATGCGGACGGATTTATATAATATTCTATTGGTTTCCAACTGATTTAGTTGGATAACAGTGGTCGGATAGTTATTTTCTTTAATAGATTTTTTTTAAATAAATATGAACACAGATTGAATATAAGTTTTTGACTAATTTACCATATTTATCATTTCGTTTGTGAGAGTTAAGTTTGAAAATTTAAGAATTTAATAACTTTGAAATTTGTTTTATGAGAAAATTTTAAAAAAATATTCACATATCTTAAGTAAAAAAATTATAAAAAAAAAAAGAAGAAAAAAACAAATTCAATAAGTAACTTGATTGCATAATTTTATTGGATGGGTAATAATTAGTCGGAAATAGGTATTACTATATCTACATCCTATTAGTAGTCGAAGGGATTTGGATGCCCCAAAACGGATACGGATGCGAATTTGGGAGCATCCATTTGCACCCCTAATGAATTCCCATTTTAAGCCAAAGTACATGTTTTTTTCCAGATTGCCTCGACCTTATTTAGGCTCTGAATTCAAGTAACAACCCTAGCATTTAAAATACACATTATACCCCCACTACACTACAAGATTCTGCTCCTATGGTGATGAGCACATTTATGTGTGAAATCTTAGGGTATAAAGCATGCATTTTACACACTTAGAATGGAACTACCTTGGGTTTTATGTTGTTTTTCCAGATTTTAGGACTTTTCAAGATTTAAGCAAATATTTTGAGTTTTGGGTATGAAACATGTAATTTTACACTTCAAGAGATACGTTCAAATTCTCAAGTGCGAAGATGGGTATGACCTAGAGCATGATGGATTAGAGATGTGATTATGGGGCCAACTCCAAAATAATCTAGAGATAAAGAAGCACATTTTTATCTACGGCTGATATTATAAATTATCAATCAAATCTACAGAAATATTATTGAGAGAGTCCTAATGGAGAAAAAGAGTCATTGCATACTTCAATATCTTATTTCCTATTTGGGACTTGGTCAAAGAAAGAGAAAGGGGGAAAATCCCGTTTTTGAATGTCTCTGTCCAGTTTTGATCAAGCCCTTCATCGAACGGTTATCTGGTGTTTGATCGAGCTAATTTTTGGAGGAGAGCTTCCCGACTTCTTAGTCCTCAAATCCAACAGTGGAATTGTGCATTTGATACCTCTAAGTCAGTCCGATTTGTACGTTAAAACCCTAATTGGTTGAGTCAAATAGGAACTTTGAGTTTGATTCAAACTTTGTCGAGACTCATATCCCATGTAAACTCTATAAAAGGAGAGCATACTCCTTCAAGGGAGGACATGTTTTTAGAGCTTAGGAAGAACACATTTTCTTTTCTCTTGAGTTTATTTAGGCTTTCTCCAGTTTTCCTTACTTGCATTTGTGAGATTTTAATTATCAGATTGAATGTTTATGTTTAATTTTTCTATGTAATGCAATTTCAAGTTCAAGTTTTAAATTTGAGGATTCATTTTTCCACGGGTCTAGCAATTGCAGATCTAGATCAATCTAGATCTAGATCTGGTTGTTAGGGTTGGTTGAGATTCGAATTGTTTGTTCAATGCGCAAGTAAGTAACCTTCTTCAATAATCTTCTCCCCCCCCTCCATTCCCGCTTCTATCTACCCCTCTATATTCTTAATTTAGGAGAAAGTACATGTTTTTTCAGATTGCATTGACCTTATTTAGGCTTTGAATTCAAGCAACAACCCTAGAATTTAAAATACACATTATACCCCCAATACACTACAAGATTCTGCTCCTATGACAATAAAGTTCAAACAATTAATAACCAAACTCATAAATTTGATTCAAGCATAACCAAGCATAATGAAACCCATAATTCATTCAAACAATGGGTAATCAAACCCATTGTGGAACAATCTACTTCCAATACATATATATTAAATTGATTGAAGAATCCACATAATCCAAAGCAACTCACTAGGGGAAGGAACAACTTAATAGTAGTTTAGACGCAACACTAAAAGCTATAGGCTATATGGTTTTAAACTTTAAAGAGAATAATTATGATCTGCCTTCCATCAACTCATCCTTCGCAGCAAGAAGAGATGACATCAGAAGAGGCAATCGCAAGTCAATCTCTGCAAATAGAAAATAACTCAAGTTGAATTGTAAAGTTTCAACAAATTTCAGCATACATTTGTATCCAAAAAATAAAAATAGAAAACTCCTACACTTAGATACAAATGGATCTCCAAAATCTTCATCAAATGTTGTACAATGGCCACTACTATATGGATGATTTCAACAACAATAAAAAAAGTTAAAGTTGGTAGGCTACACAAGCACATAGGCAAAACATATAAACATTGACAGTGAGAATATTGAGACTTTGTGGGATACTAGTGTGGCAAAACCAACTGAGAATCTAAGATAAACTCAAAATGACAAAAGTTCAGGTGAAGTTATTGGTCATGACAGGGTTAAGGATTGGATATTTACAACAATCAAAATCAATGTTTACAATGATTATTTAAGTATAATCATTATTTCTTGCAAACATGAGTGTCAAAATTGAAGAAAAACAAAAAAAGATAACAAGATACCCGCATTGGCTTGTGTGTTCGATATAGTTCTCAGCATTTGCAGAGCGGTTCCCACAAAGGAGGCATTTGTAGACGACATTCTCATGCTCTTGGGTGTGAACCTCGAAAGAGATTGCCGAGTTACAGACAATGTTGCATGTTGGGCATACAACATGCCCGTCATGCACCGCATTTACATGACGGCATAATGAGTGTAGGTCGTCCTTCTCGCCACCACATGAAGCACATGGGAATGGCCCTCCTGCCCTCCTGCTAAGCTCGCGGATCTTACTCCCCTTTGCCATTCTATAAAAAAATTAGAGTTTCATGTCACCATTATTGAATATGTTTGGCTGCAAGGATGATGTAAAAGGGAAGTGATGTGAATGAAATTATTTTTTCCTTCTATGTCATTTGTTTACATATGAACTAAAGTGAAATTATCTTACCAAGTTATACTTGACTTACAATTAATGTAAACTTTAAAATTGACAAGTCGAAATAGGAAAGACATGTAAATTTGTACAATTTTTTATCTCCCAAACATTTTTTAACCAAATTTCATTGTGTGTCAAAATCTAACAATTGTATCTCCATATAGCTTTATTCAATTATTCAATTCTCTTAAATATTTTGGTTTCTTGCTTTCTTGCCATTCCTAGTTTTCTTGGGTCAATATATTAGGTCTACATTTCCACCCAAAAAAGCAAATTAGGAATACATAATACTCACTATTCTATCATCTAATTATATTACATCATTTTTCAATTTCAGTTTACAGAATTAGTGGTATGCAATGGTTTGATATATAGTTTTAAGGTTTGATTTTTCTTTTTTTTCTTTTTTTTTTTCTAAGTTATATTTTTATTTTCAACTCACAATTTGTTATCCGATCTGTGAGTTGAAAATAAAATTATAACTTAGAAACAAAAAAGAAAAAAAAGAAAAATCAAACCTTAAAACTATATATCAAACCATTGCATACCACTAATTCCCGTAAACTGAAATTGAAAAATGATGTAATATAATTAGATGATAGAATAGTGAGTATTATGTATTCCTAATTTGCTTTTTTGGGTGGAAATGTAGACCTAATATATTGACCCAAGAAAACTAGGAATGGCAAGAAAGCAAGAAACCAAAATATTTAAGAGAATTGAATAATTGAATAAAGCTATATGGAGATACAATTGTTAGATTTTGACACACAATGAAATTTGGTTAAAAAATGTTTGGGAGATAAAAAATTGTACAAATTTACATGTCTTTCCTATTTCGACTTGTCAATTTTAAAGTTTACATTAATTGTAAGTCAAGTATAACTTGGTAAGATAATTTCACTTTAGTTCATATGTAAACAAATGACATAGAAGGAAAAATAATTTCATTCACATCACTTCCCTTTACATCATCCTTGCAGCCAAACATATTCAATAATGGTGACATGAAACTCTAATTTTTTTATAGAATGGCAAAGGGGAGTAAGATCCGCGAGCTTAGCAGGAGGGCAGGAGGGCCATTCCCATGTGCTTCATGTGGTGGCGAGAAGGACGACCTACACTCATTATGCCGTCATGTAAATGCGGTGCATGACGGGCATGTTGTATGCCCAACATGCAACATTGTCTGTAACTCGGCAATCTCCTTCGAGGTTCACACCCAAGAGCATGAGAATGTCGTCTACAAATGCCTCCTTTGTGGGAACCGCCTCGCAAATGCCGAGAACTATATCGAACACACAAGCCAATGCGGGTATCTTGTTATCTTTTTTTGTTTTTCTTCAATTTTGACACTCATGTTTGCAAGAAATAATGATTATACTTAAATAATCATTGTAAACATTGATTTTGATTGTTGTAAATATCCAATCCTTAACCCTGTCATGACCAATAACTTCACCTGAACTTTTGTCATTTTGAGTTTATCTTAGATTCTCAGTTGGTTTTGCCACACTAGTATCCCACAAAGTCTCAATATTCTCACTGTCAATGTTTATATGTTTTGCCTATGTGCTTGTGTAGCCTACCAACTTTAACTTTTTTTTATTGTTGTTGAAATCATCCATATAGTAGTGGCCATTGTACAACATTTGATGAAGATTTTGGAGATCCATTTGTATCTAAGTGTAGGAGTTTTCTATTTTTATTTTTTGGATAC
Organism: Hakea prostrata; assembly: GCF_041222555.1. NCBI lineage: Eukaryota > Viridiplantae > Streptophyta > Magnoliopsida > Proteales > Proteaceae > Hakea > Hakea prostrata. The sequence goes on along the minus strand of NC_142600.1, from coordinate 69,777,318 downwards.
AAATGTATGCTGAAATTTGTTGAAACTTTACAATTCAACTTGAGTTATCTTCTATTTGCAGAGATTGACTTGCGATTGCCTCTTCTGATGTCATCTCTTCTTGCTGCGAAGGATGAGTTGATGGAAGGCAGATCATAATTATTCTCTTTAAAGTTTAAAACCATATAGCCTATAGCTTTTAGTGTTGCGTCTAAACTACTATTAAGTTGTTCCTTCCCCTAGTGAGTTGCTTTGGATTATGTGGATTCTTCAATCAATTTAATATATATGTATTGGAAGTAGATTGTTCCACAATGGGTTTGATTACCCATTGTTTGAATGAATTATGGGTTTCATTATGCTTGGTTATGCTTGAATCAAATTTATGAGTTTGGTTATTAATTGTTTGAACTTTATTGTCATAGGAGCAGAATCTTGTAGTGTATTGGGGGTATAATGTGTATTTTAAATTCTAGGGTTGTTGCTTGAATTCAAAGCCTAAATAAGGTCAATGCAATCTGAAAAAACATGTACTTTCTCCTAAATTAAGAATATAGAGGGGTAGATAGAAGCGGGAATGGAGGGGGGGGGGAGAAGATTATTGAAGAAGGTTACTTACTTGCGCATTGAACAAACAATTCGAATCTCAACCAACCCTAACAACCAGATCTAGATCTAGATTGATCTAGATCTGCAATTGCTAGACCCAGGGAAAAATGAATCCTCAAATTTAAAACTTGAACTTGAAATTGCATTACATAGAAAAATTAAACATAAACATTCAATCTGATAATTAAAATCTCACAAATGCAAGTAAGGAAAACTGGAGAAAGCCTAAATAAACTCAAGAGAAAAGAAAATGTGTTCTTCCTAAGCTCTAAAAACATGTCCTCCCTTGAAGGAGTATGCTCTCCTTTTATAGAGTTTACATGGGATATGAGTCTCGACAAAGTTTGAATCAAACTCAAAGTTCCTATTTGACTCAACCAATTAGGGTTTTAACGTACAAATCGGACTGACTTAGAGGTATCAAATGCACAATTCCACTGTTGGATTTGAGGACTAAGAAGTCGGGAAGCTCTCCTCCAAAAATTAGCTCGATCAAACACCAGATAACCGTTCGATGAAGGGCTTGATCAAAACTGGACAGAGACATTCAAAAACGGGATTTTCCCCCTTTCTCTTTCTTTGACCAAGTCCCAAATAGGAAATAAGATATTGAAGTATGCAATGACTCTTTTTCTCCATTAGGACTCTCTCAATAATATTTCTGTAGATTTGATTGATAATTTATAATATCAGCCGTAGATAAAAATGTGCTTCTTTATCTCTAGATTATTTTGGAGTTGGCCCCATAATCACATCTCTAATCCATCATGCTCTAGGTCATACCCATCTTCGCACTTGAGAATTTGAACGTATCTCTTGAAGTGTAAAATTACATGTTTCATACCCAAAACTCAAAATATTTGCTTAAATCTTGAAAAGTCCTAAAATCTGGAAAAACAACATAAAACCCAAGGTAGTTCCATTCTAAGTGTGTAAAATGCATGCTTTATACCCTAAGATTTCACACATAAATGTGCTCATCACCATAGGAGCAGAATCTTGTAGTGTAGTGAGGGTATAATGTGTATTTTAAATGCTAGGGTTGTTACTTGAATTCAGAGCCTAAATAATGTCGAGGCAATCTGGAAAAAAAACATGTACTTTGGCTTAAAATGGGAATTCATTAGGGGTGCAAATGGATGCTCCCAAATTCGCATCCGTATCCGTTTTGGGGCATCCAAATCCCTTCGACTACTAATAGGATGTAGATATAGTAATACCTATTTCCGACTAATTATTACCCATCCAATAAAATTATGCAATCAAGTTACTTATTGAATTTGTTTTTTTCTTCTTTTTTTTTTTTTATAATTTTTTTACTTAAGATATGTGAATATTTTTTTAAAATTTTCTCATAAAACAAATTTCAAAGTTATTGAATTCTTAAATTTTCAAACTTAACTCTCACAAACGAAATGATAAATATGGTAAATTAGTCAAAAACTTATATTCAATCTGTGTTCATATTTATTTAAAAAAAATCTATTAAAGAAAATAACTATCCGACCACTGTTATCCAACTAAATCAGTTGGAAACCAATAGAATATTATATAAATCCGTCCGCATATATTAAATACCGGCATGATACGAATCCCTCACTTACAAATTACAACTTCGAATTCATGTAGTGTTGTATCGTTCTCGGAGTCTAGACTTTGTTTCCCTATATAAGAACGTTACGAGCCTCTCTTAGACAGCGATCCTCGGCTCTTCCACTCCCTCGTCCTCCTGTCCGTAGAAGCAGTGGCGTGGAACTGTGCATCGGAAGAGACACCGGCGGCACCACGGAAAGGTAAGAAATTTAACAATCTGATGCGTTTACTTATTGGATCCTCCGCTCTTCCACTCCCTCGTCCTCCTGTCCGTGAGAAGCAGTGGCGTGGAACTGTGGATCGGAAGAGACACCGGCGGCGCTTGGATAAGCAATTTATTCAGCGGCACCACGGAAAGGTAAGAAATTTAACAATCTGATGCGTTTACTTATTGGACTACGGTATTAATAACTGTGGTGTGATCGAGTTTCAGTTATTCTACTGGTCAGATTTGAATGATTTTCATCTTCTCCGTTTCATGTTTCTCGAATAGTACAAGTAGGATTTGTTTCAGTTTTTAGTTTCTATGCAAGAGCAGGGTTATCTAATGTTTTCGATAGTTATCACGTCCCATGTTCCCTTTTCAAGTGCTAATTTGCTTCTATTTAAACCTTCTAAAAGCCAATACTTTGGATTGTTCTGAAATTTCTAGTGGGAAACCTGAAGTTTCTTTCTTGTTCGTACTCTGTTATCCCTATCAGTTAAGTATTATTATAGATTGTTTAATCTCTTATTAGGGTTTGTTTAATGTCCCTAATCCTGTTTTTGTTATTGATAGTGGTACCATGTTATTAGAAGCTTAACTATTTCTGATTTAAAACTCGAGGCTCACCTGTTCTACATTGTAATTTCAGCAATTGAGTTTTGTGAATTCAGGCACATCTGACATTGAGATCTGTCATTGGTTTCGAGATTCAGAGGAAACACTAGACCAAACTTGGCCCCCCCATTCGATGCTTGAATGCCACTGTTATCTAAAATTAATGTCTTAAGTTGTCTCAATTTCAGAAGTTCCTTTTTAAATCAATATCAACTCGACCATGTGATTTCTGTGATACTTAGGGGGTTCGAATAGGGTATTAAGACTGAAATGTGATCCAAGTTTCAGGTTACTCTACTGGTTTTATTTGAATTGATCTAGTCTTCTCTGTTCCCTAGATCTCAAACTGAGTGCTTACTGCTCTTTCGAGTAACTTTGAGTCTAACAGTGAGATCGTTTGCATGTTTTGAATAGTTTTTATCCATATACCCGTGTTCAATTCCTAAACTTTGGGTTGAATCAGAGAAGTTAAAGTTGTCAGTCAATTTGGCCTTGTGGTGTTGACTATATACACGTGCTTGCTTCTTTCCATGGTTAGGAAATAAAGATGATAAGTTGACATTCTTGTAGTGTTATTTCTGTATCAAGCCTATGTTTTTCTCCATTTTTGTTTTGTTTTCTGTAATGCAAAATTTATTTCATTTTCTGTTATTAACTTTACCCTTATTGTTCTTATAGGTCGATCCTTTCAACTTCACATTTGACTCCACCTTGGTTGCATGAGACAAGAAACGGAATGGAGAACTGGTCCAATGTATGCAATGACATTCTGGAACTGATTGTGGATCAGCTTTCGGAAATGGGAGATATTGTTCGTTTTGGCGTGGTTTGCCAGCAATGGCGCTCGGTTTCAGTGGAGAAGATGCATCTTTTTACTATTGCCAAGCCATGGTTGATGCTTGGAGAGAATGAAGACAATGACAACCGTGACTTCTGCGATATGTCTACCCAAAAGGTTTACCGCTTGAACTTACCGAAGCTCGTGGCAGGAGCTGTTTGTCCTCCAATGGTTGGTTGATAACTTTTGGGGATGATAGGGAGATTCATTTATTAAACCCATTTTCTCGGGAACAAATTCGTCTTCCACCTCAACCAACTCTTCCTTATCAATGGCCTGTTGGAACAAAACTTCCTTATCTTCGCTGGACTTGTTTATGGAAAGTCGTATTGACCTCAAGACCATCTCATTCGACTAAAGGCACCCGTTATAAAGAAGATGAAAAATGTGTGGTTATGGCAATAGTTTCGGGACAGAGGATATTAGCCTTCTTGAGATTGGGAGACAAAGTTTGGACTCTTGTAGAGGGTGAAAAAAATATAGGCATTTCTGACATCGTTTACCTCAAGGGTCAATTCTACGCAGTTGCTAACAATGGGAGATTAATGATTGTTGACATTTCTAGTCCTCATCCAAAGCAGATTAGGTTTGCTGAACGACCAGATGATATAAACCGTTGTGCTACATTTTATCTAGTGGAGTCAGTGGGAGAACTCTTTTTGGTTGCACAGGCTATTGATTATGGTGATAAAACCACTAGTTACGACTTCCATGAAACAAATTATTTTGATGTTTACAAGTTCAGTTTTGACAACAGGGAGTGGTCGCGGATGGTGAGCAGCCTGGATAACCGTGCTTTCTTTGTGGGTTTTAATTCTTCGTTTGCCATGTTTCCCTCTAAGCATTCTGGATACGAACCCAACTGTATCTACTATAGTGATGTTAACATGGCCGGTCATTTGAGCGCTATTGGTACTGGTAAAGATCTAGGAGTTTTCCGGGTAGAGGCTGATGAAGTGGAAGATTTATACACTGGGCCTGGCATATGTTCTCGAGTTTGGCCATCTGTTTGGCTTTGTCCTTCCCCTTAGGGCTAGGGTTTTTTTTTCTTCTATTTTTTGGTTCAGGTAGTAATATTTATTTAAAGACCAAAATAGTGAAGGATTGTATTTGGTGGTTATCTTACAACCCAAATGTACGACCTAAGAGAGAAACATTTTATCGCATGTTGCATGCCATCCCTACTAGAGCACTTGCTAGATGCAGCTAATGGATTAGCTTCTCTATGAATAAAATGAAAAAATACAAGAATACAATGGTGGCATTAATTTTAGGAGTAACTTTGGAAAGGCATTGAAAATTTTCCTTTAAATGTTATTTGATTTTCACTATAATGGTGGATCCCCTTGTAGCTTTTGGCACACTAGGGGGTGATGAGTTTCATGACAAACTCAGAGGGCTTGCACATATAAAATTCAATTAGATATCAACTATAACTCAATTTGCTTGTTGCCCTCTTTTAACTTTCAATGCATTTCATTGTTACTTTCAAGATTGAGGGGGAAAAAAGAAGCAAGAGGGTGGCCTACAACAATAGATTTTTAGGTAATATTTTTAGTTTTTTCTAACTTGTAAAAGGAATCGTTAAGGTCAAACATATGTTCGTCCATTTAAAACTAACCACGTTAGATGTGGGTATTTTTGTAATAGAAAATTTTTCTAAGAACATAAATAGTAAATACAATAGACGATCCTACTGGACGTGTATAGAATTTGCTCTTCTTATCATAGAATTAGTGTTACGGATGAACCAGTGCAGAGACCTAGCTAAGATCAAGGCCTTAAGGTCACTAGGTTTGGCTCCCAGATTTGACGGCTAGGCCTGCACGAGTCTTCCATACATCCTTAAGTGTATCATATATTATCATCCAAAGAGATTTTTTCAAAATGTGGTGGCAATGGGTGGGTCACCTATTTAGACGGATTTTTTTCTGGGTAAAACATATTTTGTTGAATGGTTTTAAGAAAAAGTGACCAACTATTCAACTTTTGTTTTGATAGACAAAAATTATATAAATAAGAAAAGATCACAGGAAATAAATTTTAGGGACACAAGTTTTTAATTTACAGTTTTTCTTTCAATAAGGTTTTTCCTATTTATAAATAATACAGACATTTCGTCTATGGAGCATAAACAGAAGTGGGTTTGGGCGAATTTATGTGATTTGGCCAAGGTGAGATATCTCACGGGGTATAGTCTTTCGCCGATTGCCGAAACAGGAGAATCGGTGAAATCTTTGCGTGATTTTGTCGACATATGGGATGAAAAAATTAATTAATACCATTAATGCTTTACAGTGCTATCACGTAATTTCTCTCTCTCTCTCTCCCTCATTAAAGCCTCAACTTGTTCTTCTCAATTTCTCTCAATTTTTCTCTCATTAATGTTTCTTCTCTCCTCTCATTAATGCTTCTTCTTTCTCTCTGTGCGATTAAAAAGGATTCACCTTTTTATTTCAATATACACCCCATTCCAGACGATTCATCTGCATTCTAGAGTCTGCAAGAAATTTTGAAGCCTGCAAGAAACTTTGAAGCCTACATTAGGTATTCCTCTCATCATCTCTGCTTTGTCCAAATTTCAGAAACAACAAGAAACTTTGAAGCCCAAGCTCCTAGTATCTGGTATTCGGTATTCCTCTCATCCTCTATTTCGATCATGCAGCAAGAACCATGTCTCTGCCTAGGTTAAAATTGAATCGAAGGTACAGAGCAAACAGAGAATCCGTTGGAGGAAGATGAGTCTCTGAAAGGTAGAGCCAAAGAAATGTCTCCAACCAACTTATTCAAAAATAGAAGTGGAAAGCATCACATAGAGAAACAAAAAAGAAGGAAGGAGCTAAGGAGGTCACTTACCAGTGATTCCGGCGAAGGTTTTGGCAGGTTCAGTGAGTTTTTGGCGATTTTTGCCAGCATTTCGCCGATTCAGCGGCGAAAAATCGTCGAATTTTCAGTGATATTTTGTAAGTTGTAACATCGGATTTCGACATATATTTCGTTTCGCCCTCGACCGAAACGACCTAAATTCTGCAAAAATTCATCCAATTTCGGCAAAAGGGTGTTCCTTGGTTTTGGCTATGGTTCACTAATTTGGGTTAATTTATGCCCTAACTAGCCCAGAGCTCAATGGATTGGGCCTGGGCTTAACTTAGCCTTACCCCTTTTTTGGGCAATAAAATGACTGACATTTTGTATTTTCTCTGTAACAATGATATAGACGGTTGCCGTTCATTTGTTTAAATTACAAAAGAAGAGTGAGTTGCTTGTATGCATCATTGGCATGACATACGGTTATAATAACTAATAGTCCTTGTTTTAGTATACTCATCAAACTCCATAATTCTTCTTTTCAATCTCATTTATTTATTATCGATTCTATGATTTTTTTTTAATAACAAAATTATAATTTATTATGTCTATCATGTAGAACGCATCGTAATATTGCAATATTATTAAGTCTTCGACAATTAATATTTTATAATAGTAGGATTAATTATTCAGCATGTAAGAGAGACAAATTCGTATCCTTATGCAATTTTCAATGTTCTTGCAATGTCAACTGCATTGCCAACTCAGAAAATGGACGTAAGAAAGTCATGAATGCTCTATACATCAAAGTAAAAGGATAAGTAAGTTGCTATATCTCTTTTAAATTTTAGATTTCATCTCTTACATGCTCAGTGCTCTCATGATAATGTTTCTGTGATTTGAAAGTTCAACTACAATTGTGTGAGTAAAGTTCCTAAGTGTATTGGTGCTTTGAGAAATGTCGTTTGGATGAGTTATGAAGATGAACTTATTGCAAAGATTTAGTGTTGAAGATACTAAATAGGTTAGCAAGGTATTCTCAAATGTTTTGACTTAAGTTTCTTCTCATTCATCCCAGTGTTACTTGATTTAGGATAGAAACAGTACTAAAGCCCCAAAGTCCATCAAGGTTTTCCATTAAATCTATTCCTGAGTAGGCCACTAAACTGAAACAGGAGAATTCACAGATGGGTCACTCAGCGTTGTCATCAAGTTGAAACAAAACTAACTCATTCAAACCCTTCACGATGCAAAAGCCTTCATCGCATCAGGCATTCTTTCAACAGCCAAGGGGGAGTTCATGGTGTCATTTACTGCTAGAAAGACTTGTAGAAAAACAATTTTGGGTCCCCAAGAGAGAACTAGCTGATTCGTCACTACTGACAAAAGAAGGCTTCTTCACAAGCTGCAAGAGGACTGGATAGAACTTTCATTGGCTGTTTTGCATTGTAGAGAATTGCTCATCAAGTTCATTGGCTATTTTACCAAATAATCTGCAAAGCTGTTGGAGGCCCTAGGGATGTAAACAAACTGAACTAACTGGAAAGAAGACTTTAAACTTAAAGTGTCATCTACGAGACTCAAGCTCGGCCAATCTAGAGATTGAACCATCACATTAAGTGCTATTAATACTGCTGGTAGGAAATCTGAAAAAGCTGTGACTGACTTTAGAAAGACTCAAAGCTAAAGCTAAGTGGATGAGGCAATTCCTAACCGCCTCAAGCTCTGGATATGATGAAGAAGAGAAACCTTGTCAAACTCCATAATTCTTGGCAACAAGAAAGGTTATGCAACTGTGACTGCCTTCCTTTGAAGATGACTTCCAAGCTCCATCGACAAAGCTTTGACAGCAATTAGGAGGTGTGAAACAAGCCTTGTTGCTTCAGGATCTTCTAGCTTAAACATTATTAGATAATAGAGTTTCTCTTTTATTATATGTAATCCCATATGCCCTTATTTGTAATTTCATATGTTCTCTGATATATAATGTATGAATCTCATTTATTTATTATCAATCTATGATTTGTGTTTGCTAATGGAGTCTTATGTATCATTGTCGAACATTCATCATCTTTTGAATGTCAAGCTTACCTCTAATCATTACTTGATTTGGCTTCACAATTTCTTCCTATTCTTACCAGTATTGGCTTTATGACCCTTGTTGATGGTTCTACTCACCTCCTGATCCTTTCTTGAATTTGAGCTCACCATCACCTGTTGTGAATCCGGCTTATCTTACCTTGAAAATGCAAGATCAGGTTCTTCTCAGCTAGTTGTTGTCATCATTAACTGATGTCATCCATTCGCAGGTAGTAGGACTTCGCACTTCTGCAGAAGTATGGCAAGCTCTTGCTTTGGCTTTTGCTTCTTCGTCTCAAGATCAAATCATGCAATTGAGGATGCAATTACATTCAATCAAAAAAGGATCAGACTCATTGCTGATTATCTCCTTAAAATCAAGCGTATTTCTAATGCACTTCCTTTGGCATCTCAACCCCTCTTTGACTCTGATCAAGTTCTTTATATTCTTGGAGGTTTAGGTACAGAATATCAGGCTTTTATCACTTTTGTGACTACCAAAGATACTCCGATCCGTGTTGCCGATCTTCATGGCCTACTCTATTGTGAAGAAATTCGTATCAATTCTGCCTTGCAAGATATAACAAACATTACTGTACAAGTGGCATCTACTTCTCTGTCTTCTACTCCAAAATCTTCACGGCATTCCTCTCAATCTTTTGGTTCCAGATTTCATGGTAGATCTGGTGGTAGATTTCATTCTCAAAGAGGTCTTACTAGTGGCAGATATGGTTCTGGTGGTTATTTTTGTTACATTTGTGCAAGATCAGGTCATCTTTCTAAGTTTTGCTATCAGAGGCATGCTGATACTTCCTCTCATACTGTTGTTCATCCTTCTGCTACACATTGGACTCCTCAAGCTAATATTGCTCATACTTCTCGTTCTATGATGAATTGGTTATGTAAAATTGAGGATGGATCAGGTTTCTTCATCCAGAACATTGGTGACTCTAATTTCTCTATTTCTGAAAATTCATTCAAGCTTTATGATGTGCTACATGTTCCCTTGGCTTCCCACAATTTATTATTTGTTAATAAGTTTGCCTCTGACAATAATGTGTATTTTGAATTCCATGCAAATTGTTTTCACATTAAGGATTCAACTCGGGCCATGTCCTCCTCACAGGACCTGTTAAACAAGGTATTTACACTCTTCTAGTGGTGATGAATTCTCTTGATACTGTAATGGCTTTGTCTGCTATTTCTCCTTCTCCTGAACTGTGGCATACTAGACTTGATCATGTGAATTTTCCTACTGTGCATAAAGCTCTTTGGTGTTGCAAGATATTTTTTAGACATTGAGTTGGTTCCCTTACCCATGGGTATGTTGTTATCCCAGCAAAAATATAATTTTTTTTATTTAAAGTAATAAGTAATTAACTCATTTAGGCACCATTTGTTAGCTAAATCTGAAATGAAATGGGGAAAAAAAGTAGGAAAAAAAAATAAATTTTTTTATAAAATTTCAAAATATGGTTTGGTTGATCTAATAGAGTGGAAAATTGAGCAACAAGCTTCCTTAAATTACAGGAAAATGTACGTATGCCATATTGAACAATTTTTGAGAATTAGATAAAAACTTACAAGTTCTTAATGCATTAATTTATTAACAAGAAATATGCCTTTTTTAAGTATATATGTTTAGGCTAGAAGGATCCTGAAGCAATTAACAAGGCTTGTTTCACACCTCCTAATTGCTGTCAAAGCTTTTTCGATGGAACTTGGAAGTCATCTTCAAAGGAAGGCAGCCACAGTTGCATAGCTTGGGACCCGGGAGGCACCTTTGTTGTTGCCAATGACAGTTGCTTGCCGAGGTTTCTCTTCTTCATCATATCTAGAGCTGGAGGCGATTAGGAATTGCCTCATCCACTTAGCTTTAGCTTTGAGTATTTCTCAAGTCAGTCAGCTTTTTTAGATGTCCTACCAGCGGTATTAATAGCCCTTAATGTAATGGTTCAATCTCTAGATTGGCCGAGCTTGAGTCTTGCAGATGACATTTTAAGTTTAAAGTCTTCTTTCCAGTTAGTTCAGTTTGTTTATATCCTGAGGGCCTCCAACAGCTTTGCAGATTATTTGGTAAAACAGCCAATGAACTTGATGAGCACTTCTCTACAGTGCAAAACAGCCAATGAAAGTTCTATCCAGTCCTCTTGCAGACTGTGAAGAAGCCTTCTTTTGTCAGTAGTGACGAATCAGCTAGTTCTCTCTTGGGGACACAAAAGTGCTTTTCTACAAGTCTTTCTAGCTGTTAATGACACCATGAACTCCCCCTTGGCTGTTAGAAAGAATGCCTGAAGCGATGAAGGCTTTTGCATCATGAAGGGTTTGAATGAGTTAGTTTTGTTTCAACTTGATGACAACGCTGAGTGACCCATCTGTGAATTCATCATCATTAATCCTGTTTCAGTTTAGTGGCCTAGTCGGGGATAGATTTAATGGAAAACCTTGATGGACTTTGGAGCTTTAGTGTTTCTATCCTAAATCAAGAACACTTGGACGACTGAGAGAGGTGAAGGAAGGGGCTAAAACGGACCGTGCAAGTTCTGGGAATAAGAAGAAAAAGGAGATGGGCAGAGGATTGCAGGATAGAAAGAAGAATGGAGGGTTGGAACCATAAAACAGTCAAAATCAATTCTTAAATGAACAAGTGATATTATTTTGGCTAGTTTTGTAAACCCAAAGTCAAGATAGGTTGTTTTTGTCAATTCAAACAATCAGTGGTTAGTTTTGTAATATAAATCTAATTGTAGTTAATCATGTAATTCTTCCAAAAAAGTATAGCCTCTTGTGCTAAGTTTGAAAATAATGTAAATAATTTTCTTTAACTTCTCATTTGATGTGTATACTTGAAGAAACTTGAGTCAAACATTTGAGAGTACCTTGCTAACCTATTTAATATCTTCACCACTAAATCCTTGCAATAAGTTCAACTTTGGTAACTCATCCAAATGACATTTCTCAAACCACCAATATGCTTAGGAACTTTACTCACACAATTAGTCGAACTTTCTAATCATATAAACATTATCATGAGAGCACGCGGAGCATGTAAGAGATGAAATCTAAAATTTAAAAGAGATATAGCAACTTACTTATCTTTTTACTTTGATGCATAGAGCATTCTATGACTTTCTTACGTCCATTTTCTGAGTTGGCAATGCAGTTGACATTGCAAGATCATTGAAAATTGCACAAGGATACGAATTTGTCTCTCTTACATGCTGAATAATTAATCCTACTATTATAAAATATTAATTGATCTAAGACTGAGCCGGGGGGAGGGGGGGAGGGGGGGAGAGAAAGGAAAATGATGGATATATCAACACTCAATTAGGCATTGATCATTCCAAAATAAAGAAATAAGAAATTCCAAGACTTAATTATAATATTGCAATACTACGATGCATTCTACATGATAGACATAATAAATTATAATTTTGTTATTAAAAAAAATCATAGAATCGATAATAAGTAAATGAGATTGAAAAGAAGAATTATGGAGTTTGATGAGTATACTAAGGCTCTTTTTGGTATCAATTCTCATTCTCTATTATGCCTATTTAAAATAAATAAGTACAATAATTCATTATTGGTCAAGAATGAAAAATAGTTTGGTGAATTTTATCGAAAATAAATTATGAAATGGAAAATAAGTTTGGTGTCAAGATAAAAAATTGTTAAAAATGATAGTAAACAAGTGAGAAAAGAAGGAAAAAGTATGGTTGATATAAAAGAATGTGTATTGACTATTTTACCCTCATTTTACTTATAGAACTTTAAGTAAACTTACACAAATGAAGATAATGAAATTCTCATCACAATCCATAATGGACAAAAAGTTCATTATGAATTTTGGAGGTTTTTCTATTATTTTAAATAAAAATAAAATTCAGAATAGATGCCAAACAATTTAAAATAATGAAAATTTCTCATAATTGATAATGATAATTGATACCAAAAAGAGCCTAAAACAGGGACTATTTGTTATTATAACCGTATGTCATGCCAATGATGCATACAAGCAACTCACTCTTCTTTTGTAAGTTAAACAAATGAACGGCAACCGTCCATATCATTGTTACAGAGAAAATACGAATGTCAAAAAATGGGTAAGAAGCCCAGGCCCAATCCATTGAGCTCTGGGCTAGTTAGGGCCTAAATTAACCCAAATTAGTGAACCATAGCCGAAACCAAGGAACACCCTTTTGCCGAAATTCAATGAATTTTTGCAGAATCTCGCTCGTTTCGGTTGAGGGCGAAACAAAATATATGTCGAAATACGATGTTACAAAATATCACCGAAAGTTCGACGATTTTTCGCCACTGAATCGGCAAAATGCTGGCAAAAATCGCCGAAATCTCACTGAACCTGCCGAAACCTTCGCCGGAATCACTGGTAAGCGACCTCCTTGGCTCCTTCCTTCTTTTTTGTTTCTCTATGTGATGCTTTCCACTTTTATTTTTGAATAAGTTGGTTGGAGACATTTCTTTGGCTCTACCAAGTTTGGTATAGTGTTTCCTCTGAATTTCGAAACCAATGACAAATCTCAATGTCAGATCTGCCTGAATTCACAAAACTCAATTGCTGAAATTACAATGTAGAACAGGTGACCTCGAGTTTTAAATCAGAAATAGTTAAGCTTCTAATAACATGGTACCACTATCAGTAACAGGGACAGGATTAGGGACATTAAACAAACCCTAATAAGAGATTAAACAATCTATAATAATACTTAGCTGATAGGGATAACAGAGTATACCTTTCCGTGGTGCCGCTGAATAAATTGCTTATCCAAGCGCCGGTGTCGCTCCCGATCTACAGTTCCACGCCACTGCTTCTCACGGACAGGAGGACGAGGGAGTGGAGGAGAGGAGGATCGCTGTCTAAGAGAGGCTCGTAACGTTCTTATAGGGAAACAAAGTCTAGACTCCGAGAAAGATACAACACTGCATGTATTCTCCTCATAAGGAGTCGGGTCCGATCAATTCGAAGTTTTAAGTGAAAGGGATTCGTACCAGATAGTTTAATACCATATTGGTATTTAATTATATTCGGACCGATTCATATAATATCCTATTAGTTTATAATTATATTCTTAAGTCGACTAATTTACCATATTTACCATTTCATTTGTGAGGGTTAAGTTTGAAATTTAAGAATTTAACAACTTTGGTTTGTTCGCCCAAACCCACTTCTATTTATGCTCCATAGAAATGTCTGTATTATTTATAAATAGGAAAAACCTTATTGAAAGAAAAACGGTAAATTAAGAACTTGTGTCCCTAAAATTTATTTCCTCTGATCGTTTTTTTATTTGTATAATTTTTGTCTAATAATCAAAATAAAAGTTGAATAGTTGGTCACTCGTTCTTCAAACCATTCAACAAAATATGTTTTACCCAAAAAAAAAATCCGTCTAAATAGGTGACCCACCCATTGCCACCACATTTTGAAAAAATCTCTTTTGATGATAATATATAATACACTTAAGGATGTAGGGAAGACTCGTCTGTCAAATCTGGGAGCCAAACCTAGTGACCTTAAGGCCCTGGTCTTCGCTAGATCTCTGCACTGGTTCATCTGTTACACTAATTCAATCGTTACCTTAAATATGGAAACCGACCAGTTTGCCTCTATCAAACTTATCATTGCTACCAAAAAAATGTTCTCTCGTAGCCTATTATCTCTTACTATGTAAATCTTCTTACAATTGGAGATAACCAAGGCTAGTGTGGCATCACATTACGATTGGTGTGTTATTAGATAGTTGACTCACCCTAAAAGTTGATTGACATTTTTGTTTTTTTTTAACTTATGTTAAAAACCTAGGGTAAATATGTTTTTATCATATTTAGAACTAATGGCATTAGGCATAAGGGCATTCGTAATGAAATAAGTTTTAAGAAGCGTAAATGTAATTATTTGTCAATACAAGAGTTGTAAATGTAAATTGCTCGATGAATTATAATAAGAATAGCAAATTCTATACACGTCCAGTAGGATCATCTATTGTATTTACTATTTATGTTCTTAGAAAAATTTTCTATTACAAACATCCCCACATCTAACGTGGTTAGTTTTAAATGGATGAAGATATGTTTGACCCTAACAAATACTTTTACAAGTTAGAAAAAAACTAAAAATTTTACCTAAAAATCTATTGTTGTAGGCCATCCTCTTGCTTTTTTTCTTTTTTTTTTTTCCTCAATCTTGAAAGTAACAACAAAATGCATTGAAGGTTAAAAGAGGGCAACAAGCAAATTGATGTATAGTTGATATCTAATTGAGTTTTTTATGTGCACGCCCTCCGAGTTTGTCATGAAACTCATCACCCCCTAGTGTGCCAAAAGCTAAAGGGGATCCACCCTTGTAGAGCCCTTCGAAGAGAATTAGTGAAAATCAAATAAAATATAATGGAAGATTTTCAATGCCTTTCCTAAGTTACTCCTAAAATTAATGCCACCCCTATATTCTTGTATTTTTCATTTTATTCATAGAGAAGCTAATCCATTAGCTGCATCTAGCAGGTGCTCTAGTAGGGATGGCATGCATCGTGCGATAAAAAATCACCAAATACAATCCTTCACTATTTTGGTCTTTAAATAACTATTACTACCTGAACCAAAAAAATGAAGAAAAAAAAACCCCTGTCCTAAGGGGAAGGACAAAGCCAAACAGATGGCCAAGAGAACATATGCCAAGGCCAGTGTATAAATCTTCCACTTCATCAGTCTCTACCCGGAAAACTCCTAGGTCTTTACCAGTACCAGTAGCGCTCAAATGACCAGCCATATTGACATCACTATAGTAGAAACAATTTGGTTCGTAGCTAGAATGCTTAGAGGGAAACATGGCAAAAGAAGAATTAAAACCCACAAAGAAAGCACGGTTGTCCAGGCTGCTAACCATCCGCATCCACTTCCTGTTATCAAAACTGAACTTGTAAACACCTTAAGTATTGGCTTTTAGAAGGTTTAAATAGAAGCAAATTAGCACTTGAAAAGGGAACATGGCATGTGATAACTATCGAAAACATTAGATAACCCTGCTCTTGAATAGAAACTAAAAACTGAAACAAATCCTACTTGTACTATTCGAGAAACATGAAACGGAGAAGATGAAAATCATTCAAATCAGACCAGTAGAATAACTGAAACTCGATCACACCACAGTTATTAATACCGTAATCCAATAAGAAAACACATCAGATTGTTAAATTTCTTACCTTTCTGTGGTGCCGCTGAATAAATTGCTTATCCAAGCGCCGGTGTCGCTCCCAATCCACAGTTCCACGCCACTGCTTCTCACGGACAGGAGGACGAGGGAGTGGAGGAGTGGAGGAGAGGAGGATTCGTTGTCTTAACGTTCTTATAGGGAAACAAAGTCTAGACTCCGAGAACGATACAACACTGCATGTATTCTCCCCATAAGGAGTCGGGTCCGATCAATTTGAAGTTGTAAGTGAAAGGGATTCGTACCAGATAGTTTAATACCATATCGGTATTTAATTATATTCGGACCGATTCATAGGAGGAAGATTTGGAGATGGTGTGAAGGTTTTGGAGGAGGTTTGGGTTGTTGTAACGAGTGGCTTGAAAGATGGTGTTGGAAACAGAAGATCAAGTTGGGAAAGAATAGGGAAGCACTGGAAGATGATTTAATGTTGTGTTTCAGGGAACTTGGTTCGGAGCAATTGATATGAGAGCAGAGGAGTTTCTGCAAAGAGCTCTTGCAAGATTTTTTATCATCTTTATTAATCAAAGTTATTTTTCATTTCATAATCTATTCTTAAAAAAAATCAAGAAAATTATTTTTCATTTTTAGTAAAAAAATGAATTATTGTATTTATTTTCTTTTAAATAGACATAATAGAGAATGAGAATTGATGTCAAAAATAGTCTAACTGGATACTTACATGATAAATTTTCTGATTTCCTCCAACATCTTAGTTCTATCATTTGATATTTATCTTTATAATTCTTTCTCATACTACAACAATAGATGAGAAAGAATGCTAATACAATATGCCAAGTACCTTAGATGTATTTTTCATTTTTTGAGATGCGAAGTACTATATGTTGTTAAAGCTATATATCATGTTAATTTTTTTCTATGGTTCATAACAAAAGCATGTTTCTTTAACATAATGTAACCATGCATGACATGCACCTTATGAAGATATTGTTCGATGTTTTCTATTCCAGAAAGAATGCCTAAAGGCACAAGTTAGAATCAGCCCTAGTAGAAAGAAAAAGATGGAACCACTCCTCAACGGTGCCTAGTTACTTTAATTTTGTGAAATTATTTACTTATTTGCTATCAATATCTTATATCCCTCAGGGTTTTTTTTTTTTTTCACATTAATTCTTTCTTTCCACAATGTAAGAACTTCAAATCTAAGAGAATTTACTACAAACGTAAATGTTTCTTGTGTTTGGAATGCTTGGTCCCTTAAGGCATTCAGTGGGGTTTGTGAAGGACAATTAATTATTCCAGCTTGACTTTGCCGTACAAAAAACATAAATTTCAGCTGGACGACAACCTAGCATTGAAAACGAAAACATTCATACAAGAATCACCTACTTGGAATTTAAATCCATTTTTCCAAACAGCTAAGGTTGTACAATATATCATCATACCCATTATAATTGCTATGAATTACCCAAAATTTGATTTGATTACAAATGCTCCCTAATATTATAGTTTATTCATTACTTTATCTTTTATACTTTTTAAAATTAATAATCTGATCTTAAATATTATTAAAAAATATTAAGGATAATTTTCATCTAAACCCCTTGAGGTTTAATCCATGTCATTTTTAGTCCAAATAAATGGACACTTTGCATCTGCTTCCCCTGAGGTATCCAATATTATCAATTAAGGACAATCTGTGATTTTTATCACTAAAATACCCTCACATCTAATTTCAAAGAAAAATAAATATATTAATTAAAGAAAAAAAGATTAGAAAAAGTTCATAATACCTAGAATATATTCTAAAACTTATTGAAGAAGGAAGCAAAATTAAACCCTAGATTCGTAGATGAGAGTTGAATATGGAATTAGTCAAAGAAAGATAAAACGGTAGTAGAAAGGGAGACTTACCAAACCTGGCCGGAGCATCAATGAAGGAAATGGACATTGGTTTTGCCCTGATAGAAACAATACCTGAAGAAACTTGAACATGATAGCAGAGAAAGAATAGACATCCAATGAGGGCTTCGGCAGTGAGAAGAGTGACGTGTCTCATTTCTTCTCTAAATCCCATCCCCAAAACCCTGTGCAAATTTATATGCTATTCTTATGATCCTCTTATATATTCTCTACCACTATTTACTTAATGGATTGTCTCTACCCTCGGTTTGCTGAGGCTTGGAGACACAAGAATGGAGATTGCTTGTTTTTCTAGACTAGGAATTGTTTCTATTCACAATTAGGGTTTTAATTTGTAAAATCTTTTTTTTTTTTTTTTTTTGGTGCCATTGTTGTTGTTCGATGTGCTAAACAGTGGCGGAGGATCTGGGCAAGCAAAACGAGGAGGGACTTGGGAGTCTAGTAAATAAGGGGTCGATTTTGTAAATTAAGAAACTTTAAATCCTAAAAATGTAAAAATAAAAAATAGTTTTTACAAGTGAAACCACATTATTTGATTTTATATTCAAAAGTTTAATAATTCATAAATTTACTAGTTGCAAATACCCCCCACTCTTTTTATTTTCACCGTTAGATTTAATTGTGAAGACATAATGCAAATCTTATGGTAGAATAGATGTGAGAGTATTTTGGTCATAAAAATCACAAATTGTCCTTAATTAATCATATTGGATACCTTAGGGGAGGCAGATGCAAAGTGTCCATTTATTTGGATTAAAAATGACATGGACCAAACCTCAAGGGGTCCAGATAAATGATATAAACGGTAAATATAATAGCAAACCTCAGTAATTTTGGGGGTTTTTTTTCAAAAGTATAAAAATATCATGTCATCAATTGCCTAATAGAGCTCAATGACTAGAGGCATGTGTAATTTGAAGCAAAGTCTGAGATAGGTTTAATAGTTCAAAAAAATACAGGAAATAAAATCATAATTAAGCTACACTCTTTTTTTTTTGGTAATTAATTCTTTATTTAGAAACAGTGGCAAGCAAAGCTCTAATAACCACTGGCTGGAAATAGGCCATTCTACCCGGTTTGAGAGGTTGAATGCCTTCCTGGAAAGGATATTCACTATTACATTGGATTTCCTAGATATGTGCCTGGAACTGAAATGCTGAAATTTTGAAGCAATGTATTGTATGTCTCGGAGAATCGGAAGAATATACGGGGGAGGGGTGGACCCATTCACCACAAACATAATTAGATCATATTCATAACCATCTCCCAACGCTTCTAAAAGTCCAGCTCGTATAGCTAAAATGCTTCACCTTCTATTGGTGATGAGAAACATTGAAGTGAAGAGAACAACTAGACACTGTTCAGGTTTCTAAAAGAAGCATTAATAATTCTAACAAAAGGCAAATCAACTTTTTATATTCAATCTCTCAACAGCCCTAACAGGAACAACCAAACAAACAAATTAAAAAAAAAAAAAAAAAAAAAACACCTCTTAACACGATTAGAAGTAAGAGGGCTATAAAAATTTCATAAAGAGCACAGTCTAATTAATTGTATAAGGGGCAACAATTGTTATCCTTAATAATAAATATATATATTGATTTAATACTCCACAGATGATCGATGTGTATCTGGTTCAGACTCTTACATTTGGCCAAAAAAAATCCCTTACATAGAAGCAGTAATGCCAAAAAGAACTTGTGTTTGGCTCAATAATGAGATCTTCCATCCCACTATATTAATTTAAAGAGAATCAGATTTACAATGTGATTGGAAATTTAACTTTTTTGGGGTAAAGAATGTGACTGTTTATCAAATTTGCTTTTCTTCAAGGAGAAAACATGAGATACCATATCCATCAATCATGTACCCAAATCTAACAGAAAGCTACCTTTGATAACGATAAAACTAAACAACCACGTTGACACTAAATAACTCAAAAGATTGCAACATAACACCCTCTCCATTTTCAAGCAAAGCCCTAAAACAGGTGGGTAGAGAAACATGGGGAGGGGAGGGGAAGGAGAGGCAGAAATTTGAACATCTCTAATTAAATAAACACCTAAAACAGTATTTAAAAAATCTGCTTTGTACAAGGCATATGAGTGGTATTTTATCCTACACTTTTTCTACAGGATTGATTTTCCCTTTCTCTATCCCTCTTTACCAGCAAAGATATCAGAAGAACACTCCACAAGCTCAAGTCCTTTCCATTTGTCTCCATCTTCATTCATTCCACTCTTCCTCCACACAGGAAAATATTTTCAATAATTTTGAATTTGGAGGTTGTAGGGTGGAGGTGGTTGGACCACCTTTTCTTTCCCTCCCATCTTCTTCAATCAACCAACAACCAAACCAACTAACTAAAACTACTGCTTCACCAACTTTTCCTTTCACTGTTCCCTTCTTATGTACACAAACCCAAAACTCAAGTAAAGCATATGCTACACATGGCCCAGAATCCCCAAACACTTTTCCCCCTTTTCATCACTACTCCTCCTCCCTTTCCACCCTTCCAAGCTGTGTTCAGATTAAGAATAGGATTTGATCAATCCCAAATTGTATAGATTCCTTCTCACTATGCTCCCCAGGGATAATAGCACAGCACCTCCAGTACCCATCTTTGTTGTCGTCTCATTTCTTGTTCCCTTTTGACATATCAGTGGTGGTTCCTTCACTTTTAAGCTGCTATAACCAATTCTTTCTCGGACAGATTCTATTGTCTTTGGCTCCACTGGATTACCGGCTGCATCCGTGACATAGAAGACATTGAAAGCCATATCACTTGTTGTGGAGATCTCTGCTCTAGTCACATTCAGTCCATTCTCTCGGAAGGTTCTGGTCACATCTGATAGCAACCCACTTCGGTCCATTGTGTACAACTCTAACTTTACACCCTGTTAGCACCAAACAAACAAAACCTTTATAGATTTTCCCTCCAAAATACGGATCATTGTGATTAATTCTTGATTCACAAGACAATTTTTCAAAATAACATATGATTCCTTTACCTCGGATGCTCTTCTTTCAACGGCTGCTTGCAAACACTGTATCACCCTTTGCCTTTCTGCTTCTGAGCTGATGGGGGTTCCATCAGTATGTCTTATGTAGAACTCCTGCAACAAAATATAAAATAATATTAGTATGAGATCAAGCTTCTTTTGATGTTCGTTCATTAAAAATGATTTCAGAGACTGGTGTATACCTGATAGGCTTGATTATCTGCTGTGTCAATGGTGGCATGGAAGACCACATACTCCATGTCTGTCAATGTAAACACTACGTCAAATAACAACTTGGGCCGATCTTTACACTCCACATTAACAATGGAATAACCCCTTTCTGCCCAATCTTGAACTGTAACATTAGGTGCGGCTTTCTGTGGATGCCATTGCCGTCCGCTCGTAGTCGCGGTCGGCAAACATCATCTGGTGAAGCCTGCGTTCCGCGTGGGTAACAGCCATGGACACAGTGGTTTTGGCACTTCGGATGTCATTGTCTCCCTTAAGAACATTCCTGAGACGCGCTTCAATGCTATTGATCTTCTGGGAGTCTTCAATTGGAGAACCAGACACACACTCCTTGACATCGATGAGAGATGCAATTCGTCCATTGTGAGTCCACACTTTTGATTCCACAACATTGCATTCAAGGTCTGCAAGGACTGCAAACACCTCTGAAAGGAGACCTGGGCGGTCTGTTCCCGTTAACTCCAATGTCGTTAGGTCCTTGAAGCAGTCAGATCTAACAGAATTACAGGTACCAAGGGACTGTAACAGATGAAGAACCAAACCCATGTTATCAATCATAAGTTATCAATCATCAGAATGAAAGATAACGGATGTCTTAAAGGAAAATCAATGGTTTTCAATTACCTGCTCGATATAACTGATAACGCTCTCATCCGTGAGTTTGTCACCGTTTTGATCCGTCACGTGGAACACTGTAGAAACCGAAAATGTTTAGAGGAAAGAGAGAGAGACATGAGAACCCATGAACAGAGCTTGGGTTATACGCTTACCATCCATGAACCATCTTCCATCCGAAGAGATATAAGCTTTCTTGATAGAAAGGTTAAGATCAGTTAAGATTTGAACGGCCTCAAGCAGGATTCCGTGCTTTCTCGCACTGTCTACCTGAAATTACACGACAGAGAAAGGTCATTGCGAGATTCCTTCCACCTTCCTTCCAAGTCTTGTCTTTAATTTGTTTTTAGAAGGGTTTATACGAAATCAGGTTAAGAAGTTTCCACGAAGCTCACCTTGACCAGAGTCGCAGTAGGGCAAACGGCATTGTCGATCACGACCCTACAAAGTCAGTCAAGCGTAAAAAAATTAGCAATCGATTCTTCGTCAAGGGTTCTTCAAATTTAAAAAATCAAAATGGCAAGAATTCCACGAAGAAATTAGACTTAATCAAACAGAACATTGGCAATTTCAAAGTTTAAATCAGATTTCAGACTGGGAGAAGAGCTTCTAAAGATAACTTGAAGACCAAGGGAAAGGAACGTCGAGGAAGGAAGAAGAAAAAAAAAGCAGTAAAATATTCGAAGCTTTAAGGAAACACCGATTCTGAAGCCTTCGAAGTTCCAGAGAACAAAAGTGATGAAAAGAATCTCCAAAATTTTGTAGAACGGTAGAAACATCTTAAGAATAACAGAGTCCAACTTAAAATTTTCAAAAAGGAAATCAAATCCACCGAAGTAATTCATCAAGGACACGGCAGAAAACAGAATCAAGTGAGTACAAAAATCCACAAAAAAAAAAGCATAGGAAGAGAAATTTCCTTCAAAGAAAACAACTCACCTCGGTGTGTTCATTCGAAAAACGAGCTTCTCATATTCATCTAAACATGCAGACCATTCCATCGTTGCTACCTTATTTCTTCCAACTCTTCTCTTCCTCCTGTCTCGCTCACCAAACAAAACCAGCAAAGAAATCTCCTCTCCTTCAATGAGTCTCTCAAAGAAACTCACAAAAACCAACGCTCTTCTCCTAAAAATCTCTCAAACCCAAGCTAAACTCAACGCTCCTCCCTTCATTGCCTGAACTCTGAACCTTCTTCCTGAGGCCGCAATCACCATTAAAACCTCTCAAGAATCGGTTTCTCTCCTTCTAAACTCCTCTGTTTCCTTTTTCTGTTCTTCAGAAAACTCTCTCTCGATATCTCTGTTTCCTCTTTTTTCCCTCCGCAAAATCGTTCCAAATTTCTTTCCTTTTTGGCTTCTCCGCAGTCTGAAACCTGAATTGTTATTTTGGTAAGCAAAGAACGCAAAGCACAAACTTCCCTCACTCACTTTACCGCTTGGCGACCTTATATTCTTACATGTCCTTGTCTTTATTTATATTCCTTAAAAATATTATATTATATTCTTAGTTGGAATTTTTTTTTAAATAATAATTTGTTATTTACAATTTAATAATAATAATTTTGAAAACCCCGCCTCTACGCAAAGAAGGAAGGGCGGGTCATATATACGCACAGCACATATACTCACTCAAGTGGCATGAGTTTCGCTACGCCCCCTCCAGGGCTGACCGACGCACGCTCGAACTGCCCTGACGCGCGGTCCTCCTGACTTCTGACCTACACAGTCATGATGATGGTTCAGCTTCACTGGGCGCCAACCCTAACCCACGTCGTCATCTAATGCCAGCTATTTCCCAATAAAGAGAATCAGTAACCGCTTATTTACGAAACGTTTCTAATCAGACACCATCCTAGCCGTTCAATTGTCCAGCATGGATACCACGTGTGTAGAACATCCGAACACTTTGCGTGCCTTTCACTCAACAAAACACGGCAGTTGTGATCTTGTGTAAGAGGTGGATGGTTGTTGACAGATTCTTGAGTCTTGACCCACAACATAAGTGAGTCCGTCCACGTGGCCTATTTGCATGGTGGGTCCCAGTCACATTAGGTGTGGGTGGAAAGAGATGGTGGCTTCAGGATCAAGTCGAGATCTGCCGACCGAAATTATGGCTTCCCACGTCCGTCTCGTGTCGGCTTTTCATTACCCTGCCCTCTTTGCTCACTTCTCCGTGTGTGATCACTGATCACCACAGTGGCTTATAACGAACTCTTTCTTTGTTCCCCATCCGTTTCACCAGTGACCAAGCGAACGAATCATCCAGCTGAGAAGATACAATCAAGAGATGCATGGGGTGGCTGAAGTGGCTAAATCATGAATATGCACGATCCAACGGTATAAAATCTCGCTGAACTGAACCATCATTGTCGAACGTGAAACTTATGAGCTGGTGCCACCGGTATTTGAAGCTTTCGTTGCAGGTTCCATGGTGATTCTTAATATGTTTCATGGGTTTGTTGAGACTTAGATGGGTACGTCTCTTGCACACTTAAATGCGGTGCTTGAGTGGAATGCAATACAAGCATAACCGTTAATTATATTGAAGGATTGCCGACGTGGTTCGACAGCCACCACTACATCTGGTAAGATTTCAAATCCTTTAGATCCAATTGGTTGAACTAAATAGTGGGACCCAATCTTGTTGAGGGTTACAGGTTACTTACTATTAATGTAATGTCTCGCTGTAAATTGTAATAACCTCCTACGGAGTAGGGACTAGTGGGCTAAGGTAGCATTGCAGGCTAGCTAGGAAATGTCGTCTGGGGATATTTATGGTTAGGAAGCCAAGCTGCAAGGCCATTTTAGACCTTCGAAAAGTTTCGCCGCTGCACGATTACGATCCTCTGACGTGTCGAATTAGGATTCGTTGAGGGAAGCGCGGATCTCCGACCAGCTGACCACAGACAGTCGTGGGAGCACGCACTCCGGCTTATCGTGTAATTCTGTGTTGCATTAAACACATCCTCAACCGACTTCATGCTCGGCACGCGTCGGCGTTGCATTAATAACTGCAACCCTAATTGCGAGAGAGTTCACACACGTGATCAGATCAAATTCCGTCCGATCAGGAAAAGATTCTAATCCAAGGGCTTGATTCCTTATAGGAGGGAAAATGGAGGCTATAAAGCCTGTAATAACTGCTGGAGTAGCGGCCGCTGCGTGGTCCCACGAGAGACTAACTGTATGGTGAGAGTCACGTGTCAAGAGTCAGAGAGCACGTTCTTAAGGACACAAACACGACGACGCTCTCCGCGATGTAAGGCCCTGAAGATCCGAACGATAGCGTGGTTTGACGCGCAGATATTTTCTTCCCTATTCTGACAAGCTAAGAGTATCCGTTTTTCACTCCCCCGACAATTTGAACGACAAATAAATCCCTTTTCAATTAGCCGTTACAGCGCACGATCCCCGCTCTCATTCTTCCGTACGTCGTGTGTGTAGCTTCTTATTCGCCTTTGGTTCCTTTTCTATAGCACCCTTTGTTTGCAATGTTTGCAAAGGTGTAATGTAGAAAAAATGTGTGCAACAAAGAATATGTGAGTTCCATGTATAATTGTGTGAGGAAGTGACTTTATTAAAAAGTGTTCAATGTGGGTCTTATTTTGTTATTTTTCACATTTAAATTTTATTTACAAAATTTTAAAAATATATAAGATAAAAAAATTAGTTTACTAACTCACCAAACAAATTTTTAAATTTAAGAAAAATTTTTCTATTCACTTTTCACTCCATAAATCAAACAAATCATACTTTTGAAATTTTATGAAATAAATTTTTTTTTTTTTTTCACCCTACTTTAATTCCAACAAACAAAACAAGAAAAAGCTCTCTCAATACCCTTTCCTCCTCCTCATGCCTTTTTTGTCATACTTAAAGTTAAGATTTATTTACCTTTTCCCTAGAAGAGTAAATATTTATTTATCAAGAATAGTGGGATGTTGCTCAAAATATCACGTTCAATTATAATAATTAACTGAAGTTAAAAAAAATATACTAATTTTTCATTTTAATGAATCGAACAATTAGAGTTTAATCAAATCTATCATTTAACAATGCGGTAGAGGCACCATCACAATAGGGGGTTCACATCATCTACAATTCTCACCTCCTACTATTTCTTATAATTTCTATCTAGGATTGTGACATATGGCAATTAATTATCCAAGGATCACGATTAAAATCCAATTAAGAATTGAACCTAATAAATCCCTAAATTTTCTCCTAATTTTGTCTTTTTTCTTTTTTTGAAGTTTAATTTAAAAGATTTATTAGGTTCAGTTCTTAATTGGATTCTAATGATGACTCTTAGATAATTAACTGTCACATTTTATAATCTACGATAGAAATTATAGAGAATTGTAGAAGATATGAACCTTACCGTGACACTACCCTAATGATATATTAAAAAGAAAATGTATGAAAAGACTCTGACACGTGTACGTGTGACACCAAAAAGAGATGGTGCCCCAGTTGGAAAACGGTCAGCAACACGTTTTGGTTTGAATTATTTGGCGGGAAAACTGGTAAGAACTGGCGCCAAGACAGGTTTTGGGGTGTGGAAAACTGAAAAGGCTATTTCGGTTTTGGGGAAAAGGGAAAGTGACAGCTGTAATCTACTTCCCACCCACACCCCTCTTTCAATGCCTTTTCTTTTGACCTGGTTGGCCGGCTAGTGACTATCACTGTCCACGTCGTTCCCGGTTCACATTCAAACCTGTTTGGTAGAGGAAGTGGAACGTGAGAAGCATTGGAAAGATGGAATGCCACGTGGACGACAGGTCAGACGTCGCTTTTGCGTCAGAAAGCCTAAGATTTCGAGAAAAATAATATTCTTCTTTTTTTCCTTCTCTATTTTATGTTTTCCTTTTAAAAAAAAAAAAAAAAAGAAGAAAGAAAATATACCATGCGGCTCCTTTCGGTGGCCTCCTTTTGAGACATTTTGCGTGTCTTCTGGCGGCAAAATTTGAAGGTCTTTTCTGTCACGGTTACCAAAAAAATCAAATGTTTGATTTTTTTTTGCTTACGTTTGGATGCCGAGAAAACCAAAGAAAGTTTTCAAAAAGAAATTTGAAATTTAACTAGAAAGAAATCCATAAGATCTTATGTTTGATGCCTTGATGGTAATAAAGAGAGTGGTTAGATTATCAATGATCCTTGTTTTCATATTAAAAATTAATAATTTGTTTTTACTAATTTATCTACTAAACATTTTCTAAATCAAATTTGTTTTTTCAATTGTTTCATCTATTAATATTTTACAAATTATATTTTTTTTTCATAAATCAAATTTGATTGTTCAATTGTTTGATCTATTAATATTTTACAAATTAACATTGTATTCAAATATATTTTGCCGTTTAAGGACAACCACTAATTCATGTGAAATACCTTTTTTTTAAATCATGATCCTCCCATTCATTTATTTTAATTGAATATTTTTATAAATTATTATTATAATAGTCAAATTCCTCACATATTATTAAATACAAGAGACATTTTTTTACATGAAGTTTACTTTATTTATCTAGAAACTATACTTAGTAAGTTAACCTTTGTAAGTCATGATTTCATTTCACATACGGACCTGGTAAAAAGATCTTCACATTGTCCCCTTACAATACGCCATTTGACAATGTTTGTATTATTTTTTCTTTCTTTTCTTTCTTTTCCACGATAATAAATACTAATTTCTTCTTACATAATTGTTTTTTCTTTCATGTTCTTGCTATGTGGGTTGTATGTGAATATTTTCATATTATTGTTATTGTAGCATAGAGATTCCTTCCCACACTAGTATCATTGAAGGGAAGGAAGCTTGTCCCATTTTTTATAATTTAAGGCGGAGAAAATAGTAGTATCGTATTTTTCGCATACTGTCCTTAAACATGGAAACACAAGATAGTACCATTCTTTCCTCTATGAAAAAAAAATTACTAAGTATGAGAGATAATTTTGATGGATATTCTCATTCAAATAAGATTGTTTGTTCATTAAGTCAACCACCCCATCAAATATTCTAATTTTTTAAAAAGTTTTGACCTTTAGAAAGCATGAGATGCCCACATTTTCTTCTAAAAATTGGCTTCACAAAATTGACCCAAACTCTCTAACCATTTCATTCTTTGCACACTACCTCAAATCATCCTAGGTTTAGAATTCAAATGATGTACATCATTTGATGACTCTTTTGAAGACACAAGGAAGGTATTAATTAAGGTCATAATTGTTGATTACTATTTGATTAGTGCACTTCATTAGGTATTATATGATGTGGGGTAAACAAGTCTTCTTGTGTTACAAGTAAGCTTGATCTGCCAAATTTGGATCCCAATCGGATGGTTGTAATTGTGAGCCATGAAAAAGGCTAGAAAGATGAACACGTTAAGGGATTTGACATGAAAAAGAGTTAATCTAGAAGCTTTAAAAATTAGAAAGCATGACATGCAAACTGAGGCTTGCCTTGCAAGTTGGGTTTTCTTCTTTTTCAACTTTATTAAATGTGAGAATCAAATGCTTACTTTGTTAAGAAAAGAAAATGAAAATGGAGAAGTTGAGTGTCACCGTGATTTGGAGATACTAACCTCAATTAGCAAAGTGATTGATTTTTGTGTTTTTTGGGGTTAACCTTTCAATGCTCTCAAGAGACAGGTCCCTTGTTTTGTTTTCACTCCTGATGCATGCAAATTCTATAACAAGTTACATATTTGAACTCACTCATTTCTAGATAAGGCAATTGAGTGACCCAAAATACAATTGTTGATGACACTGCAAGTTCGCCGGAAGTCAAAGAAGATGACTGGCCTCGGAAGAAGCTCTCGATGACATTTGTTAACAGAGCACTATGTCTTATTCTATTCGCAATTGACAATCATTTAGGAGCGAAGCTAGGATTGAACATTAGGGGCCGAATAATGAGTCTGGATCACTTCTCCATCAGGCGAACATTAACACATTTTAACCATACATATCATGTAGGTCTCACCTTTGTTTATTATATTCTATAGGGTCTACATTAAAATTTTAGGTAAATTAATAGGGGACTAAAATATAGATAATACAATTATACGTAAATTTATAAAAAAAAAAATATGTTGAATAAAGCAAATGGGCTAAAATAGTAGAATTAGATTTGTTACAATTTGAATCTTAACGGAAGGTCAAAAATATTATAAAATAAAGAAAAATATGAATTGAAAGAAGAAAGACAAGTTGGGTTCAATCAGAAATTAGTAGAATTTAAATTTGGCACCCGGAATCGCCGATACAATATATGATTATTACACCTAAAAACCTTGTAGAAAAGAGGAGAAGGTGCATAGAATGAAAATATGGAACATTGTGGAGAGATCACCACAATTAAGATGGGAATGTGAACACCAAGATTACATTTGAGGTGGTTGCCATGAGTTTCGGGGGGATGGATTCACATCATATATATTTTTTTGGAATCTCAATTTTTTTAACAGAAAGAAGTTGTGGGAGAAATTGTAGAAAAAATATATAGATTTGACGTCTGTTAACTAAATATGGAAAAACAATCAAAATCTATAAATTTAGTAAAAGAAAATTAAATGGTTAAGATTAGATCTAATAAATCAATGTTTGAAATTCTAAACATCTAATTAATAAAACTTAAATTTTAAATTGCTATTGGTGTGAATCCAAAGTTTCAGAAGTAGGAGAAAATTTAAGCGGTTCTTGGAACATTGAGGGGCAAATAGTAGATCCGGACTCTATTCCAAACATACAAAGAGAAAATCAAAGGAATATGAAAATTTTTAAAAAAAATCGAGGGGGACATGGTCCTTTAGCCCCTTAATAGCTCTGTCTCTACACCCATTCAATGACATGGGATTACCCCATGCACATTTATAAAGACAATACCTCTTAGGGCATGCGAGGTCTCCCGACGTGTCCTTGAGACATAACCTCCCCCAAAGATGAATTAGCCAAGCTAATTGATCAACTTGTTCGAATTAACTCCAAATTTAGACGAATTAATTAGAATCTTATGACAACAAAGCCTCTTATCGTTTGACTTGGGGTTTCAAGGTACCAAGACACACCAACAACAAATCAAATTGAAAAACCGGCTGAAGCAAGGTAATTCATTAAACAAAACTTGCAAATTTTTTTTGCATTCTCCTTCTAAGAAGGAAAAATAATATAAATTTAAACTTCATAAATAATTAATTCCTTAAATGATTATTGTTCAATGTATTAGTATTATAACTTTTGAAAGAATATGCTTTTTCCATGAACATATAGGTTAATAATAAAACCTCTTATAATTATTTCTAGCTACTAATACTAATTACTCTAACTCGGTCTGTATTTGTTTTTAAAATGTACATAAGTCAATAACTATTTTCTGATCACCTACTAGAAGACTTTGTAGTTGGTTGACTCTGTTTTTTTCTGAAAAAAAAAATAATTGACATTAATTTAAAATATTTAAAAAAAAAAAAAAAAAAAAAAAGGTCAAAACTAAAGAAGTTAGAATGCCTATCACTTTTTACTATGTTCTAGAAAAATTATGTTCTAAAATATTGATTATTAAATTTTGTGGAGATTCTACCGCAAGGCTAAAGAACATATGGGTAGAAGAAGCTTCAAGATTTAGGGTTTTTTTTCCTTTTTTTTATTTTATATTTTGTTA
The DNA here is from genome assembly GCF_041222555.1 of Hakea prostrata. NCBI lineage: Eukaryota > Viridiplantae > Streptophyta > Magnoliopsida > Proteales > Proteaceae > Hakea > Hakea prostrata. Next base: position 69,746,944 of record NC_142600.1, on the reverse strand, counting down.
TTTATTTTTTTTAAAATATATAGATCTTTGTTATTGACATTTTTAGGTATCAAATGCCAAGTTATCTTTCTTTTTGAAAGGTAAACAGCACGGTATTGTGATTTCGATGATATCTAACAATATCTAATGTTAGATGATCAAACACTTAAAAAGAACTCAAATAGAATGAGTAAATTGATAATAAAAAGATCAAATATAAAATAATTTTTTTTATTAAATTGTGTGAATATGAACAAATTTCATCTAGAAATAGAAGATTTTGACACCAATTTGTCTACAAATGCTAGGTGCCTAGGTCCTCTAGAAAGCCATGCAATGGATATCTAATTATATACGAAAATTTCTTTTTAAATTGACCATTTAAAAATCCCTTTTCTCATCAATTAAAGTAGTATCAAACATTGTTGTATAAGATATAAAGAACTTTGCAAAATGGGAAAAAAGAAAAAGAAGCCAACCTTATTCCCTCTACATTTGATCTTAGTTTATGTTATTCCTTTGTTTTTTAAAAATTGGGTGACATCCTCTTTTTACAACTTGTGTGTAATTTATCTCAAGACAAGAGTTTTTATTTTTTCCAAACATCTCAATATTAATTTAAGCAATGAAACATCTGTTGGATTTGAGTGTCTTGTATTCTGTGGGCCCATATAATTATAGTTTTTGTTGAATTTGTAATTGAAACAGGATTTGAGTCAATTACTAGTATTGAGTCAAACTTGTAATTACATTAGGATTAGGGTTCTAGATTTTCCTATAAATAGTCTCTGTGGGATAACCTATAGGTATCAATTTCTATAAGAGATTAGGGAATCAACCTCTGTAGAAGAATGGGGAATCAATCTCCGATTCCCTACGGGGATTGGGGTACCCATCCTGATAAGGATGGTTGAGGATGGAGGGCAAGCAAATGGTAGCATTTTGTAGGTGTGAGAGTGGTGTGAGGGTTTTCGAAAATAGTGAAACTATTTTTCTCTCTGGTGGACGTAAGCATAGTTTTGCCAAACCAAGTTAATTTCCCTTGTGTGCTTTGCTTGTGTTCTTCTCTGTTCGTGGTTATGCATCCATTATCCCTAACAACATCTCATGAAATATGAATCTTAATTTGTTTGTTATTTATGGATATTTTTCTTTTAAAAGACAACATTTAGAATTTTTAAGATCAAGATGGTTATTAAAAAGACGAAGATATCACAATCATTAGATCTAAAACGTGTCATGAATCGCCTTCTAAGAGCTCCATCGAGAAGTTTGCATGATAACAAACAAAAGTAGTAAAATTATAAATATAAATGATATTGGTAAAAAAAAAAACCACAATCTTTAACATATAGAGTTTTCTATTTATAGCCATCAATGAATGGCTTTAAAATTATACTTAATTGTCATTCTCATAAGGAAGCATGGCTCTCTGTCACATATGCGTTGACTTGTTTCTGAATCTCATTTTAATTTTTCTTCTGAAAACCAAATCAAAACCAATAAAAGTCAATAGAAATTATAGTATAATTTTGATGCATGTATGATTCATGCTTTGTACCTCTGGATTCAAACAACTCCAATAATGAGGGGAGAATTATGCTTTGAGATCTTTGAAAATAACAAATATATGGAAATTTCATAAACAATTTGCTTAGTACACTGGTATTAATAAATAATTTTTTGAATGAATATCCATTTTCTACAAATGTATAGATTAATGAAACCTCTTATAATTAATACTTTCTAACAACTAATCACCTTATATCTGGTATATTATTTGTTTTAAAAAAAAAACATAAACCTTACCTTACCTTACCTTACAACTATTTTGTGATCATCTACCAGAAGACCTTGGAGTGGTTGACCTTAAAAAAAAAAAAACAGTTGACATCGATTTAAAATTAATATATACAAAAAAGTCAAATTAAGGAAATGAGATACTCATCAGTCATCACTTACCTTGAAGATGTATAAAGTGTTTAAAATGTCTTTATTCATTGATATCTCTCATTAATTCATGAGAAAATTACATATGAAAGTTTCAGATCTTTAGCTATAAAATAGAATGTTTTATGGAATTATTTTACTCATATAAGTGGTCGAATTTACTTTACACAAACAACCCTTTTAGGGTTGGGGTTGAAAGTTGGAATTTGAAGGTCCAGACTTGCCCAAAGTCCCCATAGTGACACCTAGAGATGGGTTAGGGCTAAGTTAGGGCGGTCTTGTGTCAGGGTCAAGGTTGGGTTAAGGTCGAGTATTTGGCTACTTGATACAACCCTACTATCTTATATGATATTTTTGATAAATATGGATAACAAACAAAATTATGAATTACTTTTATTGTTTTGTGATTAAGGTTAGGATCATGGTCAAGGTTGGGTGTTTGATTTGACCCAATTCAAAGAGGCATTGCTGAGTTAAGGTCAAGATTATGCTAAGGTATTTAAGATCAAAATTACGAGTTCTAGAAGTGTAACTTAACTGCCAACGATAGAGCTATTCTAGTGGTTGAAACCAGCACCTCTTAATGAAGAGGTCGAAGGTTCGACTCTGCTGAGGCATATTAATATTCCCATTCTTCGGCTTAATAAAATCCCTTTATACCAACAAAAAAAGAAAAAAATGTGTAACCTAACTCAACCCTATTGCAGCTCTACCTAAAGATATATTAAGAACATGTAATGTACTTTTGTTTTTATTGATCTTATTTTCAAAAATTCATCAAATCGATAAAAGAAAAATAAAAAACTGTTCAAAATTACTTTAAAATCTATTATACTTTTTTTTCTTCCCACAAAATTCAGAAATGACATCTCTCTTTCAAAATGACAGTTTGTGTCACAATGCAACAGTGAAGGTAAGCTGTGCTCTTCGGTGGAGCCTTTTGCTTGATTTCAAACTAGTCACTTCACATTTCTGTATTGTCAATGTAAAAAGTGGACAAAGTGGAACTGTCCACTTTTTACATATGTGGGTGGGAAGTCAAGATCAAAAATATTATGGATTTATGGGCTATTTGGGTCTTCCTGAATTGAGCCAAAAATATAAAGGATGTCTTTGAATTTTTTTAACTTCTTATTATGTATTTCTGATAAACATAGAAATTTTGTTAATCAAAGTCTCTTCATTTTTCAAATGATTTGTTACCTTTTCAGTTTTCACTATTATGTACTTTTTTCTTTTTTTTTAGAAGAAGTAAATTATAATCAATGGGGGTTGATCCAAGTGGTAAGCAACTTGGTTCGCTTAAGCAAGGTTCCGTTTCGAATTCTTGTGGTGCAAAAAATCATCGCTGGAAGACTCACCCACCACAGCCAAGGTGTGCATCTCACTATCCATATAGAAACTAAGGTAATGGTCATTCTATATCTCCCGGTCTAAACCAGCAATTGCACGATCCGACCAAGTTCAACACCTTTTATAAGTTCGATCAAGCGTTCCTTCTAGATGGTAGCTTGCCCAAACGAGTGTACATCAACATCGCACCAAGAAGATGGAGAGGAAAAACAAACATAAGTTGAAGGAGGGTCCTACCCAACCAACAACCCGCCGGGATTCCCGCATCCTGCAGAGGAGTTCCAGTTAGGTCAAAGGATGAACTCTCCAAAGAGGCAGAGGGGTTTCCCGACTCCTCGATCTATGTGCTTTACCTTTTCTCCCTTTAGAGTCATATTCCGAATCCATAACTCCCTTACCATACTCTGATATAAAGACCTCGGGATAATATGATGAGGAGAGGTATTCAGAATTTGTGTGAGCAATTACTTGACGTTCTCTATTGAGTCGGAGGTGAGAGCGGGGGATAGTCGATATTGGGCGATACTTCGACTTGTTCGTCGGAGACGGCGACTTTTCGACCCCTTCGGTCGATGCTCGTATCTTGAACCCCGGGTTCGTGTCGCCCTTCAGACGACATACGGATTGATTGCGAGATTCCGACAATAAGTCGGCGACATAATGTACATTGATAGAAACTTGTGGGTGAGACTAAATTTCAATTACTCAATTTGCCTCCAGAAAACAAAAAGTGATTCTACTGACGCTTGAATCACCGGAGTGGACTTGTAGGCAAAATCAATCTAATCAGGAGAGTGGAGCTTCGCATCTGACAGGGATTCGCTTTTTACGTTCCTTCTGATCCAAGGTACCAGCAGGAACCCAGAAAAAATGACAAGAACCCTTGTTCGAAATCAATTTTTACATGCTTTGCCTGCCAAATTCACTTTATTTCTTTCTAGGGATGTAAATGGCTTGGCCCATTCCATAGTTCGAAAGGCTCTCACATGTGAGTTTAGGACTGAGAAGTCAAATTCCTTCATTGATTTCCAAGAACTGAACTCTGTTTCTGTTGGGCCTTGACCATCTCATGAATGAACATGTTTCCTGAAAATAAAAACAAAAACATTTCTGACAGTTTTCATAGCACAAAATCCTCATTCCTCAGGCACGTTGTCAAAACTCGACTACTTCCTACAAGGCATGCTCTCAAAACCAACTTTGTTGCCTCATTCCTCCAAGAAAACTCACAAAAGGACTTCTTAAACCAAGATTTTGTTCTTTACCCAAAAAAAAAAACCAAGATTTTGTGGAGTTGAGAAGCGATAAGCCACGATGATGTAGAGTGACCACTAATCACATTTTAAACAATTCAGACTAGATGTAGGGTCTACTACTGCTAAAACCAAGAATCCCTCTCAGAGCTACCAAACAACTACTATTCATATCTCATCTGTATCTCAACCATCAAAAGATAGAAAAATATGGTGACAAAAAATACGGATTCACATCTTCTGTAATTCTCTTTCCTATAATTCCCTGTAATTCCCATTTAGGATTGTGCCATGTGGCATTAAATAATCCTACGGTGACTCAATTCAAACTAAATCTGATTTATATTTAAACCCACCCATATTTTCCTCTCTCCTCTCTCTTCTCTCTTCCTGAAATTTAGGAATTATTTATAAAAATCCCTGAATCTCTGTGATCTTCTTGTCTCTCACTCTCTCGACACTTCCATGCTCACAACTCTCTCATCTCTTTTCACAAAATTGGAAAAAAGCCCTGAATTTGAACAATTCTCGATTCTCTCTCGTTAGCGATAACTTGTGGCTAAGTGATACCATGTCAAAGCAACATTTTGCCCTTGTTGAGGAAACCATCCATGGAAGAATTTTCAGGTTTGATACTCTTGAGATCACCGGGAGCTTAGATGCTTTCTCTGCCTCTCTGTAAAGATCTCCAAGTTCTAGTCAAAAAGGAAAAAATATATATAATCTCCAAGTCCTGCTCGTATAGATGTAAGTTTATTATTTTTATCATCAACAACAGATGATAAAAATAATAAACTTACATCTATACTACTAATTGCAAAGCTTTTCGTCGCCTCATTTAATTTAATCTCCAATTCAACCTCTATCCTTGCTGCAATTCCAAGGTATTCTAAATTTCGTGAGGAGAGAGAGGACAAAGCCGTGAGCATAAAAGAGAGAACTCTGCTGCAAATCCAGGGCCTTTTTCTGAATTTTGTGAAAAGAGAGGTAAGAGCCATGGACATATAAGAGAGAGGGAGACTAGAAAATGGCAAAGATTCAGGGATTTTTCTAAATTTCAAGAAGAGAGAGGAGAGAGGAAAATATGGGTGGGTTTAAATAAAAATCAGATTTAGTTTGAATTGGGTGACCGTAAGATTACTTAATGCCACATGGCACAATCCTAGATGGGAATTTTAGGAAAGGGAATTACAGAGAATGTGAATCCCAAAAAGTACCCAAGTCTTTGTGTGGAATTTCCATTACTTTCTTGAGTTTATGTTTATCAGGATGTTTCTTGCATATAAACATAATCTCCATTCAAACCATTGGCATTTAGAGACGCAGAGAAAAGGATGTAAACCAATACATAGGAGAAGACTTTCCTAGAAAAACAGGATGGGAGCTAGAATCCAAGGACCAAATTGCGGATCTTTGTATCAAGCCACAGCAACATGCATAGCCAAGAAGAGTACCTCTAGCTAAATCCTGAAGATGAATTTTGAAAACACCCAAAGATGCATCGGTCTATCCTCATAGCAAGCCAATTTATCCATCATCTGGTCCTGTCTGGTGGGTATCTCAAACCCTACTTTAGCAGACATGCAATACATTAGATAATTCACAAAGGGAGATACAGTATTACTAAGGCTGGCATTTTGGGACATGTAAGGCTCACATGGGCTAACTATCCTGTTGGTAACACCACCAAGTGCCTGGAACCCTACTCTCCACTTGTTCAACGAAGCCACTGTCCTCTCTCGCCAAATCAACCTTGGCCTCTTCACAGGCAAACTTTGAGCTCTGTCCATGTCAGTTATTGCAATTGCTGGTGTTAGCTCAAACAGCAACAAGAACAACTCCAACAAAGCCATCGGGAAATACAACGGCCAAGATGGAAGTGTAAAAAGAAAATTGCCGTACGCCATGCACAAAGCTCCTGCTTTTAGCAAGGTTTTGGGAAGGGATCAGATGTCCACAGCTTTACCCTGTTTTCCTGGACTTTTAAGCATGATCAAGCATCCAACAAATGATGCACCAAGCACAACCTTCAAGATCATCAAAATCAAAACTATAGAAAAACCAAAAAGGAGACAAGGCAATTAATTTATATATATGCAGATCAGGATAACTGCATTCAGAAAGGGCGAGGTTTCAGCCCAAGGCTACATAAAATCAAGTATTGATTGCCATTGTGGCTGCTTATATCAATTCCTGGATAAAACAAATGGATAGCAACCACGATTCTAGGGATTGCAAGGGGGATTAAAAAGCTCAAAAAACAGTTCACAAATTTGTTATTGCAGAATAACCCTTTCATCATCTTTTGAATCTTTGTGATTTCCCCTTTTTCCAACTTGAAAAGTAACACGTTGATAGCTCACTGCAGGTAAACTTTCCATTGATCCAGCATAGCTGATTATATAATCAAACGGTCCAAATCCATACCCAAGAAGGAAGGCCTCCTGTCCAATGAACTGCTTTTGTACTGAATGGATGACTACGTATCCACTGTCACTGACATATCCAAGTAGTGTCACTGAATGGGTTCTACCTTGGCATGGCCCATCCAATACCACCCCAATGGTTTGATGATTTCCAGATGAGTACCTGCTCTCAGGTAACAGCCCAGAACACCATATAACCTAAACACAACCCCTAGGGTTGGATAGCCAGAATAATTAGTTTGCATGCTCTGCCAAGATCTAAATAGATTCAATGATCCTAATGGCTAGTCTGAATCTTGTAGTGTGAAGTTTATTCCTAGAAAGGCAAACGGCATATCTGACCTTCTAGCTTGGAAGGCCTCTTCTCAGGGTAGTGAGAAGATTTGGCCAAATTCCACTACTTGGATCCATGAGCTCTTAGATTCCCATTCTGTAACTTGCCCCTTAGTTTCCCCTGTTTCTGAGGAATGAAAGTCTAATATACCACACCAAAAGGGGGGGGGGGGGAGGAAATTCAACATTATAAGGAGGTTTTTGTGTTCAAGTTTTTGCCTTTCACTTTTCTCCCTGTTGGTGAGGGATAGGGTTTGGGGGTTGTTTCTCCACACTAGAAATTTTCATGGACATTGCCAAAAAACATCACATGATCATTTCTATGCATTTCTTCAAATTTTGAATGATCCTAGGGAGCTTGTCATGCAGAATCATCTAGGATTAAATAGCACTCTGAGACCCTGACTCCTAAACAACATATCACCATGGTTAAGCTAGCTATATCAACCGATTATGTGAAGTGCAAATAGCATAGACACCCCATGTTAAGTTTCATAAGCACAGACACCCTAGAGTTGGAATTGTATTGGACACATTAGACCAGTCCATTACTGATATCCATTAAACCATCATTTTATTTTTATTTTTTTCCAATTCCAAAATAACCCTCAATTGGATGCAAGGTTACCCTAATACCCTAGAACTTAAATCCATTGAAAACCTCAAGTCATTTTCTTCTCCCTGGGCACTTCAAAGCACCTGAAAGGAAAATTAGTTCTAGGGTTTCTGTATGAAATGAAGTATGCTCCTACTACTACCAGTCCTCCTTATTACAAAACATTTTCTTTCCTCTGGCTCCAAGCCGCTTTATCATGCATATACTTTCCTAAATTGCTCTTCTTCGTGAGAGAACAATTATAATCACTTTGGTTATGGTATACTGCAGGACCATGCTGAACAAAGAAAATTGGGTGATGAACAGCAAGATCTGCAAGGTCTATCCATGCTCTCCTCTAGCATGAACCTGAAACTACCCTGTCCTCTATCCCCAAACAACAAAACACATTCAAAGATTCCTCCCACGCAGAAATTTGAACTCCTCGCCACTGATTCTCTTTCTCAACCCATCGTGAAGCAGTTAAAATTCCTTCTTGAGCGGCAACAGCAAAATCTTTGAATCTTTGAATCTTTGTCCCCATACCTCAATGACAAGGATCCCCGTGACCAAAAACACCATCCCCTCCGGCACTTCGATGGTCATGGCTGCTACTTGGCCAGAACAGAGTAAATTGAGTCAGACCAAACCCAGCTATCGATCAGTCCCAGGGGCTTCAGATTTCTCATCCTCCTTGTCCTCACCCACCACAGGAAACTCCAGTTGTCATCATTGAAGCAGTGGGAATGCAAATAATAAGAGCTAAAAAGGTTTAGTGATGTGAGTTACCTCTGGAGAAGAAAACCCCAAATCATATCTTTCAGCAAGCACAACCCTCCCTCTAATTTCAGCTAATATAGCATCATATCTATTCAGGTTTGCAAACACGTGAAGAAAGTTCAAACATTTATCCCCAACATTGGGAAAATACCTTTTTATTACAGTGCACACCATTTCTTCATGTGAAAAACCTCCGTCTAATTTAAGCTAATATAGTATCATATCTACCCAAGTCTAAACACGTGAAAGAGGATAAACTTTATTTCGAACATCAGGACATACCTTTTTATTGCAATGCAAACAATTTCTTCGTGTCACAATACCAGTTCTCCATTAAGACCTTCAATAAACCTGTGCTCATCAAGAGGAAGAGTACTCTTTGTATACCCCCAATAAAATCTACATTTTCAAATATTTTTTTCTTTCCATCAATAGCCCCTCCTGCCACTCATATCCACTTCTCAGAAATGCATCAAAGGTGACAAATGCACTAGTCCTATGCTTCACAACAAACACTAGTTTCCCCATGAAAAGGAAGGACACCTCCACCAAAGCCCCAACTTACTAATCATTATTAGTTGAGAAAGGAAGATATTAAGCCCCTCCACAATATCATGTTTCTCTATATGTTAAACTGATATCCACTTCTTTCCTACCCATTTTAGAACTTTTGGGTAACCGAAAGGCCACACATGACAATCCTGTGACATTCTCAATGATGTGGGAGAATAACATCTGAATTACCCATCCACCATCATAAAGAAGTTGATCCACAGGTATCATGGCTGAACCTTTCACAAAATTAGGTATTCTTCAATGGGGCTAGGAAAATTCAATAGGTGGAGGGGAGACACAAGTAACAATACCATATACTTGTTGAACTATAATCCACAAGCTACTTGATGGTATGCTTCAGGATATCAATCTTGCTTCCCAACTCGCTCCCTCAGAGAACTCAGTTGGGTGCAAGCTCTGGCTGACCTGCATTTTCCTTTTTTCCCCGCCATGTCGATTGGCCATCTAGGTGGGTATTTTATAGGGACTGGTTCTGAAACTTGGTACAAAACCTTTCATTGTCTTTTGACCATAATGTAATGTCTTTCAAGTCTCAATTAGAGTTTGGTTTCAACCACAGGTTGGAACTACTACAATGAACTATAAGTCTAAAAAACACTATTTCACACATAATTTAGTCGTCAAAAGTAATCAAATCATACATTTCATGGAGACCAGCTTCAATAAACACTAGAAATGTTCAAATTACGATAAACTAGTATACCGAAAGTACTGAGTACATCAGTCTACATTTTGAAACAAGCAATTCTGTGCATACATTAACCAAGGAATTCTGTGTATATTTTTGAAAGAATTCGGCGCATAGACCAAGTAGGCTTCCTATGCCACTTTATTGCTAGATTTATTGTAGATGTGTGCTAAATACAGTAGCAATGCAATGCATGAGCAAGACCAACAAATTTCCCAGCAGAAATCAACCGAAAGTACAAAGATGTAAACTTCCAGCAGCGAAACACACAAACTCGATCCGAGTTCTAGCAAGATATCTCATCTCTGATCAAGTTGAGGGACCATTATATGTAGAGTTGAACCAAATCCAGCCAAACCAAGATCTTGACCAAGTTATCATAGTTAGTGACTTGCATACCATCTTGACTCACCTTCTCAAAAATATCTCACTAAGATAACTTGCAACTTCTCAAATTAAGCTTGATGCAGAACACAGAAGAGGAAAAATATCTGGTTCCTTATATAACCAATTTATTCCCTACCAAGCCTGGTACATAATAGGATTCCTTGTAATTTTACTTATCTTTTTATGGAACTTTCGACAGGGTAGATACACAGGAATCTTATTTCAGTTCCTTATTTGAGTAGTTTCATAATTTCATAATTTGTTCTGGATTCCAAATGACATAATTTCTTTTCATGAGATATCCTTTCAATATGTTGGAGAATTTAGTTGAATATGAAATAGAAAATAGGTTTCAAGTATTACTGTCAGACCCTAATATCTGTTTGATCTCTCTCCGCACCTTTTTTCCTTTCTTCCTAATACCTTCGGGTTGACATTCCTACACTACGGTACCTACACCGTTGAATCTCAACTCCCAAAAATCAAGCCCTGTTGTGATGAGAAGCTATAAGTTTCAGGTCTGCTTTGCTGATCTCCACCAAGTCCAGTTTCAGATCTTTGTGCAAAATCTCATGCTTATTCACCAAAATTAAATTGAGGAATCCATTGAGTTCTGAGTAACAATCTCCACCTAAAACATCAAACCCACTGGAAATTCAGGAAGGAGAAATCTGTTTCGAACAAGCCTTCCCTGCAGTTGGATCTGTTTGCAGAAGGTTGAAGAAGGCTCAATCACGAATTATTTCTAATCATTATTTATCCTTGTTTCCAAAATTGCTCCTCCCTTATTTTATGCTCTTTTTCCATAGTGTATAAGATGGTGTGACAGTTTCTAAACCGCTTTCAAGTGTATTCCTAAACAGGCAATGTGGAACGAAACACGAAGAAAAAGAGGCAAAAATTACTGCTGACATGAGCAATATCACAGACTGTATTTTGCATTCATGAGAAAGTACTAAGAGATTCTACAGGGCTGAAGACAAGATCATGTGAAGAAATTTTTTTTTTTTTTTTTTGGGGGGGGGGGGGGTTGTGTGGGGAGGAGCCAATTGTCTGTGGAAAATTATGAATTTATTTAGTTTATTTATATATCAGTACCTTTCCTAGTTTTTGTGTGTTTTTGTACGTGTGTGCGCCCCAAGGAGAGTTGAATTCATCAAATATGAATCTGTTGTGACGTGGTCTTTTAGAGCTATTTGGTTTACCTGTAATTCTGTTATGTTGTAAAGGCCTCCTAGTAATTCCTTCCTCTTATTATTACTAAAAGTGGAACATGGTTGTCCTCTCCCAAAAGAAAAGTCGTTATTTTCCGTATTCTCTCTCTTGTCCTCTCTATTTCTACACGGTACCAAAGTGCAAACTTCTCTTGGGACTCTTACCCTAGACCTTAACAATTGGCCACTGCCATCTCACTCCTCCTCTGCTTTACTTTTCAACCTCCAACACCTCCCTTTCCATCTGTAACCGTCTTTCTTTCTTTTTTCCTCCCACGAAAGCCTTTCCAGGGTACCAGGTGATGTAACCCAGATCAAGGGCCGATCTTCAGGATCTCTTTTAAAGAACCAGCAGTAATTAGGGTTTAATTTTGTTGTTCTAGGTCTGATTTCAGTCAAATTTTAATGGACAGCAGCTGTAGGAGATCAATTAAGTGCTGCAGGTTAGCCTATTTGACTTCCAAACTTTGGTCTAGAGTTAGGAAGGGTCTAGGGCTAACTGGGAAGGCTATTTAGGGTTTGGCCAGGCTGGGAATAGGTGGGAGATTGAAAGAATTAAATCTGCTTCAACAGATTTGAAATTCCAGATTTAATTCTCAATGCCCAGGGTTTTCAAAATTGGGATTTTATGGTTTTCTAAGGTTTCTAAGTTAGGGTTAAGGTTAAGGTCAAAGGTCAAGAAGGGTCTAGGAAGGATGATCCCGATAGGGTTTAAAGGTTGGATGACTGGTTTGAGAGTTATGGTTGAAACTCAAAAGTAGGGTTAGGTTTTTAGGATTTTGAAAATCTTGGACAGCAAAGGAATTAGGGTTAGGCAAGGGTTTGGGTTGGTCCAATTGCACTGAATTGGGAAGGAAAGTCACTAGGGTCAAGGGAATGATGTTCCTAAAGTTTGGGACAAATCTAACAGATAGATTGCTATAGACCTGATCTTGAATTTTAGGTCTAAGAAAAGAAAAAGTCCGAAAATTCCAAAAAAAAATCTAGAAAAATAAAATGGATGTAGGGGGGTTAGGGTTTAGGGTAAGAACTAAAGTTAGGGGAGGGGAAGGGTTGGGTGAGCCCTAGGGGATGGACTTACTTGTAGGAGAAGGGGATATTTGATTAATTGCAGGAATATTATGCTCCTCTATGGCTGCCGCAGACTTTGGAGAAGAGACAATCTGTAATTGCAGAAAAAGTATTAGAGTTCTTTACATGGCACCCACTATTATTGGGGTGAAACTAGTGACCGCCCACTATATGCTGTAAATTACATGGCACCCACTTGAAAAATTACAAGTTACCCACGGCTAAGTTTTTCTGTTAAATGACGTGTAAAATTACCTAAATGCCCTTACCCCCATTTAAGTCATTTAAAATGATCTCACCCAACCATTAAGTGGTCCCTTCACCAATCTTCTACCTACATCTCTCTCTCTCTAATCGAAGCAACTGCATTGTTCTTTCAGAAGAAAGCAACAGCAACTGATGCACGTTTGATCGAAAGTGCCCCTGCTATGCACTATGCCTTGTCTCAACACTATCAACACCAAATGTGAACCCTAACCAGGAAGAACCTACCGGCAATGGAGAAGAAAACAGATGTAACCCCCGACCATTGAGTCTGCATATCTGATTCCTGTCCCCCATGTTTTTGGGCATTTGAATCAAGTCCTACAAGGGGGACCACCATCCAACCAATCACCGATTGAAACCCTTCCATCAACTTACACCGCCATGAGTCAAACATAATTGGCTTCTCTGCATTTCTACGATTCTACTCCCACTAAGAATTTTTTTTGGCTTTGCTCAACTTAACTAATCGAATTTTTTGCCCAGCTTTTATTTTTTAACAAACGAATAATTCTCGAATCCAAACTTGAATTCAAATTTTAATTTGTCCGCCTTTTTACCACTTATTTGATCAAACCATTAAATCAATTCATTGAATTATTCCAAATAATTCTCAAATGCTAAACAAATAACTATGCCCACGACTCCAAGTCTTCCCTCAATGCACTTCTTTATTCAATTCATCAAAACTGTCTTGTTACATGGTACGAGGGGCTACTTATAGCCTTGTTGCATGTAACAAGGGGCTACTTAGAGCCTTGGTTGCATTGAAGGAAACTAACTAGGATCAACAAAGGAAACCTACTTGAATTAAAATTCCCTAGTACAATTAGACTTGACTTCCAAATTAGGAATAGGACTCTAAAGTTAAGAGTTCCTAAAAAATACAACTTGCAAAATAAGATATCAACTTTAAGAAGGAATCCTACGTGAAAAATGGATTCCAACTAGGACTCCTACTCAATCAAGGACTCCAACCAACTAACCAACTGGAAAAGAGTAGATCCTTGCTCCTAAAAGCATTCTAGATTTTTCTGGAGCATCCTGGAACCCAAATGAGGTAGGGAAATGACCAAATTACTCTTCATAAGGTTCGGCCACTCCTTGGGTACATCAATAGAGGCCTGTTTTGGGCTCAAATTATGAGGGGCCCTATGGTTGCCGATCCTAGTTACATCACTAGGTCTTCCTTCACCTCACTGGGCTCTCAAATCTCCTCAAAGAATAATGTGAGATTCCTTGCCACGAAAAGTTAATCTCTAGCAAGGTTTGAGATCAGTTTTCTCAGGGCTTAGGGGTTTCTACCTTCTTAAGGCTTTTTAGGTCTTGATTTTGTTTTTGTCAATTGGATAAACTTTCTATAGGTTTGTGCTTACCCTAAGAATTCGATGTTGTTGCACATCATATATGAGTTGTTATGGCTCAAGGGCCTTTTATAAGATCTTGTTGTTAGGTCCAGTTCTCCTATAATAATGTATTGTGGCAGCAAATTTGCCAATAGTATTGCCCAAGACCTAGTTGGGCATATTAAAACAAAGCATGTGGAATTTGATTGCCATTTCATCAAAGAGAAGCTTCATCAAGGACTCATTTATATCCTATTTGTTTAGTTTTGTGAACAGTTGGCTGATGTCTACATCAAAAAGTAACATAGTATTGTATTTGAATAATCAAAACAGCAGCCAAACAAGATCTTTCACAGGAATCAAATTTAGATTGCACAGACTTGAGAATGAGATAGAATTCAGATGTGAAGCAAAGGTAAAACCTGGAGAGAATAGCTCTACAAAGTAGGGGCAGAATTTTGAACTAGATTAGGGTTAGGCTGAAGTGTAGAACCCCATTATGACATAAGAAGGATACTCTAGTATCTGATATCAAGTAGATGGTAGATCTGAGTGTTAAATGAAACAGAAAATGATCACTAAAGTAGGCTTGGTAATAGACAAGAAAGTGAGGGAACAATATAAGGCAATTGACGAAACAATGATAACCAAAAAATAAATAAAACAACACGTCGGATTCACACCACAAGGTGGATTAATAGGATCAAACACCAACCTACCTTGATCAAACACAAGGTTTCTCCATAGAGAAGCAAGCCTAACAATGTAACATTGATTTCAAAATGATGAGTGAGTTGCACCCTCTTACATTAGTTCTTTTATATAGCCATTCTATAATACATAAACATTAAATATACCATCCAACCACTGGCTAACATCCACCTAATAATTACTCAACCACTTCCTAACTCTTGACAAAGGAAAACTCCTTTGACAATGTGTTCTTTTATTTTCAAAGTACAACCCCTTTTATTGATTTTTTTAAGAACTAAACTTGGGCCTAAGTCTAGCCCATAAATATCAAAATATGTGGGTTGGCTTTAACCCACCAAATAGTCCTAGCCCATGAAAGCCATGGGCTGATTTGGGTTATACCATTGTGACCCATTGGGCTTCTTTTTTCTGGCATATGTCTTCAGCTCTGCATCAAAGGGCATGTGAGTATGTGACATCCATACACCAACTTGTGGGGAATGTTGTAACACAAGGTTCCAGAGTTCTTTGGGTTTACTAGTGATACTGTAATGTTATAAAGGCCTAGTTGTAGTTTCCTATTTCTCTCATCAGCCATAAAACATGGCTGTGCTCTCTCAAGATAGATACAAGTTGTTATTTTCCCATTCTCTCTTGTTGGACAGAATCTCTTTGTATCAGTAGCTACAAGAATTTGCATGAAATATGAAGATGACAAAATAATATTGTTAAGGATTGCATGTAAGAACACAAAGAGGTTGAGAAAACATTACCTGGTAGATGAGAATGTTGAAGAATGAAAACTAACTGCATGTATCTAACTATGCCTCATTCAGGATAAGAACCTAACAAGATGGCAGTGCAAAGATTCCCAGTATAAAAATATGATGGCTATATCACGACCAGAGTAGCAACTACCTGCACGGCTGCCAGTATCTAACTATGCTTCATAAAAAGCAACACAACCAGAATGGCTTCCATAATGATTAGATGCTGCAAATCAATCTAAGCAAGCAGCAGAAGTTGTTTGCTAGAAATGCTACTGAACTGAACCTGAAATGCTGATTCCACAGCCATGTAGGTGTATAACTGCCTTCTGGTGGCATAGATGTGTAGCAAAAGCCAAATTACACAAATAAGAGACACACTAACATAAGTACTTCAGAGACCCAATAAGGATAAAAGTCATATGGACTGTCAGAAGAACCAAGCCTAACATATCAAAATTCTACAACATGGTAAAAAAATGTTAATGAAGCCTGTGCAGGAAGCCAAACAGGGGGGGTACTCCACACAGTAACCCAACAATAAAGATGCCAAAGCATGTATGGTAGGTCACAATCTTCATTGTACAGAATTTACAATCCCACAACCAACTAATGGTCTTCGCTTAAGCTATAACTATGCTGAAGTGGCCAAATCAAGTACTCTAATTTACACAATCTCCTCATGTCTGAATCCACTATCTCCACAATCTGTACTAGGATCCAAACTGCAAGGTGAATCAAACCACTTAGAATTATCTGGGTAGAAGCTGTCTACCTGTATACCAACAAGACTAGCATCGATTGTACCATCATGCCTGATGGGCTTAATCAACTTAGAATCCTCACAATCAAGGATGCTCTTATCATCAAAATCACCACAAGCATCTTTCAACCACTTATCAGATTTACAATTATCCGTCATCATCAATTTCCTACTCCTACAGTCTGTTCTGATTCGATCCCAAGATGCTACATCTCCGAGTGTCTGCTCAAAACTGTCATCATCCTCGTCAATGAGTTCAGTGTCTTTACCATCTACATATAACCCACCGTGCTGATGGTCATCCCAATGTGCCAGCTCATGCTCTGCCACCAAAATATCATCAGCCTGCTGCTTATCGTGTAGTAATCCAACAGGCCCAGATGCATCCTCCCCTAGACTCCTAATCCTACTCACAATATCTGACAATTCTCTAGAAAATGATCCCAACAGCTCCTGCGGGGTTTTTAAAATTTTCCCTTCAAGCAGTCCAATTTCAGCCCTAAGTTCCTGAATCTGGTGCAAAACTGTAAACTGCAAATCACCATCTTCCTTACTCAAAAGGGAAAAGGCATCCGTATCTTCATTCATTCCATAAACAGTATCCTGATCCATCAAGAATCCACCTTTATGCCCAACAACCCTATGTATGATCCTTGCGTTCCCGTCCAACGGTCCAGGTTCATGGCCAGAATGCACAGCATACAACTTGAACACAGCCACCCCTTCTTCCTGATACACAAATGTCTTGTCCTTCTCATTATAGTTGGCAATTGGAACAATTGCCCTGATCCGGAAACCACAACCGCACCGTTTCGACGCATAAGGCTCCCTCTTCAAAATCCTAGATTTCTTCGCCGCAGGCTCCCCAGCACGATGACACGCATAATCCTTAACCTCCGCCATGAAAGGTTTGTACCTGATATACTTCTGGCGAATACAGAGAACAACCTTGTGCTTCGCCGCCAGCTGCTGAAGACGGTGAGGAACCTCCTTGGCAGGGACATCGAAGGACTCCGTGTACTCAAATCTGCGTCGTTTAGTTCTAGGAGCAGAACCGGACGCGTCGGAGCACACGGGACAGGATGTAACACAAACCCTAATAAAGGACTCGGGAATTCCATAGAATTTGGCACCTACAGTCCAAACTTGTTTGATTCGCTCAATGGTCTCCTTAAGCCCTAAATGCTTAAGATCCGCATCACCATGGAAGCTCGTAACGATGTCTTGCCACTGATTAACATGGGATACATACTGCTGAGAATTATTCTTGAAAAACAATACCTCATGGCCGTGAGCGTCGATTTGAGCGTTGAGCTTGTCCTGGATACGCTTCCAGGCCGTAAGATAAGCGGTATCCTCGTTACGGTCCTTCCAGACAGAGCGCCAGCTCTTCAGGACCGGCCGAGGGGTGGCGCGGCGGATCTCTTCGGGCGTAGCAAGGCGGCGCTCTAGAATGCACCGGACCATCAGAGCATGGGAGTCGCGGTTGAATGTGTAAAACTGAGAAGAAATATGAGGCTCGGGGTTGATGTAGACAGGGGCACGCTGATGTACGCTTGAGGGAACGGCACCGGCAGTTGCAGAAGAGGCGACGGTGGTGGAGTGGTGGTGGGTGTCGTCTGCATCGGAGGAGGAGCTAGGGCTTGGTGAGTCGTCGCGTTTGTCTTCATCTTCTTCTTCGTCGTCTTCATCTCTGAAAAGCATAATTTCGGGCAATAAAGGGAGAGAAAACGGTTCTTGTTGGTGAAGTTGAGACGGCGATGACGACGGAAATGGTGGTTGCGGTTGCAATTCCTCCGGTTGCTCCATGATTTGGTGGAAGTAGAAGTGGTGGTGCTGAGCCTGAGGGTGCTAGGGGCGGAGATCCTGTGTTTCGCTGGGGCTCATGAGAGAATCTATGGTGATGATTAAAGACTGACATCGGACAAATTTTATTGGTTTTCCTTTCCACTCTTTTCTGAGCGAGCACCTTCCTCGTGTCACTTTGCCAGGAAGCAGAAACTCACAAATAGTGACAAAAAAAAGAAGGGGAAACTCACAAGCAAAGACCTCTCCAACCAACCTGCCCCTTCACAGTGTGGTGCGGATGGATTGAGGGGACAAAGGTGGGTGGGGAGGATCTGGAATCGTGTGAGAAGAATAAACTGAGTAGAGAGGAAGGTAAGCCAGGTGGAGAAGATCTAAGACACAGAGTTGGCTGTGTTGGTTGAACTTTTGCACGAGCATGTGTATATCCATACCCTCTCTCATTTTATGTCTGTAAGTCAAATTCCATTTGACCTCTTTTTATGGTCGAAGAAAACTTTTGACCTCAAACAAGCTAGCTTTTCTTTTTTTTTTTTTTTTTTTTTTTGGTAAGCCTTGAATTATCACGTGCAAACCGTAATGTATGACTTGTTATTAACTATTAAGATATTTTTTTTTTTTTTTTGGTAAACAGACTTTTCATTGAATTATCACGTGACACCGAGCTGAAACATCAAAACTCAGCAGGAGTGGTAAAGGCCAAATAATCAATCCGGACAATGACTTGGCCACCAAGAGTTATTAACTGATTTAATCGCCTAGGAAAGACACAATTACAATTCAAAATGGGAGAACAGATGTATATCAGCATTGGAGCCATATCCCTATTTCTACTCCTGTGGTTTTTTGAGGACATTGATGTACTTTTGCAATCAGCTTCAGATTGCTATGCCTTCACCTAAGGTAAGAACATATATGACGAAGCAAGCTTACCGATTGAATCTTGTAGGTCGGAGTTGCAAGATCACCTCACCATTAGAGTTACGCAGTACAAAGCCCAAACCCATGTTGTCCCATTGTTCGGCAAATGACGCATCACGGCCCGGGTGGGGCCCCCCGGGCGGGGGGGGGGGCATTGTTTGGAGATGTATTCTTATTATGTTTTTGGCTTTCTTAAGACTCAAAGACTCATTTTAATGGTAGGATGGTTAGTATTGTTTTTCTATACAATAGCTTAATTACTAAAAAGACTAAAATTACTTATGTCTTCCTCAATGTTAAGTATGATTTTTGGAAATGTATTCTTATTATTTTGAATTTCAAAAAAAGACTACCTCTTACCCAAAAAAAGGCTACCTAATTTATTTTTGTCTAAAAAAAATAACTTCATTGATAATGCCAAATTAGATAGTAAATAAATGAAAACCTAATGGAAGTGGGAACTTCCTAAAATTAATAACATCAAATTGGAAAGTGTTATGGATGTTTGCCTCAGACCTATGGGCCCAGGTGAACCAACCAAACCAATGCTTTGGTTCGATCCTGGTTCATTAAACCCTGGTTTGCTAGCCTCGAATGGTACTTATCCCGAGGCACTTCTCAAACAGAAAAGCTTACTGAGAAGAACATCTTCTAGTGACAGCCAATTGTCCCAAGAAGTTTCTTGGCTGACCTCTCAGCAAGCACCCAACAAGCCACTTCTCAGATAAAGTAATATTGTCAGAGGACTCTGTGCATATCTCTCAAACGTTAATCGTCGCATTAAATTCAGCATTCAATGCACTTTTAAATGCAAATTGACAATCAGGAGGTTTTTCATTCGCCCACCACTTACTCGAGTACCACATCCTAGCGTTTCGTTTGCCAAAAGGTGGGCTTGTAGTCACATCTATATCAGAGGTGATCTGATTTTCTTATTCGGTAGAATTATGTACAGTTGTAAAAGCTTCTTGGGGAAGATTGGGACTTAGCTTATTGATCAAGACATGTCCCCCAAACAATCACCACCCTCCTTTCGAAATCCCTGGATCTAATGGTTGTGCAACATTTTCACTATCACTAAAGTATGAGGAGAATAAATATGCAAATACTCTAGACAAAAGGTAGGTCCAAAAAGAACATCAATTCTGGTTCATAACTCTCCGACGAACAACCTAAGAAGACATTATCTTCATCTTCAGATAGCATTTACTTTTTCTTGTGAGGATTCATGTTCAACGAGATTTGACTTAATCATTAGAGGTGGCTTCTTGTCCCTAAAGGTGGTCCACTCTCACTTTCCTTGTTTCCTTCAGGACCCAATAACCAAGTTCACTCCTTGAACGAACCAGGTGGAGCGAAGTCACATTTTGGAACAACGGAAAGTAAATAACAAAAATTTGAAAATAACACAAAATCAAAAAGTAAATATAAAAAAGCTAAAAATAATGAGCTACCAAATTAGGGTTAATTTTTTCCTAATTACTATGGTAATAATGTAATTTAATATAAAGTATAAATAAGTAGAATAAAACCTTAGGGTTATTTTGGGATTTTTGAATAAATAAAAGTTGTCACATCATCACTTAACTAACGGGAGTAAGTGGACAACAATAATTACAAGTAAATTCTAAGGTTGGATTAGCAATTTCAAAAAATATAGGAGATAAAGTAGTAATTAAGTTGTAATATAGGGGGACAACAGTACTTATCCCTTTAATGTTTTATTTTTCGGATCTTATTAGATTTTTCTTAAATAAAGTTTAACAGGCTGTTGTTCTTGTTTCTTAGTTTAGTTTTTGGCGAAATTTAATGTGATTAATCACAGTAAACTCTCTGCAGTTTACTTCTCAGAATGCAGGTTCTGTAATGAGCCCCACAGAATCAGTGTTCCCATCAAATACCTCCAGGTAATCGCCAATGCGGTTACCTTGAATTAAGTTGCAATTCTAAAGAATGTTTGGGCCACATCATAATTAGGAGAAGTTAAAAGCTTTAATATTTATTTATTTAATTAAATGAAATCCAACAAAGAGGAAATGCTTTTTATTGTAATCAATGAGCATATATAAATGCAAACCAATATTTTGACTTGATCAGATCAAGAAAAAATTCCTAATGGTTCTATAAGTTGGGCCTCCCCATGGTGGTGAGAGAAACACCACATCTCCCTAATGAAGTTCAAACAAATAAGACAAGAAAAAAGTGGGGCATTCTTTATTTTCAAGGCTGCAGCACCATCCATCACATATGACTCTCAAAGCATCATTTAGTATAGCTATCGTTTTCATCACCGAAACTAAAAGTGAATAGAATCAACTTTAAAGTACAATATACTCTTAGTTTTCTACATCATGTTTCCTCATTTCTGGTGCCTTTTACTAATTTTATCCCCTTATTTTTCTTTGCCAAAGCCTTAACATTATATGAGAAGGAAATAAGAGGACTGATGGAGCATAGTCTCATTACTTAGAGTTATTCTAAACAGTTTCGGTAGGCGACTTGAACTTACAGTGTGAAGAAGTGGTGATTTTAACTTTGTGCGACAAAAAATGTATTTTAGGCCCTGCAAAATATAAAATATTTTATTATTACTAAAATCCACCAACAAATTGGAGATGCATGAAAGAAGCATAAGCAAGTCGAAAAACAACAACGATGTACCTACTCTTGGAACCCCTTCCGTTTGAAAACTCGAGATTTTTTCCCGATGAAAAAGAATGATGAAGAAGCAGAAGCAAGTCGTGGAAGAACAACGATCTATATGCTCTTGGAACCCCTTTCGTTCGAAAACCCAGAGATTTCCCTATTGTCATTAAAACCCACCGTTGTTCGAAAAAAGTTTATAGAGTTTTGTCTTTGACTGCACCGTTAATCTGCAAAGTTATCTACTTTTATAGTCAGAGATTTCACCCTAATCCCATAAATTTACAAATTCACATAAGGCAAAAAAGTGAATCTCTGAATTTCACGAATCCACGGACTCACTCCAACCAAACTGGCATAAATCTCCCATTTATGAATCTAGAGATTTGAAATCTCCTGATTCAAGTAACCAAACGGACCCTAAAAACATGAAAATGGAATGCAAGAAGGGTCCCACAAAGGACACAAGTGGGGTCCACCTCCTCCACCTCACAATTCTATCCTTAGTAGGCAATCGTTCTTTAAAAGCTAACCCACTCACGAATGAGAGACTTGGTTGAAAATAGCCAATAGGCCAGCTCAAGAGACCTTAGTAGCTAGAGTCCAAATGGCTTCCCAAGCATAACGCAAAGTATCCACCCCAGTTTGAGTTGGCATCCACACCAGCATATCATGAGCAAGCCTGCGATTCAGCCTTGTAGTAGAAATCATGTACCACCTAGACCTGATGACCAAATCTGAAGTAAGATTGACCCAATCAGAAGCATCACCTAGTAGAGAGTCAACAGTAGTAGTGTTTGACTTATGAAGAGCTTTCACCACCAAAACCCCTTCTCTAACGAAGGGACTCCCTTACATCCATGGGTGAAACCAAAACGACTTATCATTCCCATCCTTCAGTTGGTAACACATGATTGTGCACACATCACGAAGCTTAAGAATAACACTAAAGGTATAGGAACAATAAGTCAACTGTAGTGTAAACCATAGGATATAAGGACTAAAAGGACAACCTTGTCGGAACCTCCATAAGGGATTATCTTGTTAGTAAGTTGGTTAGGATGGAAAAGTATTTTGGCAGTTTGAGATATTGTTAAAAAAGGGCCTCTTGAGATGCATAGGTAATGGTCTATCAACACATATATCGGGATCCATGGATCCCAAATACCATCTCATTTCCGATATCCCTCTAGAGATCCCCCTCCTTTGGGTTCCATCTTGGTAAATGAACTTATAGATTGGGACAGGAAGATTTGGAAAATCCCTCTAATAAATTCCCCATTCACTCAAGATGAAGAACGGCTATACTTTCTTTCCCAATCTTTTCTCTTGAAGTTGATGATGCATGGGTCTGGAAAGAGACTAAGAATTGGAGGTTTAATGTCAAGTTAGCCTATTATGTAGCTTTGTCTACCCAAACTTTCCCACAACAATCTCATGCCTCCACATCTTCAACTGTTAATTTGGGAAGAATTTGGAAAACAGACACTATTAATATTTCCCAAAAATTAGAACATTTCTATGGAGAGCAGCCCATGATGGAATTCCAACTCAAAAATCCTTGTTTAAAAGAAACAGTAGTCTTTCTCCAATTTGTTTGTCCTGTATGACACAAGTGGAAAGTATTCCAAATGTTCTCTTTCATTGTGATCATGCTAAGAGTCATTGGATGGCCTCACCTTTGAGAATTGACACCAATGAATTTTCGGGCAACTCCCTATATGACTGGCTGGACTTTAATAGACTTTCATTCTGAAACCAAAGGGATATTTTGTATAGCTAGCATGGGTAGTATTTTATGTTGGATTATATGGCATGCCCAAAATGATTTTCTATTAAAGGGTAAATGTCTTTCTTTATCTAATTCTATGCTGTGGTTTGACAGGCTCTTAAGTGAAGTTCAATTCCTTTAGCATGAAGTTAATTTGCAAGATCTTCCAGACCATCAGAGTACATTGGTGGGGGACACCTGTTAGCCACGTTGCAGCTTCAAAGTCTACTCGGATGCGGCGTGTATACATGTTAGCAGGAGTTATACCATTTGGGATGCAGCTGTTCTTTCTGTGATGGCAAAAATATCATTTTCCTTAGGGTTTTCAGTGCTTATTATGGAACTTGAAGCACTTAAAAATGTTGTACTTTCGGTTATTTCTCTTCATATTTAGCTGGTTGTGTTCGTTCAAGAGATATTAAGGCTTTCTGCTAGTTTGCAATTTGTTAGTCTTCGGTTTATCAACTGACCTAGTAATTCTCAAGCTGATATTTTAGCCCGTGGTGCAAAAAATGTTCATGCAGTCTCCACTTGTTGTTCTGTAAACACTTTTATTGGCATCTCTAGCATCAGTCTAGAGAGATTAATATAAGTTTTATGTTGAT
The DNA here is from genome assembly GCF_041222555.1 of Hakea prostrata. NCBI lineage: Eukaryota > Viridiplantae > Streptophyta > Magnoliopsida > Proteales > Proteaceae > Hakea > Hakea prostrata. The sequence continues at coordinate 69,722,760 of NC_142600.1, read as the reverse complement.
TTAGAAGGGGTAAAAAGATCTTTCAGCATAAGTATAACGAAAGATTTGCTCAAATAAGTTTTCTTGGCCACTTTCATAATGTGGTACATATGGCGGGCTATGAATGAGTTGGTTTTTAACAATGTTCGTTGGTCTCCAAAAGAAGTTTTGAGGCTTGCTAGTAATGCTTTTGAGGAGCTTTCTATAGTCGCTATCATGTCTAAAAATTCTTGCTTTGTTGTTTTTTTTTTTCCTTGACAGGAGCTTTCTATATGGGGAGGGGAATATTACTAATATAGGTGCCGCCAAATGGGTGCAAACCCAGGATCTCCCCAGAAGAGATTGAGCTTTTAGCCACTCTACCAACCCATCATTAGGAGGTTGCTTTGTTTCTATAATGATCGATTGTGAGGAAATGACGACATAGCTAGATAGATACCGCCAAAGAAGGGTTTTGTTAAGCTGAACTGAGATGAGGCCTAAATAGAATACTTCAATAGAGGGACAAGAGTTGTTAGAAGAAATAAAAAAGGCAGGATGCATTTCAACGGTATTTCTTGTAGTTTAGCATTGCTTAGGACGCTTTAGTTCGCTTGGACTTAGCTCGTAAAAAGGATTCCGCAGGTATTTAGAGGTGGATAACGATGGATCCACATCCTCTATAATTCCTTTTCCTACAATTCCCTATAATTTCCTCTTAAGATTGTGCCATGTGGCATTTAAGTAATCCAACAGACCCAATTTAAACTAAAATTTAATTTTATTTAAACCCACCCATAAATTTGAATTTGATTTAAACTCTAGTTTATTGGGTGACTGTTGAATTACTTAAATGCCAAATGACACAATCATAAGAGGGAATTGAGGGAAAAGAATTACATATCTTCATACTATGGTTCAATTGAAAACTTCCCATTCAGCTAAGGTGTTGGTTATAAACTTATTTTAGATGATTATCTTTGGCTGAAGTAGTAATTTGATCAACGATCTTTTTCTTATGCTCCTACACCTGCTATAATTCAATAGTAGATTATTTATCCAGGTTGACTTTTTTTCCATGAATCTCCCAATTGAATAGCTTCCTAGTCTTAGACCCGTTCAACAAAATCAAATAGTTGTTTGCGAGGCATCTGAGCTGTTCATGTTTTAATGGAACTGGCTTCGAAGATGAAATGTCTGCAGCTATCATTCCCGATCCCTTACTTCCAAAATCATCCGTATGGTTTGTATTTTTCTGGGATATATGTATACAACCCTTGAAATTTACTACGAAGACTGTACGTATATATTATTAACCTTGAAACTAATGATTTTCCTTTCCAAACTCGACTGAGACTCCTTGAAATTTTCTTCCAGAAAACCCGTATCACAATCTATATGAAACTAGAAGTAGGGAATAATGCCACCAAGAAAGTTTTATCGTGCTATCCGGTTCAGGCCAAACTACCCAGTTGCTTAATGATATCTTAACACAAAAACTGGCCGTTAGCCACAGGTTGATTGGTGTGCACTGTGCAGCCATTCCAATCGGCATCAGCCATACTTCAATAGACATGCGAAAGAAAAGGAAGGTTTGACGAACCTTTGCATATCAGCATATGTGAAATGGATGCGTACTTACATTCAAAAGTCTGGTGAACCATGACAGGCAATCCCTGACGGAGAGGAAAATATTTGGGTTGGGAAGGCATCTCTCCTTGGTATCTGGAATTAGTTGAGAAAATTGAAATTTATATTCAAGATGGGGTGGTGGCGCAGTTGGCTAGCGCGTAGGTCTCATAGCTAAAGAGTGATCCTGAGGTCGAGAGTTCGAGCCTCTCTCACCCCATGTTTTAATTTTTGGTTGTATGAATCCTGAAATGATTCAAAAATTAATTATTTTGTTAGTCTCAAATCTATCAAAGTTCATAGAGTTCGAGAATTGGCCTCAAATCTATCGAAGTTCATAGAGTTCCGCTTACTCCACCTGAATCCGCAAATTTTATTAGTTTTATACTAGGGTATAATCCATGAATTTCATCTAATAGCCAAGAATTAATGAATTAATTCATGCTTTTAGGAAAAAAAAAAAAAAATGAAATCCCCGGATTGGGCCTAAGTTCTTGAGTCGGGATCATCTTTGAGCTCCCGGAGGGCTTTCTAACCACAAAAACACAGTGGGGCCCATAGGTAAAAAATAGAATACTTCAAAGGTACCTCAAAAATTCTTCTTGTGATTGGGAGGAAATGATAACATAGCTAGATGGTTACAGCCAAAGGAGGGTTTTGTTAAGCTGAACTGTGATGAGGCCTAAATAGAATACTTCAATAGAGGGACAAGAGTTGTTTGTAGAAATTAAAAAAAGCAGGCTGCATTTCAATGGTGTTTCTTGTAGTTTAGCATTGCTTAGGAGGCTCTATCTCTCAAATCAGGTTTGGACTTAGGTCGTAAAAAGGATTCAGCTGGTATTTGGAGGTGGATAAGGATTGCCTTGAACTTCATACTATGGTTCAATCAGAAATTTCCCATTCAGCTGAAGTGTTGGTTATTTTAGATGATTATCTTTGGCTGAAGTAGTTATTTGATCGACATTCTTTTTCTTATGTTACTACACTTGCTATAATTCAATAGTAGATTCTTTATCTAGGTTGATTTTTTCGATGAATCTCCCAATTGAATAGCATTTGTCGAATCCTTGGCTTTTACAACTCTTTAGAGTAGATATTGATCTACGAGTCATAAGTCCCGTGCAAAAGAGGAGGGTTGGTGTATTAGGTCAACAACTAGTACCCATAAAAAAAGCAGCAGCCAAACCCTTTTATCAGGAATTCAGGAATGCTATTCAGTTCGGATAAGGCTTAATGTTATGTTTGTTGTAGTTGATCTTTCACCATTTCCATACGGCAACTGGAACTACCTTTGGATTATGGGACCAACACCATACGGATGGAGGGAAGTCCACTCCATGCCAGTGGTTAAATTTCAATTGGAAGAATCTGGATTCTCATCTACAAGCTAGCTCAAAGACTTCTTGATACTACCACAATTGCAAAGTATCAAGCATATACATGCTAAAGCCTCTCAACTTCTGGGGCAGTTATTTTGAGCATATGGATCATGATTACCTACTGCTAATATATCATACTTTAACTAAGTTTTTTGAACTTCTCCAATATACATCTCTTTGACAGTTCCGAGAATCTCATATGAAATTTAGATATTTCAAACTACTTTATTTCCTAACCCTTGTTTTAATGCTCAACCTGTAGATCTAGATGCCATGGCCGGAGAGGAAATGACTTCAATCCATATAGTTACAGACATAACTAAGAAGAAAATTTGACTAGCGTTAGCATTTCCCCAGAAAAAGATATTTCAACAACATTAATGCTAACAAGTTCTTCCTCAGGGTAGATATGGAGAAAGTCAGGTGTAGTTTTCATGAATATCATGGAAATATCTAGAGAAAGAAATTTTGCAGCTTTGACAAACATGATAAAACCAGGCCTAGATGAGTTGCTCTAGATTTAGTAACGGGGTTGAAAGAACTATCAGGAATCTGGTGGCCGGAATCTTCCACATGGCAAGTATTTGGAGACAAACTCTTCTGCCAATGCTGATAAATCGCCATTGTTATGAACTTGATCAGTTTGGATCCTATAGTTTGCCATTCCGAATACCTCTTGTACCTGCATGGGATTCAGAAACGCTGAAACACCAGAAGCGGGTATTGAGTTGTCTGATAAAAGATGGAAACTTGCACAGCCAGAAGATTGATTAACTGGAGATACAGGCACTTGTGGGAGCTCCAATGTTGAGAGATGGGCTTGAATAAAAGCTAGCTCCGCCTGCAAATTCTCCACCTACACAGTTCCAGAATCCAGCTTCTCTTGATTAGTGAAGCAGCATGTATTAAAGCTAAGACAAACTAGGTTTCCGTTAGCAAGAACCCACATTTTACTGGTGAGAGAGGGAAAAACGGCATTGGCTGTGAGCTCTATTTGAGCTAGACAGGTTTTATTTATGGTGTTTGTATTACAAAAGAAGGATGAATAATACAAGAAAAGAAAGATAAAGTGAAACTAGGGTTACGAAGATTAAAATGGATTGTATATTAGAGTTGTGCATCTTGAAACATCATCGTGTAGAACTAGCAATCTGACTGAAAGAAACAAGTTTTTTCAGTAAAACAAAGAAAAAACAAGATTCATATAGAAGGACCTTATAGTCCTGAAATCAGTGAATATTTTAAATCATGACCGTTGAAATACTGGGGACTACAGTTCAGACTTCCATTCTGGAGACCTGTGAAACGTTGGATCTATCTAAGATAGTCAGATTATTTTTTCTCCCTCGAGTTGATAAAACACACGCAAATGTCAAAGTCTATAGACATTTAAAATATTTCTTGAGTTCCAAAGTTTACTTGCTTACTCCGGCAAGCAAAAGACAGTCTCGCACAAGAGAGACTAGTTGGCGACCCACCACGGCCGCCGTTAACGGTGGTGACCTTCATTCAACCACCACCACCACCACCACCCAACCCTAAAGACGTGAAAGATTAGAAAGATTTGAAATTTTAAAAAACCACTAACAGAGAAATATATATATGTACCTGTTGTTGAAGAGCAAGGATGTATCCTACACAGCCATAGACAGGATCTTTCAGTCGAGCCATGGCTTCGTAACAGATGGTTAGAGAAGCATCGAGACGCTCGTGAACAGGTAAACGTAGGAGGAGCTTGGAAACGTTGCTAGCACCAAACACTTTGTGCACCGCTGCAAAGTGGGAAGCACCTTGTTCTGAGCTGAAGTAGGGTGCAAAGATACAACCCTTAACACATTTCCGGCGTAAGAACTTGCAGGCACCACAAGGCCCGCAACCATCATTACTACTCTTGCTCATCTCTCTCTCTTTTTGTCTCCCTTGCAGATTCTGCTAAAGGCTAACAAAATCTGCTTTCTACACACAATGATGATGCACTCATCTCAGTGGGGTCTTGTTCCTGATCTGGGGTATTTAGAGAGGAAAAAGAAGGGAGAGAAGAGGTTGTGCTTGGGGTATTTGTTGATTAATATAATGAGGAAAGTGAGGTTAGCTCTGGTGGGGTTATTTGAAGGGACTAGTTTACAATTGGATGAATCAAACTTTAAAGCCACGGCAGGGCCTGGGAGACACCCTTGCAGCTGCTTGCGTGAAGCAAACATAAATGCGCCGATGCGATGGTAGCGAAGAAGCAGATCCCCAAGCCCTTAGCCTCTCAGCTTCCAACTGCCGTTCTTCTGACCGCGTGCGGCCCCCACGTGGAACAAACATCCCTTACTCTGGTCTGCGCCTCTGACTTGTCTCTTGTCATCTCAAATTTCCTCCTTCAGGACTTTCACCGAATACCTTGTTCGGGTCTGTCATGCACTGTTTCACCCATTTATGGTTTCAAGGCTTAACCACATTTCATGAGTCCTGTCGTTAGTGAGATCCTTGTGGAGGTAGAGATACGTGTTTATGATTAGTAAACTTAGCTTGTCCTTCATCCGTGCCATGGCCAAGATAGGATCTCACCGTTACCTAGCTGTCACAGTTGTTTCTCATGGGTCATTACATCCACAAGAAATAACCATGCACTCTTAGGTAATAACTTCACACTTGACATTTAAAAGGGATAAGGAGGTCATTATCTGTGGGTAAGGAGAGATTTAAATATATATACATATAGTGGTGGGGTAAGTATTTATCTTTTACAGTTTTTTTCCCCCACAATGATTAGGAGTAAAGGCCGTTGGTAGGTTGTGTGATGTAAACTTTCTTCTTGGTTGGATCATGCCATAACAAAAGGTCTCCTCGAAGCTTTTCAGATGCAGGTCGCGAGTGTTATTATCAATTCAGACTCAGCTATGGTGGTATTGATGGTGTTGAGCAAGTTTTTGTTTCCATGGAGGATATAAAAGAGCTTGCCTCTCGGTTCCAAGTGTTTGTGAGATTGAGCATCCTATACCCCTGCAAAACATGGTACCGAAAGTAATCCTATGTACATTACCCCCTCCAAAAAAATTTCTTCTTGGTAGGATATATAAGAAAATTATTAAAAATATTTAATGATATATTAAGTAGTATAAATATAGTAATGTTTTTGGAAACATTAAGGAAATATATAGAGAATAACCGAAGGCTTTGTTGAGAAGTGAAGAGCCAGAGGATGTATAAGAAAATTTTAAAAAATATATTTGAGGGTATGTTAAGAAATAAAAATGTAACCATCTTTCTTTATAATACTAATATGGCATACATTTTGTGAACCAAATTACATATATACCCCAAATTTTATAAACTACTATATTTACATGATTTAGAAATTACTCTATTATAAATACGTCCATGCCTAGTAGTTTTAAGTACAAAAAGACATATTTACCTTTGTTAATTTTTCTTATAAGTGAGAGCGAAAAGTTGAAAAATACTTTAAAGTCAATCGATTTTGTTCTTCACTTTCCTCTCTCTCTCTTCCCTCCTTTCTTTTCCTCTAAAAAAAAACCGAAAAGGGCTTTGACAGTATAAGAATTTTAAATATACAGTATATGTTGGGTTGTTACTTAACTCCGATATTCTAATGTTAAGGCTGCAGTTAAGTAAACTATAAATGTAATAATTTACAATGCTATCAAAAATAATAATAATTTATAAATCAAGTGATGTTTTTATATTTTGTCTATTTCGTAGAAGGAACAATTTAGACTCTTGGAAAGAAAAACTTTCTCACTGATTAAGACTTAAAAGGTACAACAATAGAAACATGTGTTTATCAAGTAAAAAAAATTGACAAACTGTTTTGATTTGGTGACTCGAATTCTTTTGGAGTACTCAAATGAGGTCAGTGAAGAGAAGACTCAAAACATCAAACCAAAAACAGAGGTAAACCAGTGTTATAGTCAGAATATCCAGTAAGAAGTGGATTTAGTACAATATTTTGCTCCTCTGATTAAGTCTGACATAGTAATGTTTAATATATATGATTGGGTTCAATTAAATATTATCTTTTCTTTTTGGAAATGAGGTTTATTCGGGCCACGATTACATCCTCAATGCGCTTTTTATATAATTAATGTAGGCGGGGCTTCGCCACTGGCCCCGAGGGAATTCAAACTCTGATCCCCTACGTGGAAGCAGGTGAGCTTTGCCAACTGAGCCACTGTTCGGTTTATTACCTCCAAATTTCTTTATATTTTCATCTGCAATAGAAGAAGTACTTCATGCACGTGTAATTAATCGTTTACCTACCATTTTCCCTCCAATTGACACCTAGCGTGCGGATGATGATCTCAGTGATGTAGTACCCTACACCAGCTTCCATTTGATCGCATAAGCATGATGCAATGGTGACAACAACAATACCATTTGATTTCTTCTCCGCTGTTGTTGCAGATAAATACACAATCAAGCATGGAAGCTGGAGCCTCTTGTACACTTTTTTCTCGGAGTAGTGTAAATTGCAATCTATCATTTAACAAATCGGCACAAGAACCGGCGCGAGAATTGGCGGTCAGCGCCGTCGTTGATTGACACTTGTCTTGTATGGTTCTGCGAGAAGCGACGAGGAAGCGAGGAAGCGAGGAAGCAAGGAAGCAAGAGATTTGTTTTTTGACTTCGAAGGAGCGGAGCTGAGGTAGTGTGTCAGTTGACAGAAAAAGCCATCAATCAAGTAGACAAGTGTTGTTATTTTACCGGCGACTTGACGTCGTCCTTTTCTTTCTTTCCCGGTGAAGCGTGCATCGCAGAAACAAAAGATGAATCTCTCGCGTCTCGCCAAGCTTGGTGTCATGTCACGGCGTGTCGGTGCAGTTTCACAGAACTGTTTGATCGTCAGAGGATCTAACGTGACGTTACGGTTCGTGAAAATTAAAGACAGATGTAGGATACAGTAGATGAAGGACCGTGCATTGTTTTCAGCAATTCAGTTATTTCTCTCTTTTCTTTTCTTTTTTTTTTTTTTTCATACCTAAAATTATCATGCGATGGAGTCGGGTTCACATCTTCTACAATTTTCATCCCTTGCAATTCCTGTAAGAATTTCTTTCAATTCTTTCTCTCTTTCTTTTATTGTAATAATTTATTAGGTTCAATTTATAATTGAATTATAATTCTAAGATTAAAATCCTCAGCGATGTACATTGGAGTGGCCATCCAACGGTTGCGCCGAACGTGTGCCACCTATTACATGACAAAATTGTAGCTGTTAGGTTATTTTCAAATCTATTTCTCTACAATCCAGTTCTAAAAATCAAATCGCAGACAAACAAGATTGCCACTTCAAGGAAGTGAATCAGATTCTACAGTTAGACATACCTACAATAATCGTGACAATGGAGCCCAAAAGGCCAAAACATATAACAGACGCTCCAAAGGAGTAGCAGTTTTTCCTCCCTACAAGAAAGGAGTAATAGTTGAACCATTTATTTGTCTTGTTAACTTCCCAGTGGATCTCATCCACAACTCTTGCAATTCAAAGATCCAATTTTTGAAAGTTAACAATGAAAACCCGTGAATTTGAAATTTCAAAAAGAAAAGTTGTCCAAAAAACCGATCCCGATTCCCCCTAAGATCATAAAAAAAGAAGAATCACATTAAATAGCCATGAATTAATACAACCTTCATTATCTGCTTTGTCTGCATCTTTCACAATTCAAAATCGTACAAGAAAACGTGTTTCACCTCCCTTTTCTCTTTAGAAACAATGGAACAGTTACTCACAAAATCTAGGTATCAGTTGCTGAAAAAATCATCCACATTTCCCCCATGCCACCTACCACTTCCCTGATCACAAGCCTAGAATCTCACTTGGAAATCTTGATGTAACATAGAAAACAAACCAAATCCTTCATGCACTCCTCCGCCGAGGATTCCTTCTAAATCCTATGGATAACAAAGATCATCAATTAGAACATCAAGAGTATAGAAGAAGATGCAGAGAGTCCTAGACAAGTTTGATCACAACTGTATTTTTCTTTTCCAAAGTGAGTCGAGGGTGCGTCTATGATTTGGTTGGGTAAATTGTACCGGTTTGGTTTTTAAATCGGTTTGTAGGGAGATATATTTGTAAATAACCAACGGCTATGATTTGTCAGGTAACATTTAATCCCTAATTCTAACCCTTGGATAATTTAACTGTCACGTGTGACAATTCTAAATAGGAATTATAGGAAATTGTAGAAGATGTGAACCCATGCCCCCTCCCCCAGTCTGGATGACCTCCCCATCAGTAGAAAATAATGTGTTTTTCGATACTTCTTGACCACAAAAGGATGGGACACACTTCTAAATAGGTATAAAAAAAAAATTAAAGGTAAGAGTCCAGTGGGTCCAACGTGATTGTCACTCTATTGTATAGTTTTGCTCTCCGAGGTGATTCCAACTCCAACCCTTCCATCTTACATCTATAAAAAGATTTGTCTCTAAACATTAACATTCTACCAAAATATACGTCTAAACGTTAAGAAGATCATGTATTAGAAAAATACACCAAAAGCTTTTAAGTAATTCATCTAAAGTTTATGTCCACTATTCAATATACGATGTTTCATTATAAGGAAATGAAGGAATGGAGTTGCAACCTAATCATGTTTTTACTTTTTACTCCTCTCTATTCAGAGACTATAACTATAAGTAGCAACAGGCGAAAACCCCATACTTTGAGGAAAAATGATCTATATGCCTACATCCAGAAAATGCCAAAAACAATAACACGTAACCTCCAAACAATTTGTAGCCTATAACTAGTCATTTAAAGAACCTAAAATTCAAAAAAAAAACCATGCCTACTGAATGATAGCCAACTTTGAAAAATGACCATTCAAACGCATTTATGGTCTAAACTTGGCTTTGGAACATTTCAAACAGTAAAATTTGATCATCACCATAACAAGATTGACCCCCTGAATGTATGATTGTGGAAGATTTGGCCCTCTTTCCCTTGCTGTTGGGTCATAAATCTCATAACCAGATTCGTCAAAGTAATAACAAATGATGAAATCACACAAGGACACAAACATTTTACTTGGGTCATATCTTGCAACTTACATCTAAGGCAAAGATAAAACCTCTAGTCTTTCACTATAAAGAATGAACAAGTACACCATCAATCTCGCACAAGACATCTCTCTTTTACAAGGATTATAAATCATAAATCTTCAAGAGCCTTTACAATACAAAAGCCCTAACTAATGAAAGAAAAAACAACGAGAATCACAAGCCCTAACAGTGCAACCAAGATTCACAACACACAAGAAAAAGAGGAAGAAGATAGATCGTGCAACTCATCTAAAAGGTAGCCCAAAATGCAAAAGATAAAACCTTAAACAATAACACAGATAGAAAACCTAAATGCCCATGCTTAATACATGAGAAAAACCAATATACCCCTAACTAATACATATAAATGATGCATAGATTTAAACCACATTACAATTTACAACAATGATCGATAATGGAAAATCAAGGGATAAGCATTCCTTCCCTGGTTTTCCTACTGTAATGAAACCATTATTTTATTTTATTTTTTTAAATGTCTGTTTAAATTTATGGATAAATTTTTATAAGTTTATGTTCAAAGGTTAACTGTTCTTTAAAAATGTCAACAAATTTTCAACGTCAAATAAACTAACACATGATAGTTATAGGTAACCGTGCAAGAATTTAGTCATCACGCGGTTTTGCATGGGACCATCCATCTTCTCAAGAGAACAGAAAATTCTTGAAAATGATGATCAGTATGATTAAAGTAACAGTAACTAATTGTATTATGTTAACGACAAAAACAATCAGATAGCTATTTTAAATGCCTCTCCAGCAACTACTTTGACTCAGGCTTTTTTTTTTATCAATTCTCATTATTTATTACGAGATTTTTTCATTATTTTAAATTATTTGGTATCTATTATCATTTTTATTTAAAATAATAGAAAAACCTCTAAAATCGACAATAGATTTTTTTGTCCATTATGGATTATGGTGGAGAATTCATTCTCCTCATTTATGTAGGAGTATACTTGAAATTTTAAAATTAAGATGGGATACAATAGGAAATACACATTATTTTAAAAAAACTCCTTTCAAACTCTCTCAAACACTACGGAAGCATAACGATTTTGTTGCAAAGTGGACAGGGACTCGAAGTGATGGATAAGGAAGAAAAGTGGATTCCAGTGCCAGTGATCGAAGGAGCACTAATAGTGCAATAAGGAGATCAGATGGAGGTGTTGAGCAATGGAAGGTACAAGAGTTGTGCACCGGGTTCGAGTGAACGGAAGCTCAATGAGGCTTTCTTTGGCTAGTCTTCACAGCTTAGCTATACAGAACGCGGTTAAACCTGCAACTGAGCTCGTAGATGAAGAACACCCAATGGCTTACAAGGGTTTTAGCTTTCAAGAATTCCTTGATTTTGTCTCTGTAAATGATATTTCCAAGGGGAGGTTTATTGAGAAACTTAAGTTGAAGAACAAGACAAGCCCAAGTCATGAATGAATGTAAATGATACAATCACCATACGACCGGGTGGGCAGGCCATGGCGGCAAATGAAGCAGCTGGTCATTTGAGGAGATCATCCAGAGAGACAAGGACTCCCTCCTACGATCCTCAAGATCAAGGAGGAAAGGAATAATTGTAAAGGTTAGGATTTGGGGGTCGTGAGTGTTAGCATATGTGACTCCGATAGGAGATTAGGTAGCAATGTATAGAATAAATTGTAAAGGTCAGTGAGTTAAGATTTGTTGGGGGGTGTGGGTGTTAGCATCTGTAATTCCCATTTGGGGATAAATAGCAATGTAAAGAGCTTAACATGACATGAATGAAGTATTTTCTCCCCTCTCATCTTCATTCCAGGAGGAGCCATCCTCTAAAACAACAGAGATCCCTTCCCCTGCAACTCGGTTGCTAACTGTAAAACCTTATTTCTTTTTTCTTGCAAGCTGTATCGAAATTGTCAAAAAAGATGGAACAGAAGGGTGTGTTACTCGTGATCATCATTCCCTTCCTGCTCCAACCACATGTGTTCCGACTTATAGCGTTATTGTCGAACTTTTGTGTGTCAATCGGGAAGAATGAAACAAGCCCATTCTGTGCTCGATCAAATGCCTCAAAGGGGTTGTATCTCAAGTGTTGAAGAAAGAGAGGTCATTTGGAGTGTTGAAGAAACGCTTTCCTATTTTAAAGATAATGCCACCATATAAGTTCAAAACTCAAGTTTTGATCGTTATCACTTGTGCTACTTTACATAACTTTATTAGAAAACAAGTGACTTCAGACTAGTCATAAAAATGATCATTTGTCCTTAAATTGATTTTTTCTATAGTAGCTTATGCAAAGTCTCAATTTTTTTGAACTACAAATGACATAGACCAAACCCGAGGGTCAGATGAAAAGTACCCTTAAGATAAATGGAACCAAACTAGTTTTTCTTGGATCTTCTTTATGGTTAGACCCAACAAAAGGCCCTGTACAATATCTTAGGCCCACTGGACTTTACTTGAGATACACAAGGACAGCCATGTAATATCAACAACAGTTTATTATAATTTTTCCATAATAAATTATTAAAAGTCATGCTTTTGTTATGGACAATGGATATACACAGACATGTATTATTGGCATGATTTATGATTATAATAACTAATAGTCCCTCATAAAAATAAAAGTCTTTTTTTTGGTAGATCATAAAAACAAAATTCATAGTCTAACATATCGTACCCTTTGTTCTTCATTTTCATCTTAAGGTTTTGTTGGAATAGGGAAACAATTATAGTGATAAATTTCAAATGATAGGATTAAGACATCGGAGGAAATCATTCAAATGATAGGATTATGACATCGGAGTAAATCATATAATTTATCTTGTAAATACTTTTTTATATTTAATTATGATTGTGTTCCTCCAATCATAAAACTATAATTTTGTTATGTTTGTCTTTTTATCCATTTTTCATGTTTCCTTGATTTCAATTCTAAGTCTGGAGATTTTAATTCCTAGATTTCACATGATGGTGCAAGTAACTTTTTTAACATAGTTATCAATAGAATACATAAATGTATAGTTAATCATTGAGATTTGATGCAGCATCTGTAATCATCAACATCTAGGATACATGAATGGAAAAGATTCAACAACCAGCAGTGAAAGATAAGAAACGTCAAACAATATTCATTACAAGAAATCCTTGCAATGAATTTACAATTTAGGCAAATCAGTCTTGTTCGTGGTGGAAAGAACAGTTAGAGACTTCTAGGCATCTTCTGCTCATGCATTTTTCAAATGGTATCAATTTCCTATTTCTTATGAGGTGGACATAGTTGCTGGGAGAAACAGTTTTCATGTGTGAATTTGTGGGAATTGTTGCTAATTTTTAAGGACCAAAATGGGAATGTCCACTCCTTAGTTGAAGGACTTTGTCCATGACCAATCGAACATGGTGGCCCATTTCCAATCCTGGTGTTTGGTCCATTTCAAACCCGACCTTGTGCTTTTGGTCTTTTTCAATGATTTCAATGAATAAATTGATTTTCACTCAAAATATATAAATAAGTAAATGATCCAAAACATCACAAAATTTCTCAATTTGGTCCTTCAATCAATTCCTAATTCTTTAATTTTGAAGAATAAAACAAATCACCAATTCTTTCATTTTAGGGTAATTTTCATCTGGACCCCCTGAGGTTTGGTCCAGGATACTTTTAGTCCAATTTAAATTTCTTTTGCATATGGCTCCCATGTGATTTCATGAAATGTTTAAATAAGAACAAGTTTAACAAAAACTGTTAATTTAATAATTTTTGTGACAAAAATACCATTTTTTCCAATTTATTTGTTTTAGTCTTTTTTTTTCTTTTTAATAAGATTCTTTCTTCTATTCAAAGAAAAAATGTAAAAATTTCATTATTGATAGTGAAAGGAGTCTCTCCGTCTTCTCCATTGTTGGCCAAGAAGAACTACAGAGGATGGAGAAGGTGAGTGGAGGGCGCTTGTTTCTGTAGATTCATTCATTAAAAGACATGGCTGCTTTGCTGAAAGTGGTTATGCCTACTTCGGCTCATTCTACCATCACCATCACTATCACTGCAGATGGCAACACATCCCACACACCAAGCTTCATTTCTCCTCTTCTCTCTCTCACCCACAAACGCAGAAGATGAAAATGAGATACTGGAATTGTTAGATGTAAAGTGAGAGATTAGAAAACCATTATTTATGAAATCTTGAAAATTTATTTTCAAAGGGTTCTTCTTCTGCTTCGTCTCCGAAGCTTTCAAAGTCAGCTGCAACAAGGGCTGCTAAGTTCTTGGCCGACGATGGAGAAGACGGAGGAGAGTCTCCTTTCACTATCAATAATGAAATTTTTACATTTTTTCTTTGAATAAAAGAAAGAAACTTATTAAAAAGAAGAAGAAAAAAAAACTAAAAGAAATAAATTGGAGAAAGGGCATTTTCGTTACAAAAATTATTAAATTAACAGTTTCTGTTGAACTTATCCTTATTTATCATTTCATGAAACCACAGGGAGCCATATGCAAACGAAAACTTAAACTGGACTAAAAGTGACTTGGACCAAACCTCAGGGGATCCAAATGAAAATTACCCATCATTTTATTAGATTCAATTTATAATTGAGTTATAATTCTAGGATTAAAATCCTCGGCGACGCACATTGGAGTGGCCATCCAGCGGTCGCGCCGGACATGTGTCATTGTTAAATGGCAAAATTGTAGCCATTGCCAATGGAGGAGTAGTAGGATGGTTAGGAACCTGCTTCTCAGTGGAGAGGTCATGGGTTCAACTCCTACTGGCGCGGCATATGTAATATCCCTAACCCTATATGTAAAAAGCGCCTTTGCACCAACAAAAAAAAAAAATTGTAGCCGTTGGTCATTTACAAATCTATTTCTCTACAAACCAGTTCTAAAAACCAAATCGCTACCATTTATCCAACCAAATCGTAGACGCACAATCCTTGACTCACTTTTTGGGCAGGGGGAACTGCAGTCTCGATCGAAGGCTTTCTACATCTTCAATACTTTCATTGTTCTAATTGATGAATGAATGAAACCAGAGGAAACGTCAAGTAATGACACAAGCAAATGGATAAACAAGATTACCACTTCAAGGAAGTGAAAATCAAGGAAACACAGGAAAGAACCCAAAGGAACCGCTACAAGCAACAAACAACGCACCTAAACAACACAGAAGATACGAACCGGCAACAGCACACGGAGGGCAGGGACCACCACCCAAGAGAACGAAAACGAAAAGAGATCGGAGAACCACAACGACAACAGAAGCAAAGCCCTCCAGCAACCGATCGAGCGAAACCAGCCACTCTGGATAATCCATTCAGGTTTAATTTATTTATTTTTGGTAAAAATAGGTGAGCCGGACCCACGCAACATCCGTCACACACCAAGAAACGGTCCAACAAGGCTAAAGTCGCACCCGCTCACGAGTCAGCACACATTGTCTCCTCAAAACAAAAATAAACGCGAGTCGAGATGCAATAATCACCACATCTCACACTAAGTTTTGAATGTTCACTGGAATCAATTCCAGCTTGATCATGAACCTAACCACGTCTACGGAATCTGATTCCATTAGGACATTGCCAAAACCCCTCCTCCACCGCAACTCAAATACCTTACCCAACGCCAAAATCTCACCCATTAGAATCTGGGTTTTAAATTGACAAACTTACGTATCTTACATTCTTTACGATAAAGCAGTCTTCATCGCTCAAAAATCAATGATAATTATCGTGATGTACTTTTGACACAATGGTGAAATCTCCTAAATATTGATAATAAAACCAAAAGCTCAAGAAGATCTTCAATTCGAATCTATCCGTCTAAACACTCCCCTCCAAAAATTGTTTGGGTGCTGCGCAACACCTGCAATGAATGGTTGAGATTTTGATATCGACTGTCCATTCCTAGAAACTGTATTTTACACTTTTGAGAAACGGATGATAGAGATTTCGATCTCGATCGTTCGTAGCATAGCTACAATGTCTTCTATTCCATGCACAACTGCAACAAGAACGAATCATTTAGTTTTTGAAAAAAATATAAAAATAACACCAGCACCAGACCAGCTCGATACCATATTGTTAATTAAGATGAATGGCAAGATGAACCAAACTGGATTTTCTTGGATCTTCTTCATGGTTAGATCCAACGAAAGCTCCTGTACAATATCTTAGAGTTGAGATACATAATGACAGCTATGTAATATCAACAATAGTTTATTATAATTTTTCCATAATTTATTATTAAAGAAGTCATGCTTTTGCCATGAACAATGGATACACACAGCCATATGTATTATTGGCATGATGTATGGTTATAATAACTAATAGTCCCTCATACAAATAAAACTCATTCTTTTGGGTAGATCATAAAAACAAAATTCATAGTCTAAATATCATACCCGTTATTCTTCATTTTCATCTCAAGCTTTTGTTAGAATACAAATACAATTATAATGATAATATTCAAATGTTAGAATATTAATTAATACACATTAGGGGGCAGATGGACACGATTTGGTCACGAAGAATATACGACAGAACCTATAGGAGGGCTAAAGGAACCGGATCGATGCACAGCCAAAAGGATCAGGTCCCTCCAACCCAACAAACACAACACCAGGAAGAAACCACAACGGAATAGGAGGAGCGAGGAAAGACACACAACAATCAACCACCCACGCGGAACAAAAGAAAACGCGTCAATGAACTAGAAATGTTGTTATCATCATTTGTCATTATCATACTAAGGTGTTTTTAGTATTTGGATCTTGTGAATTTCCATTAAAACATCGGAGGAAATCATATAATTTATCTTCTAAGTATTTTTTTTATTTAATTAATTATGATTTGTGTTCATTCAATCACAAAACTATAATTTTGTTATGTTTGCCCTACACAATGCAAGGATATGTTGCAATATTCTTTCAGTTTTCAAAATTTCAGCTTGTTTATTTAAGATCATCAAAAATTATCCTATAATTGAGTGTGAACATACCTATTATTTGTCTTTTAATCCGTTTTTCATTGTTTGCTAGATTTCAAGTTGAGTCGGGAGATTTTAACCCCTAGATTTCACATGATGGTGCAAGTAACTCCTTTAATTGTCAATAGAATAAATAAATATGTAATTAATCATTGAGATTGGATGCAGTGTCTATAGTCATCAACATCTAAGACACATTAATGGAAAAGATTCAACAAACAGGAGTGGAAGAGATTGTTGATATGTATCACATTATCCAAAATAATTAAGGAACGTCAAACAACGTACATTAGAGGAAGTCCTTGCAACAGTGGAGAATTTACAATGGAAGCAAAGTAGATTTGTTCGTGGTGCAAAGAGCAGTTAGAGACTTCTAGGAATTTTTTGCTCACGTGTTTTTTCAAATGATATCAATCTCTTAGGAACAATTAGAGATTTCTAGGCATCTTCTGCTCATGCCTTTTTCAAAGAAAATAATGTGTTCTTTTGATAATTTTTGACCACACAAGGATGGGACGCACTTCTAAATAGGTATAAAAAAAAATTAAAGGTAAGAGTCTAGTGGGTCCCACGTGATTGCCACCTCTATTATATAGTTGAGAAGCGTCTGAGGAACACGTTGCTCTCCGAGGTGATTCCAACCGGGCGCGGCGCGCGAAGGGTAGAGCGCGCCACGAGCGCCGCAAGTAAGGATTTAAGGGGACCGGGCCGGTGGGTCAAATGGTCGTCGGCTGACGTGGTATCGTGGGATACTTTAAACCTTGATTCCAACTCCAACCCTTCCCATCTTACATTTATAAAAAAATTTGTCTCTAAACATTAACATTCTACCAAAAAATATGTCTAAATGTTAACAAGATCATGTATTAGAAAACTAGAGCAAAAGCTTTTCAGTAATTCATCTAAAGTTTATGTCCACGATTCAATATACGATGTTTCATTATAAAGAAATGACTGAATTGAGTGACAACCTAACCATGTTTTTACTCCTCTCTATTAAGAGACTATAAGTAGCAAAAGAAAACCCACCGAGGAAAAGACATAGAATATCAAAAACAAACAGAACACGACCCCAAACAGTTTGTAGCCTAAAACTAGTCATTTAAAGAACCTAAAATTCAAAAAAAAAAAAAAAAACCCACCACCATGATAGCCAACTTTAAAAAATGACCGTTCAAACACATTTATGGTCTAAACCTGGCTTTGAAACATTTCAAATGGTAAAAAATGATCATCACTATAACAAGATTGACCCCTTGAATGTATGATTGTGGAAGATTTGGCCCTCTTTCCCTTGCTCTTGGTATAAATCTCAGAACCAGATTTGTAAAAGTAATAACAAATGATGAAATCACACAATGACACAAACATTTTACATCTCTTTTATAAATATTATAAATCATAAACCTTCAAGAGCCTTTACAATACAAAAACCCTAACAAATAAGAGAAAAAAACAACGAGAATCACAAGTCCTAACAATGCAACCGAGAATTACAACACACAAGAAAAAGAGGAAGAAGATAGATCGCGCGAAGTCATCTAAAAGGTACCCAAAATGCAAAAGATAAAACCCTAAACATTAAGACATAAAAAGACCTAAATGCCCATACTTAATACAGGAAAAGAACTAATATGTCCCTAACTAATACATATAAATGATGCATAGATTTAAACCACATTACAACAATGATCGATAATGGAAAATCAAGATATAAGCTATCTAGGAAGTGAACTCTTTTCATCCCTGGTTTTCCTACTGTAATGAAACCATTTATTTATTTATTTTTTTAAATCTCTTTTTAAATTTATAGATAAGTTTTAAAAAGTGGATGTGCGGCATTTTTTCTTAAGTTTACGTTCAAAGGTGATGATCAGGATGATTAAAGAAACATTAACTAATTGTATTATGTTAACGCAGACGTTAGATGCTATTTTAAATGCCTCTCGGGGCAACCTTTGACTGGAAATAAACCTTGACGTTCTTGTGAGTAATCCATTTATAGGTTTTCACGTGACATAGTTATATTTGGTACATTCTTCGTAAGCAATATTCATTGCTCAAAAGTCAGATCATTGTGGTGGAAGGTTTTGCTATGGTGTAGTCGAATGGGACCATGACCATCTCCGATTTTCAAGATTTGAATCCTATTTGAATTTTTAATTTCTTCATTTTTTTCAAGATGATGATCAGTATGATTAAAGTAACACTTTTAAATGTAAACTAATGTAAAGTCATTTATGTTAACAACAAAGATGATTAGATAGCTATTTTAAATGCCTCTCCAGCTCTCTCCACTCTTTTCTTTTTTTTTTTCTTCTCTTTTTTTATAAATAAACTTCTTTGACTCTGATTTAAAAAAAATCTTATTCAGAGATTCAAAATGTCATTTATCATGAGAAACTAACTCCAATTCCTATATTTCCCCCCCCCCCCCCCCCCCCTTTTTCTTAAATTGACAAACTTAGCCCTATTTATTTTACATTCTTTAACGGGTTAAGAAAATTTGGGAAAAAATATTCATTGCTCAATAAATCAATGTATATTTTTATTTGATTTTTATTATTTGTGTCTTTATTTTGCACAATTGCTATTTGAGTTTATATTATAAATAAAATGCTATAGTTAGTAAGGTAAGTACCATGGTTGCACCCTAAAAAAGCATGGGACATTTTAGGGTTGGCCATGGTTTTTTTTTTTGACTTGTGCTTGAATTTATCTATATCTTGTTAAAAAAAACTATCATCATCAATAATTTATCTATTTTTATCAAATATGTGTGGGCCCCACAAAATATATGTGAATTTATTCCTTAATATAATAAATTAATTTATATGTGGGACGGTTAGAGACCCTTACGATATGTGGCGACCATGGGCCCATTTGGACTTCCATTTCTGGAAAATGTATCTTCACACTTTTGAGAAATGGATGACAAAGATTTCGATGTCGGCATTCGTAGCACAGCTATAATGTATTTTCTGCCACGCACAACTATAGTAAGAACGAATCATTGAATTCTTGAAGAAATATAAAAATAACACCAGGACCCAAACCAGCTCGATACCATATTGTTAATTAAGATAAATGGCAAGATGAATCAAACCGGTTTTTCTTGGATCTTCTTCATGATTAGATCCAACCAAAGGTCCTATACAATATCTTAGGCCCACTGGACTTTACTTGAGATACACAAGCACAACTATGTAATATCAACAACAGTTTATTATAATTTTTTCTATAATTGATTATTAAAAGTCATGCTTTTTCTATGGACAATGGATACACACAGCCATATGTATTATTGGCATGATGTATAGTTATAATAACAAACAATCCCTCATAAAAATAAAACTCATTTTTTGGGTAGATCATAAAAAACAAAATTCATAGTCTAAATATTGTAACGTTTATTCTTCATTTTCATCTCAAGCTTTTGTTGGAATAGATAAACAATTATAATGATAAATTTCAAATGATAGTATTAAGACATTGGAGAAAATCATATAATTTATCTTAGTACGTATTTTTTTTTTATTTAATTAATTATGATTGTGTTCCTTCAATCACAAAACTATAATTTTGTTATGTTTGCCCTACACAATGCAAGGATATATTGTAATATTCTTTTGGTTTTCAAATTTCCTATCTGTTTACTTTAAGATCATCAAACATTATCCAATAATTGAGTGTGAACATTCCTATTTTCATGTTTGCTTGATTTCAAGTTGAGTCGGGAGATTTTAACCCCTAGATTTTACATTATGGTGCAAACAACTCCTTTAACATAGTTGTCAATAAAATAAATAAATATGTAGTTAATCATTGAGATTGGATGCAGCATTTGTAGTCATCAACATCTCGGGCACATGGATGGAAAAGATTCAATGAGCAAGAGAGGAAGAGATTGTAGATATGTATCAGATTCTCCAAAAATAATTTAGGAATGTCAAACAACGTACGTCAGAAGAATTTTCTTTGCAATGGCGGAGAATTTACGATGAAGGCAAAGCAGGCTTGTTCGTGATGCAAGGAGCAGTTCAAGACTTCAAGGCATCTTCTGCTCACGTTTTTTAAAATGGTATCAATTTTTTAGGAATAATTAGAGATTTCTAGGCATCTTCTGCTCACGCTTTTTTCAAATGGTATCAATCTCTTAGGAAGAGTTAGAGACTTCTAGGCATCTTCTCACGTTTTTTTCAAATTTCATCAATCTCTTATGAGGTGGACCCAGTTGTTGGGAGAAACAACTTTCATGTGTGTGAATTTGTGCTAATTTCTAAGGAGCAAAATGGTGATGTCTACTTCTTAGTGACCTTATCCATGACCAATCAAACATGGTGGGCCATTTACAATCCTGGTGTTTGGTCTATTTCAAACCCACCCTTGTACTTTTGATCTTTTTCAATGAATAAATTGATTTTCAGCAAAAATATATAAATAAGTAAATGCTCCAAAACATTACAAAATTTCTCAATTTGGTCCATCAATCAATTCCTAATTCTTTTATTTTGAAGAATAAAAGAAATCAACACAAAAACAAAAATTTTCCAAACAAAACAAAAGTTTATTTCGACTAAGCAATAATTTTGTGTTTTGCCTACAAGGGCTTATCTTAATGTTATGTTAAGCTACTCCAAAAAAAATACTATAAATAGTTTTGGTTGATTTTGAAAGCATAATCATTTATTTAGGCATATGATAAAACTTGTTTTGGGAAGCGAAAACATTATCAGCAGGATTCTAGCATAGTTCTTATATTTAAATTTAAATTCCATGAATACTTCTTTCTAAACCCTTTCGCTTAAACTTAGCTCACACCCAATTTTTGCTTTGAGTATCAGATGCAACAACAAATTGTAATTGCATCAAAATTGTTTCTTGAAGCATAAATCCAAAAAAATTTTATCTTATGTTTAAAAAATCACCTGATAGAAAAGTAATTTAATCAAAAGGTCTTCAGCTGATTTTTGTTTCTCAAAGCAAGAAACACAAGAAACTGTTTGTAGGTGAGTTAACAGGTCCTGAGAGTAAGGTTTTGTATGCACTTGTTATCTTTCCTAGACTTTAGAAGGTGGGAACCTGGTCATGAGTAGATGGGCTAGGCTTCGGAAAACCTTGTGAAGATTTTGTTTTTTAAAAGAACTGAAGTTCGTCTGAACTAGCTTACCTGCACACCTTGTCTACGTAGTTAGAAGGTAGCTTTTACATATATAATGTAAATGTAAAGCACGACTTTGCCCTAGCCCCCAACCCTGAAGGGATTCCAACGTTGGACCTCATATATGAAGTGTTGGACTTTTGTCAACTAAACAATCTATCTTTAGACAAACAATTCTCAGGCATGGCGGGAAGCAGAAACCAAGTGCAAGTTGAATTTAGGTTTAAGTTCCTATAATAGGATTAACGTTTAAACAGGGTTAGATGGTTAATTTTAAGCAGACCCGGTCCAACCCGGTCTATTGACATCCTCATTTATCTAAAAATTTTCCGGCCTCGGAAGATTCGATATTGAATGATGTTGCATACTTGCACAGGCGCTATCCAATTTGAAATCATAATTTTGAGCTCAGGGCTTATTATTCTTGACTTAGCTTCTATTTTTTGGAAGGAGAAATCGAAAGCACAAAAATCAAGCTTTGAAAATACAGGGATCACAAAGCCCTTGAAGTTAACTGTTCACTGTTCTTCCTCTCCAGATAATTAGATAGCTATTTTAAATGCCTCTTCAACAACTTCTTTGACTCAGAGCCAGAAACCATTGCCGTTCTTCTTGACATAATCCATTTTTGGGTTTTAAATTGACAAAGTTACATATTTTTTACATTCTTTATGATAAAGCAGTCTTCATCGCTCAAAAATCAATAAAATTATCTTAGATGTACTTTGACACAATGGTGATAATCTCCTAAATATTGATAGTAAAACCAAAACCTCAAGAAGATCTTTAGTTCGAATCTATCCGTCTAAACACTCCCTCCGAAAATTGCTTGGGTGTTGTGCAACACCTACAACGAACGGTTGAGATTTTGATATTGACCGTCCATTTCTAGAAAGTATATTTTTACATTTTTTAGAAACAGATAATAGAAATTTCGATCTCAACCGCTCGCAGCATAGCTACAGCAAGAACAAATTACAGAGTACTTGAAGAAATATAAAAACAACACCAGGACCCAGACCAGCTCTATACCATAATATTGTTAATTAAGATGAATGGCAAGATGAACCAAACCGGTTTTTCTTGAATCTTCTACATGGTTAGATCCAACGAGAGGTCCTGTACAGTATCTTAGGCCCGCTGCACTTTACTTGAGATACACAAGGACAGCTATGTAATATCAACAACAATTTATTATAATTTTTTTCATAATTTATTATTAAAAAAATCATGCTTTTGCTATGGAAAATGGATACACACAGCCATACGTACTATTGGCATGATGTATGGTTATAAATTATAATAACTAATAGTCCCTCATAAAAATAAAACTCATTTTTTTTGGGTAAATCATAAAAACAAAATTCATAGTCTTAATATCATATCGTTATTCTTCATTTTCATCACAAGCTTTTTTTGGAATAGAGAAACAATTATAATGATAAATTTCAAATGATAGGATTAAGACATCGGAGGAAATCATATAATTTATCTTATAAGTTGTTGCTATGCAATCCTGTTCTCCACTCAATCGGATGAACCTACAAGAATGAGCTCCATTGTGGCGGTCGAGTTTTCACCTCCGACGATCTAGTTAGAATCCGACTAAGGAAGACAAGAAAGCAATAAATAATAAGAATTCGAATAGTGATGGTTCTATTCAGCGTACCTTTCTCTTGTACTCCGTTACCCTTTTATAAGTTTTCTCTGTATGAGTTCGTCTCGAACTAAAAACATTATTTGGATTGTAACACGAATTTTACTGATTGAGTTATATTCAAATACGGATATTTGAGTCCCAATCGAATACCTCTTCTTTGGCTACGAGTCTTATTGGATTCATCTTGATATCCCGCCTTTATGCTTGTTTGACCGACCTTGACCTAGTCGGTTTGGCTAGGTCTGACCCATCCGGGCTAGGTTTAACCGAGCTGGTTCGGGACCATTTTATTTCTCTTTATCATAAGCCCCCCAATTTTTTAAGTCCGAATTTCATGCTGTTCGGATTTTAGAGACTTGATGACCGAATATGCTTCCCCAAGCTTGGTCTTCTGACCACCATAACTTGGTCTTTTGTATCTGGAAATCTGATTTTTATTTTGTTGACGTCACTTGATATGATTCTGCGCCATAAGAACTGAAACGACGGCGCACGTTTTTTGAAGGAATGGCTTTATTGACACGTGGCCTGGCATAAATGACATCTTATGATGACTTTTTGGATTTTAAAAGTCATTAATTTCAACCGTTTTTTATCTTCTTATCGTGTCCTCTAGATTGGAATCTTTTGATGTTACAAGAGATTAGTTTGCTTTGGATCGTTTGGATGAGGGTTCCTTAGAAAGCGTCAGATCAAGATCTTCTTTATAGAAGCTATGCGATCTTTCTTTCTTGACCATTGGATTTGGATTTTCTAAAAATATAAATTACTCAATTGAATACTGCGGGAAAAATAATTCATGCTGCGGGACCACTAGGGTTCCGTACTGAATATTGGCAAAGTCCTTCGCTTCTTAATCAATGCATCAATATGTTGTCACAATTGTCTAAAGAAAAGGCGTGATGGGTTATGTCGGTATTCATAATAACATGCTATTTCATTTGGAAGGGTAGGAATGATAGGGTGTTTGACCTTAAATCACCTAATCCAACAGTGGTGTTATTTAACACAAACCATTGGATTAAAATGTTGAATGTTCAAAGGCTTGAAGAAACCATCTCACTAAATAATAATGATTTCAGCAACAATAACGTGGAGTTAAATAATCTAGATGATAACTTCTGTATGCATATTTCTCAAACTAACAAAAACATCTTGATATGCGCAGGGGTTCCTCACCAGCACCTAGGAACAACAGGTTGGAGCATTGGGATCTGCAAAGACGGGCATATACAGTCTGTCAATTTTGGAAAGCGGGAACGATTTGGATTGCTGGATACCATACTTTCTAACCTACAGTTAGGCATGCAGTTTGCGGAAAGAAGGGGGATAGTTGTAGATGAAATCTGGACTAACTATCATAAAGTTAGGCATCTATTACCTTGGCCAACATCTGAGAAATGGCCTTTACAGGAATTACCAAGGCTAATGGATTTAGCTAATACAACAAGACAGGTGAAATTTGAAGACTTTCCTAACCCGGTGCTTCAATTATGTTTTGAAAAGTATGCACATTTTGCAGCTTCATAGCTGGTTAATTGTAGTACTAAATCAAGTACAATATGTAAGTGCCTTCGGCACTAAACTTTTCTTTAAAATAAGTTTTTCTTGCATAAAAAAAAAAAATAAAAATACTCAACTCTTTCTCTTCCACTTCTGTTTTGTTGCTTTTTTTCATTTCGTCTGCTAAAGAGAGTTGCATAGGTTTTTTTGAATAACCTTCCGTGACCTTTACAGAAGCTCTTTCAGCAATTCGTCCTACAAGTAAGTTCATTTTTTTTCTTCCGATCATTTCCATTGGTTTTATTTTTGATTTCACGTTAGATTTTAAGATTATTTTGCATTTTCTTTTTCTCTGCTTTGTTCGTCCTTTCTTCTGCTGTTGTAATGGTGTTTTTAGCTTCTTTGTATCGGTCATGGGTTTTAAGTCTGTAGCTCGGAAACCCCTAGGTCTTTCACTAGTCAACCATCTTCTGAAAGTGAGGCTGTTCATTCTGAGAACAGTGGAGCTTCTTCTTCTGGGTATAGCGATACTGAGAGTGATACGTCTGTTGACCCCACTCTATCTCCCAGAACTCGCCCAAATTTTTTTTGTGATTCCGAGTTTAGGACACTAAGCATTCGTGCTTAGTTTAGAATGAATAGGAGAAAATGGTTAAAAAACCTTTCTCAATCCGAACTTGATTTTGAAAGAAGTCGACCTAGAACGTCCGAGCATATAGACTTTGATCCTAGCAGTTCGAGTCCTAGCTTTTTTCCTTCCGAGCTGACCGAGGGTGACTTAGAGCTTATCCGAGCTTGATTCGCTATTCTTGATGATTTTGTGATCAGAGTTTCTTCTTTTCATGAATGGGCTCACCGACCTCCCTTAGATGAGTTTGTTGCATATGAGGATGCTTTCGTGAGTGGTTTTAGGCTTCCCGTACATCATGTCTTTGTAGATATTCTTAATTATTTTGGGATGTGTTCGGGAATGTTAGCACCAAATAGTTGGCGTAACATAATTTGTTTTTGAGGCTTCTATAAACAAAATGAGGTCGGTGTAGTACCGACCTTAAATTTATTTATTTAGTTTTTTATGCACAAGAAGCAAAAGCAAAGTCGTTGGTTTTATCTTTCAAAACGAACTGCTCTTCAGTCTAGCTGGGAGGGAAACTTCATAGGGAAAGGTACCTTTCCTTCAAATACTAAGGGTTGGAGATCTAGATATTTCTTTTTTCGTCCTCCTTCTCCCCTTAGGTTTCCGACTTCTTGGCCCAAAAATTCAAGGGAGGATTCAAATGCCATCCCTCCTCTCTCTCTCGTTCCAAATAGGAAGCAAGGGATCGTATTCAGGTGATCTGTGATCCCCACTGAAGATTGGAGCTTTCTTGCTGTAAATGGATATTGCCTGGAATATCTGTATATCCTTCATCATGAACGATCATACTTGCACAGGCGCTATCCAATTTGAAACCGTAATTTTGAGGCTCAGGGCTTATTATTCTCGACTTAGCTTCTATTTTTTGGAAGGAGAAACCGAAAGCACATAAATCAAGCTTTGAAAATACAGGGATCACAAAGCCCTTGAAGTTAATTGTTCACTGTTCTTCCTCTCCAGATAATCAAATAGCTATTTTAAATGCCTCTCCAGCAACTTATTTGACTCAAAGATAGA
The DNA here is from genome assembly GCF_041222555.1 of Hakea prostrata. NCBI lineage: Eukaryota > Viridiplantae > Streptophyta > Magnoliopsida > Proteales > Proteaceae > Hakea > Hakea prostrata. The sequence goes on along the minus strand of NC_142600.1, from coordinate 69,695,784 downwards.
AACCATTGTTGTTCTTCTCAAGATAATCCATTTCTGGGTTTTAAATTGACGAACTTACATATTTTTTACATTCTTTACATTAAAGCAGGCTTCATTGCTCAAAAATCAATGACAATTATCTTGGATGTACTTTTGACTCAATGGTGATAATCTCCTAGATATTGATGGGAAAACCAAAAGCTCAAGAAGATCTTCAGTTCAAATTTATCTGTCTAAACACTTCCCTCCGAAAATTGCTTGGGTGCTGCTCAACACCTATAGCGAATGGTTGAGATTTTGATATTGACCGTCCATTTCTAGAAAGTGTATTTTTACACTTTTGAGAAACGGAAGTTAGAAATTTCGATCTCGATTGTTCGCAGCATAGCTACACTATTCTTTTATGCACAACTACAACAATAACGAATCATAGAGTTCTTGAAGAAATATAAAAATAACACCAAGACCCAGACGGATCCACATCCTCTATAATTCCTTTCCCTACAATTCCTTACAATTCCCTCATAGGATTGTGCAATGTGGCATTTAAGTAATCCAATTTAAACTAAATTTGAATTTTATTTAAACCCACTCATAAATTTGAATTTTATTTAAATTATAGTTTGTTGTGTAACCGATGGATTACTTAAATGCCACATGGCACAATCCTATGAGGGAATTGTAGGGAATTATAGGGAGAGGAATTATAGAGAATGTGAATCGGACTCAGACCAGCTTGATACCAAATCGGTTTTTCTTGGATCTTCTTCATGGTTAGATCCAACGAAAGGTTCTGTATGATATCTTAGGCCCACTGGACTTTACTTGAGATACACAAGGACATCTATGTAATATCAACAACAATTTATTATAAATTTTCCATAATTTATTATTAAAAATGTCATGCTTTTGCTATGGACAATGGATACACACAACCATATGTATTATTGGCATGATGTATGGTTATAATAACTAATAGTCCCTCATAAAAATAAAATAAATATCATACCGTTTTTCTTCATTTTCATCTCAAGCTTTTGTTGGAATAGAGAAACAATTATAATGATAAATTTCAAATGATAGGATTAAGACATCGGAGGAAATCATATAATTTATCTTGTACATATTTTTTTATGTTTAATTATGATTGTGTTCCTTCAATCATAAATACAATTTTGTTGACCAAAATTTTTTTTTTGTTATGTTTGCCCCATAAGTGCAAGGTTATATTGCAATATTCTTTTTTCCCATCCAAAAATTTTTCAAAACCAACCCCCCCCCCGGCCCCCCCCCCCCCCCCATCGGCAATTTTCAAAATTTACCACTCTATCCCCACATCTATTACTTTAGGAAAACACCCCTTCAATATCATCAAACATTATCTTATAATTGAGTGTGAACATATCTATTATTGGTCTTTTAATGTGTTTTTCATGTTTGCTTGATTTCAACCCTGGGATTTCACATGATGGTGTAATCACTCTTTTAACATAGTTATCAATAGAATAAATAAATATGTAGTTAATCATTGAGATTGGATGCAACATCTATGACACATAAATGGAAAAGATTTTAACAAGCAAGAGTGGAAGAGATTGTTTATATGTATCACATTATTTAAAATAATTAAGGAATATCAAACAACATACATTAGAGTTAGTCCTTGCAATGGCGGAGAATTCACAATGGAGGCAAAGCAGGCTTATTCGTGGTGCAAGGAGCAGTTAAAGACTTCTAGGCATCTTCTGATCACGTTTTTTCCAAATGGTATCAATCTCTTAGGAACAGTTAGAGATTTCTAGGCATCTTCTGCTCACACCTTTTTCAAATGGTATCAATATCTTATGAGTGAACCCTGATCTTGGGAGAACAACTTTCATGTGTGTAAATTTATGCTAATTTTTAAGGAGCAAAATGGGAATGTCCACTCCTTAGTCGGAGGACCTTATCCATGACCAGTCGAACTTGAACATGGTGGCCCATTTTCAATCCTGGTGTTTGGTCTATTTCAAACCCACCCTTCTACTTTTGGTATTTTTCGATGAATAAATTGATTTTCATCGAAAATATATAAATAAGGTTTTTTTTGTATCAATTCTCATTCTCTATTATACATATTTAAAAGAAATTAGTACGATAATTCATTATTGATAAATAGTGAAAAATGGTTTGGTGAATTTTATCGAAAATAAATTATGAAATGGTTTTGGTGTCAAAATAAAAAAATTGTTAAAAAATGATAGTGAGCAAGTGCGGAAAGAGGGAAAAAGTATGGATTTTATAAAAGAATGTGTATTGACTATTTTACTCTCATCTTAGGCTCTTTTTGATATCAATTATCATTCTCAATTATGAGGTTTTTTCATTATTTTAAGTTTTTTGGCATCTATTATCAGTTTTATTTTTATTTAAAATAATAGAAAAACTTCCAAAATCTATAATGAACTTTTTGTCTATTATGGATTATGGTGAGAATTTCATCATCTTCATTTATGCACAAGTATACTTAATTTTATGGTTAATATGAGGGTAAAATAGTCAATACACATTTTTTTAATTATAAAAATCATATTTTTCCCCTTTTTTATCACTTGCTCATTATTATTTTCTAACAATTGTTTATTTTGACAACAAACTTATTTTTTGTTTCATAATTTATTTTCGACAAAATTCACCAATTAATTTTTCATTCTTGACCAATAATGAATTCTTTTACTTATTTATTTTAATTAGGTATAATAGAGAATGATAATTGATACAAAAAAGAGCCTTCACTATAAAGTTTTAAGTAAGCTTGCACATAAATGAAGATAATGAAATTCTCACCATAATTATAATAGACAAAAAGCCTATTATGGATTTTGGAGGTTTTTCTACTATTTTAAATAAAAATAAATTTGAGAATAGATACCAAACTATTTAAAATAATAAAAAACTTATAATTGAGAATGATAATTGATACTAAAAAGACCTTAAGTAAATGCTCCAAACATTACAAAATTTCTCAATTTAGTCCATCAATCAATTCCTAATTCTTTCATTTTGAACAATAAAACAAATCACACAAAAATAAAAATTTGCCAAACAAAACAAAAGTTTATTTCAAGCCAATAATTTTGTGTTTTGCCTACAAGGGCGTATCTTAATGTTATGTAAGGCTGCTAAAAAAAAAATATTAGAAATAGTTTTGGTTGTTTTTTAAAGCATATTCATTTTTTTTAGGCATATGATAAAACTTGTTTTGGAAAGCAAAAAGCCGAAAACATTATCAGCAGGACTCTAGCAGAGTTCTTATATTTAGATATTAAATTCCATGAATACTCCTTTCTAAACCCTCTCGCTTAAACCTATCTCACACCCAATTTTTGCTTTGAGGATCAGATGCAACAACAAATTGCAATTGCATCAGAATTGTTTCTTGAAGCATAAATCAAAATAAATTTTATTTTATGTTTCAAAAATCATCTGACACAAAAACAATTTTATCAAAAGGTCATCAGCTGATTTTTGTTTCTCAAAGCAAGAAACACAAGAAATTGTTTGTCAGTAAGTTATCATCAAGTCATGAGAGTAAGATTTTGTATGCATTTGTTATATTCCCTAGACTTTAAGATGGGAACCTGGTCATGAGTAGATGGGCTGGGCTTCAAAAAACTTAACAATAGTGAAGATTTTTTTTTTAAAAGAATTGATGTTCGTCTAAACTAGCTTATTGACACAGCTTGTGTACATCGTTAGATGGTAGCCTTTACATATATAATTTAAATATAAAGTGCGATTTTGCCCCTAGGTCCCAATCCTAAGGGGATTCCAACATTTGACCTCATAGTATGAAGTGTTGGTCTTTTGTCAATTGAGCAATCCATTTTAGGTAAACAATTCTTAGGAATGGCAGGAAGTCAAGAACCAAGTGCAAGTTGAATTTAGGTTTAAGTTCCTATAGTAGGATTAGCGTTTAAACAGGGTTAGGGTTAGATACTTAGATGGTTAATTTTAGGCAGACCCGGTCCAACCCGGTTGATTGACATCCCTCATTCATCTAAAATTTTTCCGGCCTCGGAAGATTCGATATTGAATGACGTTACACGCTTGCACAGGCGCTATCCAATTTGAAATCGTAATTTTGAGGCTCAGGGTTTATAAACCGAACCTCAATTACACGTTTCAGCAGTATTATCGAATTCTCGACTTAGGTTCTATTTTTGGAACGAGAAACAGAAAGCAAAGAAGTCTTGAGTTTTGAAAATACAGGGATCACAAAGCCTTTGAAGCTAACTGTTCACTGTTCTTCCTCAATTGGATCAGCAGATAACGAGTAATACTCATTGCAGTTTACATAGATTAACTTAATTTGTATCATTTGCCTCAATACCTAGGGTTTTTGATAATGGCCGCACAAACGCTTTCGATATTACGGAATTCTATGTTATCTTCACAATTCGATTGTGGAAAACCTAGAAATTATTCTCTGACTTTCCCTTTCAACTTCAAGAAAGATTTTTTGGTGAATCCTTTGCTTGGTAACCCGCTATTGCTTCGTTCCTCGCGTTTGAGGCCGCTGTCTCGGAAACTTCCAGCGGCCATTGCAACAGTGTTGTTTAGTCTTCCAACTGCGTAAGTATTAATCAGGCAGTTATTTCAATTTCTACCTGAACCGTCTATTATTTTTCATTGTGAAGAACTAATTTGGAAAGTTTTTATTTTTACCAGGAAACCAGACAGAACTTCTTCTGAGAAGATTCCCAAGTAAGTTGGATAAACCATAAATCATCTTAGTTCACTTTGGATCATAATTTTGTGACTTAATATGAATTTTCAATGGTAATGAGGTGAAGATGGTCAGCAAGGGCTTTAAAGTCTTTTGCAATGGCAGAATTGGAAGCTAGGAAGCTCAAGTACCCTAACACTGGGACTGAAACTCTTCTCATGGGGATATTGGTTGAAGGTTGATGACTTTATCCTTATCAAACAATTAACTTAGAGTAAAGTATAATTTTATATATCTGTGGAACTTTATTGATCATTACTTGATTCAAATCATAATTCTTTACACTATTGACAGTCACTTGATTCTACTCATAATTTTTCTTTACTTTCCAGGTTTCTTAGTTTGTATTCTAATTTATAGATTATTTTGGTCATCTAAGGTACTTAATCTTATGGAGCTGAATCTCTTGTGAATATCCAATGAATTAATACATGTAATATAATTCTACTGTTCAGCGATTACAACTTGGTAATAATTCTACTGTTCAAGGCTTACAACTTGTATTAGTCATTTATTTCCTGTTCTCAGCATTAAAATTGTCAAATGCTTAAGCCATCAATTTTTTGCATTATCTTAGCTGTTGGGAGGATAAGCCTTCATCATGGAACTGAGTTCTTTTTGTGGGTAGAGATTAGAGCATTGATTTTTGTGTTAACTTGGTTCTTTCTTGATTGATCTGGTATATGAGAACTTGAAGGGGGAACTCAGTATTTTTTTGGGGCTTGGCAGACTTGTGTGATGTTGACTATATGGATGAGTAGAATGGATGCTGGTCCTATAGACCAGTATCAAGTAGGTATAAATATTGAATACTTGATGAATACTTGATGAATATCTCTCTCATTGGGTTCATTGTTCCACAGATTCCTTGAGTATCACTAAGCCAAGTGCTATCTTTTTTCTTTTCATTTTTCAAGGTCAGGTAAGAAATGGGATAGAATATTTATCTCTGTTACTAATGAAAATTTGCAAATTTTATTGGAGTTAAGAGGATCTCCAAGCCTTCAGATTGGATGAATTCTTAAATTTGAGAAATGGTTTTCTCCTTGAAGAAATTCTTTTTTCGTCTTTTTGATGCATGCTCTTTGTAGAGCCAAATCTGGTTTGCAGAACTGGCTTTGAGTTTAGGACCAGTGGTAGTTGGTGTGATATCCCAGCAGATGGGCTTATCACCTTTGAATTAGAGCAAGAAGCAGTCTCCTGCACTCGAGCGTTAAGCGAGTGAGTAGGATGAGCTGCCTCGTTTTCCACAATAGATCGGGGGATAGGTTCCCCCTAGTCTCCCCTAGGGAGACAAGTCTTAATTCGAGGCCCATCATGTGGTCATCCGTCTTCTGATTCTGAGGAATATGCGGATTCATGCCCAAAATCTGAATCAGAAAATGGAAATGCTAGAGGCAGCTTGGAATTTTTTCTAAATCAGTTTCAAACAGAATCAAATATTTTTATTTCTCTATGAACGTTATCGTAGAACAAAAGAAGTGAATGTGAAATGGGATTTCCTTTGCATGCTATATGCGCTTGAGACTTTACTTATTCCTTTTTCCTTCCCGGTCCAATATTTGTTCTTGAATGTCTTCCTTTCCGTGTAGAAGCAAATTCTCCAAATTTATGACCAGCTTGTCCCTCAGTGATCTAGAAGCATGGGTTTTTCCCTTGTAAATTCATACGGAGAAATCAACAAATTCTAGCGAAATAGAAGTTCTACCTGACCAAATATTCCCTGTTCAAATGAAAATCTCCTTTCTTCTGCATTCTCAACAGGAATCCATTAACAGAACTTCCCTCCCATAAGATCGTTGTGACATGAACTCAGAATTTGTTGACTTCGACCCTGTCCAAGTTAGCTCCTCCTCCTTATCCTCCTTCATTGTCATTGGTCCTATATTCGTAGTGGTCATTGTATAGTAAGAAAGCTCACCCCTGCCTTTGGGATGAGAAAGCCCTTTTTTACATCACATGTGAAATGCAACAACCAATTGTTGTTCATGAATCCATTCGAATCAGAGCCATGGATTGGACAAATTATTCATTGGCATAGCAAAAAGCAAAGAACCTAGCTAATAGGACAAACATAATTGGGCATTACAGGTCTTTCATTTATATGGAGGATATCGTGTATCTTGAGTTTCTAGGATTTGTATGGTATTGAGTTTTTGAGTGGAGTGTTGCTGTTTTGTTAATTCATTCTTGTTTCTGTTCTCTCTTCTTGCGAGTTTTATTCACTGGAAGAGGGAAAAAGTGGAAGCTGATTTGGAGATGTTACAAAATTGCATTAGTTTGAATGAGTGGGAGATTGATGCTCTAACATTCCTTTTTCTTATCGAAATCTTCTTGTGATGACATTGAGATACTTATCATTGAGTTCCTTTTTAATTGAAACTTTTGCTTTCCCACTTGGATTATTCAATGAGCCTAGCATCCACATTTTATTCTCAGGAACCAGTCAAGCTGCAAATTTTTTGCGAGCAAATGGAATTACACTTTTCAAGGTGCGAGAAGAAACTATGAAGTTACTTGGAAAATCTGACATGTACTACTTCAGTCCCGAGCACCCTCCACTCACTGGACCAGCTCAAAGGGCCCTTGATTGGGCTGTAGACGAGAAACTGAAATCAGGTAGGTAGCTACTTTTGTGATAGTTAGTAGCTAAAACATTGAAAGTGCTTCATGAATGGTCTGGGTCCACATGGCTATATGACAATTCAAGTTGTATGTAAAAGATTGAATTCAATTAGTCAGGTGTCAAATTTGATAGCATATTCAATCAAATACCCTCCTGTGTATTGACATCCAGCCCCATGTCTTATGCATGTATCATAGGATACATTAATGTGATTTCTGCAGTCTCCCATAGTATGGATTTTTGAGCTTCATTTGTTTGGTTGAAAACCTCCTCTTTGCATGACACTTGACATGTGATTAGGGGACCTGTGGGTCTTCTTCTCCAGAAAAAAAGGATCCCTATTATCCACTACGCGGGGCATTTTTCTGGGTGTTTTAGGTAAAATTTCCTTGGACTGTGTTAGGAATTAGGATGTCAAGGAAAGAAGAAAATAGAAGATAAAATAAATTACTAGAAAATGAAACTTTCTATTCATTTTTAGAAACTGAAAATTAAAAAGAAATGTAGATAGTGAGAAATCTGTGGGTGGGTGACAAGAGGTTTCATAAATTAGTTGGTCAGAAATTCAACAAAGTGAAGAGAGGAACAGTTGCTGCAACTGAACTGCAATATGTTCTCTCTCTCTCTCTCTCTCTTTCTCTTCAGTTTCTCCCCTCACATATGTAGCTCTTCATTTACCCAAAAAAAGGAAAAAAGAAAAAGAAAAAGAAAAAAATGAAAACCAAATTTTCTTGCCATTTCTTGACTCCACGGTGAACTTAATTTTGATGGTGAAAGAAAAACACAGAGATCCCTATGTGGTTTCAAGTTGTGAATTTAGAATCCTTTCATGGTGCTGGACATAACCAAGTACAGAGAAAAGCAAGAAATTTTTACAGACCGTACAGAACTGGTGTATTGTTCTTTTATTTTCTTGACACCCAAACACACCTTTGGTGTATTGGTAGGAAACCTTTACCTAATCACACTTTGGTATGTAATTTCAATATTCTATGAATCATTTTTTGTTTGCTTGGGGGGGGGGGGGGAATAGTTTCATAAGGTCATAACTACTAAATTAACAGCGAACTATGGGCCTTACATGTGAGAAAAGTTTTTCCCCTTCCGTCTTTTATGCTTTGTGTGAGAATAATGGGATCACTTCTTTGAGATATGAGGCCTATATATATATATATTAAATGTAGTTTTGGGAGCAGCTACCCTTTATTCAGTTATATTATAGTACTTTATATCTATTGACCTTGATGCATGATCGCAAGTTTTTGCTATTTTCTATTCAACTAAGACTAGGGGAGCATCTCTTCTTTTCCTAAACATTGGTCTTGAGTAGGGTCCTATAATAATTAATTTTTTTGTGGTTGATGATTGATCTCTATTAGTAAACTTTTAAAACTGTGTTTCCTTTGATGTTAATTAATATATCTGTTACTCTAATATGCAAGGAAGTTTTCCTTTTTGAGTTTCGCGCATGGATTTCCTTTTTGAATTTCATGCAGGAACAGTCAAATCAGTCTAAAAAATTTCTTTTTCTTTGGAGTATTTTTTTATGTTTCCTAATGGAAGTTCTTCTTCTTTGATTTCATGCATGAACAGTCAAAATCAATCTAAAAAATTTCTTTTCTTTTTGAGTATTTTCTAATGGAAGATGTTTGTAGATTTTCGTGCATAAAACATTAATTCAATCATATTCGAAACGTCAAATCAATTTAGAAAGTTTCTTTTATTTTTTTACTAATCAAATCAGAAACATTTCTTTTAGTATATTAATTCTAGTAATCTCTTTTTCCTTAAAAGACGAAAAGTCTTTTTGTTTTATTATACTTCAAACATCAAATTGATCATTTTAAAAGGTGAATACAAACTTCCTTTTCAAGGCATGTTTCCTTTCTAGAATAATAAATAAATAATTAAATAAAACTGAAAAATCCATTGGATATTGCCGGAAAACCGCCAAAGGATCTCCTGGAACTACTGCAGCCGGCAAATTTTTTTTTGGGGTTGAAATTTTTTTATTTATATAATGGAAACATGTTTGTTTCACTTTATTTATTATGTCTCTTCTTATAGATTTTTATTTATGAAATAGAAACATGATTGATTTACTTTATTTATGATTTCTGTTTTATAAAAGTAGAAATATTTTTCTAGAATGAAATTGGTCCATAAATATTTCTAAAGTTTTTTTGTGACATAGAAATGCTTTTGTAAAATGTTTTTGCTATAGAAATGTTTCTAGAATATATTTTTTGCTGTCTCTGGCACAAACAAACTTTAGAAATATTTTTGGACCAATTTCATTCTAGAAAAATATATAAAAATAGAAATAATAAATAATGCAAAGTGGACATGTTTCTATTTCATAAATAAAAATTTATAAGAAGAGACATAATAAATAAAGTGAAACAAACATGTTTCTATTTTCAGAAACAAAAAATTTCAATCCCTAAAAAATTTTTTTTGGGGGCTGGCTATAGTAGTTCCGGCAGATCCTCTAGCTGTTTTCCGGAAATATCCGGTGGATTTTTCGGTTTTATTTATTTATTTATTTATTATTATTTTTCTAGAAGGGAAACATGCTTGAGAAGGAACTTTGTATTCACCTTTTAGAATGATCAATTTGATGTTTGAAGTATAATAATAAAACAAAAAGACTTTTTGTCTTTTAAGGAAAAATAGATTACTAGGATTAAAATACTAAAAGAAACGTCTTTGATTTGATTAGTAAAAAAATTTAAAAGGAAAAGAATTTTTTTAATTGATTTGACGTTTTGAATATGACTGAATTGATGTTTTATGCACGAAAATTTAAGAACATCTTCCATTAGAAAATACTCAAAAAGAAAAGAAAATTTTGAGATTGATTTCACTGTAAATGCACGAAATCGAAGAAGAACTTCCATTAGGAAAATAGAAAAATACTCAAAAGGAAAAGAAAAATTTGAGATTGATTTGACTCTTCATGCACAAAATTCAAAAAGGAAGTCCATGTATGAAATTAACAAAAACTTCCTTACATATTACAATAATAGACTATTAATTAATATCAAAGGAAACATGGTTTTAAAAGTTTATTAATTATTAATGGAGATCAATCATCAACCTAAAAAAAAATTATTATAGGAGCTAGCTCTAATGCCAATTGTTGGGTCCATCAAATAATATTATTCCTATAATAATTAAAGCATATGTAATCTATACAATCAACAATAGAAGTGTATATGAATAAATACCTTTAATGTTCTTCCTATAGATTTGCCTCTTTCCTTTCCTTGAATCTTTTGGAGCCTTTTAATCTTTGGAATCCTTCGCTTGAATTTGTGTGGAACAAACTTAAACAAAAAAATTGCATGTAACAGCTACGGGGACCCAATGTGTTATTTATAACAAAGAACCCTAACCTTAACCCCTCCCGCAATGGTAAGGTCAGTAATACCTCTGACTAAATATCTTGAATGAATATGGATCCAATTAATGGACTAGTGTTAGTTAAGCCCACAATCCAACAATCTCCCACTTGGGCTACACTAACACGGGTATCTTTACTTAGGTATTTGGCCATAACTCCCATAATCTTTCATCACTCATAAATCCTGATTCAACCAACCAACAATTAATGTGAATGATAGCAGGAGATGCTCCTCAATATACGGAATACAACTATTTGTCATAACAGACATTAACAACTTGTTGGTATGAACCCTTGGGGTACATACAAGAGGTAAAGAATGCAAACCTTATGTGATCACAAAAGCATTCCCTCTTGTGGGTCCTTTTGTGATCAATGATCAGCCTACCTTGAGTTACCTCACAGGTAGAATACTCAGATATTAATTATAATTTGGCAACAACTTTTCATCATTGACAAGGAAAGATTGCTTTGTTTGATGGCCAAGAATGTTATGCTTCTCTTTAATATGATTTGATTTGTCAGAATCCTTGCGTGAGCTGCAACCCGATTGAATCATGAGGTCTATAGATGTACTATAACCAGGTTTATGGTTGAGATGTAGTTTCATGTAGTTAAACAGATGACAATTACTATACTTCTAAAATTCTGCCTTCTTAATTTTAGATAACTTGAGGAAACCTTCCTCCTAAAAATAGAGAGAAATGTCTTTTTTCCCCCTTGTGAAGTTTGAAGTAGGATTTTGAAATGAGAGATGATGGAGGGAACTGATGTAGTATTAGCTCTGAGTAATTACTTAATATATTGTAGCAAGGCCATATGCCAAGAGTGGTGGCATTACTAGGTAGAGTTGTTTGGAATTATATTAATCTCTCCCAGTTTTATTTTTCATGCAGCTGACTGGTATGAAAAAGGTGGGTAATGTAGATAATTGGCAGGTCATGGTTGTAGTTGTCCTTGACACATTATGTGTGTTATTTACAAAATAAATCTTTTGGTTGACTATTTGGTAGCTTGGGTTGTCTGGCTGTTTATGTTGTCATAAAGAAAGCCTATTGGTTTGTGGGATCAGTTGAAATGACCAAAAGGCGGTTATAGTTCTACTTGTTCAGGCAAGCCTGAGTGGTATGGGATGTCCGTGATTTGTAGTGTGGTGGGCATGTGATTTAGTTGTTCTTCCATGGCTGGGGCTTCAGCCGCATCACAGTCTCTCCAGACATAGGTCCAAACTCGCTTTTGGTTCATTTTGGACATTTAGAAATTTATCTTCATCTGCCTTATTTTTATCCTCAATTTTTTTAAAAAAAATTTATGGGAATTATTTATCAATATTTAATAATGTTAATAGTGTAATTGTTATGATTACGAGGCAAACATAGGTGTTGGAAGAGCTACAAGGCAGTAGGCACCCTACCTAGGCATCGCCCCTCAATTCTATAGTGTATGACTATATCTGATATAGCAATAACAATTATAAGTTGGTAATAGCTTCAATAACCAATCACCAATGCAAAGACGAAGAGACAAGATGGAGAGAACGGAATAGAACTTTATAGCTATAGAAAAAGTCGAAATATCTATCACATGACAGGAAGCTCTCTATATATACATATATAGGTCATATAATATCATACTATATTATGAAAACATGAACTGAAGATTCATGACTACTTTTTCACTTCCTAAAATATCCACATTCATTAATTGAATTGACATAGTCAATTAATGTCCAAAATTGTAATTTTATGTTGCTTTTTGAATAATAATTAATATTCATTTCTTCCCATTTTATAGGGACCAATTGCTCCATGAATATATTATTAGTAATTCATTTAAGTCATGTTTGGATACAATTTATGCACAACTTTACTAGAGTGTGTGTGTGTGTATAGAAAAGCAACAGTCATAGTTTCAAATTTACAATTGAATAAACCTAGGAAAACTAAAATTAATAGCAAAACAACACTGCTGCAGACTCTTGATTGAATAAAACCTAACAACTAGGTCCAATAGGGGGTCCATGATTCCTTTAGATACAAACTTTAACACTCCCCTTTAAGCTGGAGCATACACATCATCCCTGCTGAGTTTAGACTTATAGAACATCATTTTTGAAAAGCTGGACCGAAAAGAGCCCTTGTAAACAAATCAGCTGAGTGATCTGCAGACAAAATGAATGGCTTACAGTTAACTTCTCCATGACAGCATCCCTTACGAACTGACAGTCAAACTCAATAAGTTTTTTTCACATATGAAATGTAGGACTACTAGGAATGTAGATAGCAGCCTGGTAATCACAAAACATTTTTCATAGGTCGAGTGTCTGGGAGACCAAGCTCTTGAAGATCAAACTTCAGCCATATCAACCCTGCTGTTCTATGGACCATGGCTTTATATCTGCTTCAGCACTGGACCTTAGTGCAGAGGTTTGCTTCTTACTATGCTGTGAGACAAGATTATCATAAAGAAATGTGCAATATCTAAAGGAGCAATGTGGGTGGAGGGCTGTGTTGCAGTAGGTGGCACCAATTTCATGCGTCATTGGTACAACAGTAATGATGAAGGAAAAGGGTGGTAGCAACAGGCAAGGGAGAGCACCTGGAGGCTCAGGAGCAATTGAAGGACTAAAACTGAAAGGAACAAAGGCATATTTTCAAACATAATATCATCTCTAATGTAGTGACATTGAGTAACGGACTTAACCCTTTCTGAGACACAGATAACTAAGCAAAACTAAGCAAACTGCATTAATAGTGTGAGAAGCCAATTTATAGAGACCATGGGTGTGTTGGGAAACACCACAAAGGAGAGTTGTGATCTAAGATATGGCTAGGCATCCTATTGATTTGAGGACATCCAGTAAGAACCACATCATCCCAAAAAAAAAAGTTTCATGACATCTATCTGAATCTTTCCAATTAACGTCGATAATTCTGTTTTGTTGTTTTGGGTTATACAAGTAATTAGTCTGGTGGTTCATACTATGGTCCAAACAGAAGACTAGAAATCTCATTTGTTGAGCACACTAGAGCAATGATGAAAATTCTTAGTAGAACCAACGAATTGTGTCTTTATATCGTCATAGAAAAGCTTTGAGTGTGGACAAAAACTTGGAATTATCTTTTAATTACACCCAAGTGAGGCAAGAATAATCATCCACACAAGTAACAAAGTAAGAAAAACCTAGTATAAATGTAGCATGACATGGACCCCAGATATTAGAATGAACTAAGTAAAACAAAGACTGTCTTCTAGAACTATTGCAAGCCAAGTAAGGATGGTGGGTGGTGCTTGCTACATTCAATATCTCTAGATGTGAATAGAGTGTCAACTAGGAACCATATGATGATTGATGAAGTTTGAATACAGAAGATGTTTCAAATGAAAAGGCCATACCAGAAAGTAAGTAATATCAGTTAGTTGTAGCAGTAGAAGGAACTGTGATTAAGATAGTGGACGCCAGTCTGCTCAAACCTAGTAATTTGCCAATATTCCTCCTTGTCTGGAAAACACAATAAGAAGGAAAGAGAATGAGCAATTTAGATTTTTTGTCAGTTGAGTAACAGATCATATTTTGATGGTAATTGGGGCATCTGAAGGACCATAGGCAAGGTCAGGGATGGAGGAGAAATCATGTCATGGACAGGACCTCTGTGGAAGAACCATTAGCAAGGTTGACAGGCAAAAGATTAGATGCCTTCAGTATAAGAGGAGAACAAGTTTGACTCACCAGTCATTTGGAGGACAGATGACCTGATGAGCTGATATACTGTTGATGAAATGGGTGGCACTTGGATTAGGATTCTTGAGGAGCTTTAATAAATGGTTGTAATCCTCACAAGATACTGAACCTGATGATGTAACTCCAGAGGATGAAAGCTGATCAGTGTCACCAGATGTTGAAAGTTGGGAAGTCAGAAGCAGAAGAATTAGCAACAGAGGTCACCATTCTTCTTTGCCATGTTTGGACCAAGTAGTCTCATATGTATGATTGGTTCTCCCACAATATAAGCACGATTTGAACGAACAATCACTTTGAGAACCATTATTATGATATCCATGTCCAAAGACCCCAAGGAGCCTCGTCCTCTCTGATGACTATAGTTAACAGAAAGGGTAGAATCCTCTTTGGGTGTGGAAGATGTATCATGTTGGGAAGGTGTTGTGATGCGCTGAAGACAAGCAAAGGATTCATTAAGAGAAGGGGCTTTTTGCCTGTAAGAATTTGACTCCACTGATTGGTTATCTGGATTCAATCTTGCCATAAATAGGGCAACAGGGAACTCATCAAGCTGCAGTTTTAGTTGTTCAAGATTGGTGGTAAAGAGCTGATGTATATTCAGTTCCTCGTGAATACCCATAAGAGCATTGAAGTACTCATTTAGTGTTTGGTTGCCCTCTTTGACAGTCAAACAGTTTGTCATGTGAATCATAAACCTGAGAAATACTCTTCTCTTGAGGGAAATGTGCATCAAATCTTTCCCAGACACCCTCAACAGTAGGATGAAACATTACATTAATAGTGACAGATGGATCCATTCTATTCCATAGCCAGATGACTGGATGAGACCTGTTATCCTATGACATCCAGTCTTCATATGCTTATACCTCAAATGGTTGGTTGGAATCAGCAGAAGAAAGTCTGGCTGAAGAAACATTAAGTTTGCCTTTGTCATTGATATATTCCTTGACAGCCCGAGCCACAAAAGATAATTTTTGACTTCATTAAGTTTAATGGTGGTAATTTAAACTTTGACCAAGTCAAAAAAGTCTTGGGATCACCTTCAATTTTGACAAGGATAACTAGAAGCAAAAGAAGTCCAGTACAACAGTAGAAGAATTCAGTAATTACAAATCTGCTCCTGAGATGGTGAAAGAAGTCTGAAGCACAGACCTAAAAGAACCTAGGCAGAAAAGGAAAACCAAAAGCAAAACTGTTCACCCAAAGTAAAAAATAAGAAGGGGGAAAACCAAAAACAAAACTTAACTTAGCACTGCCGCTAACTTCCAGTTGAATAGAACCTGACAACTAAGATAAGGGTTCACAACTCCTAAAGTCCAAAACTTTTAACAGCAATTTTAAAGTAGTCAAGGTTATTTGCAACATCAGGGGGTAGATCTCAGTGCAATGGCAAGGTTGCTCTATTGCAGTTGGTTTTGAATCAGAAACAGCTTCACCATGTAGGAGGGTCAGTTGCATATTCCAGACCCAAAATGGTGTAGCCTTGTCCATTGTCCACTTGATACACCCTTTTCTATGGTTATATGCAACCTAAAAATCATATCAATGCAATATTATGTAATAATCTAGTATGAGAGCCAAGATACAATTAACATCTCATAAGTCAACATAAAATCTTGAAGTGTCATCTAGGCTTGCTGTCACCTTGGACCTAACAACGAGCTTATATGCCTTTACGACACCTTGGTGACTATGGTTTTTGGGAGTCTAGAGCCCAAATTAGGTTCAAATTCTCTTTCAAAATATGTGTTTTAAACAGTTTGTTTACTTGAGTCTATTTAGATCCAGAGTGTATGTGATGTAGGACAGCCCTAGATTAGGGTATTCTACAAGACAAAGGATCCTAAATCATGAAGGGAGGGGGTTTGCACAGCACACAATTCATTTCCATACTTAGAGAACTATACTAAATTAAAATCCCAACGAAGAAAATTATAACTAACATGCAAAGATCAAACTTAAAGCTTAAGGAGAAAACCAAGTAAATTTATTCTTTCAATCCACAAGACTAGATAATGGGAAGAGGGCATTGCATTCAAAGAAATAATAATTTCAGCAACAAATGATACTCTTTGTTAATCCAATGGGGTTCAAGTTACATAAACAATATTAATCTCACCCAAACCAAAACTAAGCCCAACCCAAACACCAATAAGACTGACTAATAAATCTAAGAAAAAACTGTAACTAGCAGCAAGTATGGAATGGCAACAATAAGAATGAAGGAAGACAGCAAGGTAAACAAGGTTTAGGAAAATGAAACTGCAGAAAATAATTCTGCCGATATGATTTTGACAGAGAAAAAGAGGGCCAAGAAAGGGGAAGAAGGCTATCAACAGGAGACAAAATAGAAGGTGTGAGGATATGGATAAGAAGAAAAAGTAAGAAAGAAGAGGAGAGGAAACTTTCAGTAGAAAACAGAGACTGCTGTAAGGGTTGGAGAAGAAAAGAAAAATAAGATCTAAGGGAAGAAATTTTCTATAGAAATTTGGGCTTGGTTCCTCCACCGTTAGTGGAAGCTCAGCAAAAGTCAGATTGCTGTAGAAGTATCGGATCAGTTCAGGGTAAGCCGATTCATTGAAGTTTAGCATGCTGCCCCATCCTAGCGCTGCAAATCTCTCGTATACCTGGAATGGAGCCACTGGGAGTGGCTCGACGAATCGTTCATACTCAATGAACCAATTTTGGAAGGTATTGAGGTACAATGTTTATGCTGCGATGGTGTCAAATAAATCGGGATGTTGGACTCCCCGACCTCGTCCACGACCTCCACCACGTTGAGCCATCTGAATTTTAAGAAGAAAATTCAGAATTTTGGTACTATGAACAATAAAGCTAAACAGTGCTGTGAATAGTGATTTTTGCAAAAATAAGATGTGGAAAAACGTGCTGATCTGAACCAAAAACTATGGGTGAGTGAAGAGAATGCTATGAGAATCATAGATCTATAAGAAGATTTGAAATCCCACGGACAAAAATGCAAAATCGCGAAAAACCAAACGAAAGCCCACAAAAGTCGTATGTAGAGAAAGCTTACCTTTGGTTTCGTGGATGATTTGCTGTCGGATCTTGCATTTGAGCATCGTACGTGGCTAGATCTGAGCTAGAAGTATGGAAGAACTCACCCCAAAGCAAGAGAGGAAAGTGAAAAAGTGAAAAAAGATGAAACAAATTGTGAAAAAGTGAATTTTGGGCGTGGGCAGTCGTATAAAACGACCCCAAGCTGTTAGGCGTGCGCAGCTCCCACAGGCGTACCACGCATAGGAAAGGATCTCCAAAAAAAAAAAAAAAATTTTTTTGGCCCCTAATTTCATAGATACACTGATTGGGTGGGCAGTCGAGTGAACCAACCGGCCTAACCCCTTGGTCCCCTTGGAAATTTTTTTTGGGAATCCTTTCAAGTGCTTGAATTGGTTCTCATACTTGCTTTTAGCTCTTTTGTTTGCTGAAGTTTGATATAAGGATTGGATGTCTTGAGTTTGTGATTTTGGAATTAATAAGTTTATGGTGTTATCAGGATGGTTATTTTGAGAAACCGATCCTTCAGGAAGGGAAGTAGCAATAAGCCGATAACTCACCAAATGATTCCAGTCGGGAAGGATTAAGTGGTGTTCCTCCACCTAATACTGAAACACCCCTTCCTCAAGGGGGTGACCTACCCAATGCACCACCGTTGGCCACAATTCAGGATGTGTTCAACATTTTGACGAACATGATGCAGCAGCAGCAGACTCAAACAAATGTGCTTATGCAAGGGGTGGTGGCAATAGAAAACTGGTTTGCACCACAAGCTCATGGTTTTGGAACTTCTACCCAAGGAGGAAATGATGGAGTGTTGGGTATGGGATCTCACAACAAACTGATGGAGCTTTTCCTCAAGCTTCATGTCCCAACATTCATTGGAATCATAAAGGATGTCCTATTCCTGAACAAGTGGCTAAGAGAAATGGAGAAAGCCATCCGCCACTAAAGGTGTGATGAAGGGCAGAAGATATTGTATGCCGAACAGAAGCTTCAACATGGGGCTGATGCTTGGTGGAATGCCACACAACCTGTCTTGGCGACACAACATCGGATTGTCACTTGGGAGATTTTCAAAGAAGCGTTCTGCCAGAACTATTTTCCAGTGTCAGTAAAAGACTCCAAGGAGGCTGAATTCATGGCGCTTTAGCAAGGACCTCTCTCTGTTCTTGACTTCTATCAGAAATTTGAGGAGCTCTTCTTCTTTGCTCCGGTATTTATGAAGGCTGACTTGGAGAAAGCCAAGAAATTATCTAAAGGTTTGAGGCCAACCATCAAAACTTACATGGCAATACAACCTATAGTGAGTTATGCTCAGGTGGTGCAAGCAGCGAAGAAGATTGAAGAAGGCGGAAGAGAGACCTACCAACTGCAAAGGAGTTTGGCTAATAAGGGACCCAACCCTTATGTGAACAGAAATCAAGGAAGGTTCACTAGGCCTTCACCTTACCTCAATCCTCAATTTCAACCAAGAGGAGTAGGGTTTGGTTATGGGAATAGCGGTGCACCTATGCGGCCAGCTGGAACTACTCAACCATCATGTCCTATCTATGCTAATCCACATCCTTTCAATGGCCCTAGACCAGCAGTTCAGCCAGCTATAGTTTTAGGTCATGGAGAGCTTACCTGCTTCTATTGCAAGAAACCGGACATATGGCTCGCTTCTGCCCACAGAAAGGAAGTTAGCCTAATATTTCTTTCAGGCCACCTTAGCAACCTCAGGTGGGAAAGATGTATAGTTTGATTGGGATTGAGATAGACCAGAGTTATGATATAGTGACATGTACACTTCTTATTGCTTTAGTGCCTGCATTTATATTATTTGACATTGGAGCCTCACACTCATTCATTGCATCATCTTTTGTGAGGTGTATTTCTTTACCATCTAATAAATTGTGTCATGAACTAGTGGTTAGTACACCTACTCGGTCTCTAGTAAAACTTGATGAAGTAGTTGGACCTTGTTCACAAGTTGAGCCTTTAGATCTTTTCCTTCATCAGTTTTAGAACAAGGTCCAACTACTTCATCAAGTTTTACTAGAGACTGAGTAGGTGTACTAACCACTAGTTCATGACACAATTTATTAGATGGGAAAGAAGTACACCTCACAAAAGATGATGCAATGAATGAGTGTGAGGCTCCAGTGTCAAATAATACAAATGCAGTAACTGAAGCAATAAGAAGTGTACTTGTCACTACATCATGACTCTGGTCTATCTTAGTCCCAGTCAAACTATACATCTTTCCCGCCTGAGGTTGTTGAGGTGGCCTGAAATAAGTATTAGGCTAACTTCCTTCCTGTGGGCAAAAGCGAGCCATATGTCCAGGTTTCTTGCAATAGATCAGGTAAGCTCTCCTTGACCTCGAATTGTAGCTGGCTGAACTGCTGGTCTAAGGCCATTGACAGGATTTGGATTAGCATAGATAGGTCATGATGGTTGAGTAGTTCCAGCTGGCCGCATAGGTGCACCGCTATTCCCATAACCAAACCATGCTCCTCTTGGTTGAAACTGAGGACTGGAGTAAGGTTAAGGCCTAGTGAACCTTCCTTGATTTCTGTTCACATAAGGACTGGGTCCCCTATTAGCCAGACTCCTCTACAGTTGGTAGGTCTCTCTTTGCCTTCTTCAATCTTCTTTGTTGCTTGCACCACTTGAGCATAACTCACGATATGTTGTATTGCCATATAACTTCTGATGGTTGGCCTCAAACCTTTCGATAATTTCTTGGCTTTCTCCAAGTTAGCCTTCATAAATACCGGAGCAAAGAAGAAGAGCTCCTCGAATTTCTGCTGGAAGTCAAGAACAGAGAGAGGTCCTTGTTGAAGCGCCATGAATTCAGCCTCCTTGGAGTCTCTTACTGACACTGGGAAATAGTTCTGGCAGAACGCTTCTTTGAAAATCTCCGAAGTGACAATCGGATGTTGTGTCGCCAAGACAGGTTGTGTGGCATTCCACCAAGCATCAGCCTCATGTTGAAGCTTCTATTCGGCGTACAATATCTTCTGCCCTTCATAACACCTTTAGTGGCGGAAGGCTTTCTCCATTTCTCTTAGCCACTTGTTCGGGAATAGGACGTCCTTTGTGATTCCAATGAATGTTGGGACATGAAGCTTGAGGAAAAGCTCCATCAGTTTGTTGTGAGGTCCCATACCCAACACTACATACATCATTTCCTCCTTGGGTAGAAGTTCCAAAACCATGAGCTTCTGGTGCAAGCCGGTTTTCTATTGCCACCACCCCTTGCCGAAGCGCATTTGTTTGAGTCTGCTGCTGCTGCATCATGTTCGTCAAAATTTTGTACACATCCTGAATTGTGGCCAACAGTGGTGCATCGGGTAGGTCACCCCCTTGAGGAAGGGGTGTTTCAGTATTAGGTGGAGGAACACCACTTAATCCTTCTCGACTGGAATCATTTGGTGAGTTATCGGCTTATCGCTACTTCCCTTCCTGACAGATCGGTTTCTCAAAATAACCATCCTGATAACACCATAAACTCATTAATTCCAAAATCACAAACTCAAGACATCCAATCCTTATATCAAACTTCAGCAAACAAAAGAGCTAAAAGCAAGTATGAGAACCAATTGAAGCACTTGAAAGGATTACCAAAATTTTTTTCCACATAATTGTGTTAAGAGAAGGATTAAAGAAATCTAACATTACCTAATGTTTTTGCGAAGATCCGAATCACAAAACACCTTTGAAAGGATGGGAACCGCTCTTCTCCTTGGTTTCCCCTCTTCCCACAGCCTCAACCCTGTTCTAGCATAAAGAAATGCGGTTAGAGATGAGTTATAACTTAAAATAGGGTTTAAAAACCCGGAATTCCATTTTTGCCCCGAAACAGAAAATGGGGTGGGGGGTTGGTTCACCCAACTGGTCCATGGTTGGACCCCCAAATGGACTCCGATTCTAGTGATTTTTGGCTCATTGGAAAGGTCTTTCAACGTTCTTCGAATTGATACCTTATTCGCGTCAATCGGATTCTCCATCGCCGATCTACGGACGTGCCAAAATCGCCTTTTAACACCATCTTGATTAATCCTCTCTCTTCTTTTGAAATCCATGAGAGTTATCAAATTATCACTAGTTTCATCCATGATCATTAGGTCCTATTCTGACACTTGGGCTCGACTCAAATGGTCCACAGTTGTTGCCTACTCGGAGACCGGGTTTTTGGTCTTGAAATCATGGGCTAACGGGTTAGAAATCCGGGGGATTTCATATTCCTCCCCCTTTAAAAGAAATTTCGTCCTCAAAATTGACGTACCTGAGGCACCAAAGAGGATAGGATACTTCGCCCGCATTTCATCTTCCTTTTCCCACGAAGCTTCTTTTACTGCGTGATTCTTCCACCTAATCTTTCACCAAAGGAATGGTTCGATTTTGGAGTTGTTTGTCCTTTCGGTCCAATATCTCAGCAGCCTCTTCTTCATTGGACAAATCCGCACTCAATCCTTCAGGTTCTTGTGGTAATAGGTGCTCCGGGTTTTCTATGCATTGTTGAAGCATAGAAACGTGGAACACACTATGTACACCTGCCAAAGATGTCGGAAGAGCACTCGAGGAGCAACACATTTACTGAGACTCTCCCGAATGAAACCCTTCAACTTGCCGCTTCAATTCAGCATGCTCTTTAGGGTTCATACGATAGTGAGGTAAATTTAGTAGGGATGAGCCTAGAACTAGATCGATGGCGTGTTGAATGTCGCGTATAGGTGGTAGCTCATCTGGAAGTTCCTCTGGGAACAACTGCTTGAATTCTCTCAATAAAGATTGCACTTCCCTGGGTGCCTCAATGATTATGCATGACGTCTTTGTATTACTCTGTTTGGCAACCAGGCATAAATAACCCGTGTTTCAAACTCCCTTTCAAAGCTCTTCTGATCCAAGATGTTAAGTGTTTTCTTAGGGGTTTGTTTTGTAGTGCTTCCTTTGTTCTTTGATATTCTAATCTATTTGGGGGCACAAGGGGTCAACCTAATTTTCTTCCCATTGAGCTCAAGCACATAGATGTTGGATCTTCTATAATTAGTGACATCTAAATCATAGATCCAAGGTCTCCTTAAAATGATGTGGGCAACATCTATGTTCAGGATATTAGACCAAACTCTATCCTTATAGCTTGCAAAGTGTAAGGGGACTAAACATCTTAACCTAACGGGAATGGTAGACTGATCGACCTAGGCAACCATATAAGGCTTTGGGTGAGCCTTAGGTTTAAGCCCCATGCGAGACACAACATGTTGTGCCACTTCATTCATACAACTCCCACTATCAATGGCAACTTTGACTATTTTTTTCTTGGTGGCAAGTATAGGTGTTGAAAATATTAGTCTGCCGCCAATCTTCTTCGCTGCCCTTGGGTTGCAATATCATGCAACGCATCACACCCAGACGAGAAATATCAATAGCCTCAAGCTCATCATTGGATGGGGTTTGTGGGGTCATATGTCTAACTAGTCCTAATCTAAAGGTGGTGACCCTTTGTCAACCTCCTCATTAGAAATATCCTCTTGGGGATGATGATCCTTATACTCATCACTTTGATCACCCTCAGGTCTACAATCCCCTTATGAACCCCCATGTAAAGATTTTGGTTGGGGCACTCTCTGGCAATGTGTCGAGTACCTTGGCACTTGAAACACCTCACTGGGCGAGCTCCCAAGATACCCTTACCTTATTGTCAAATGGCTTGGGCGGGTTATTGAGTGGTTTGGGGGCGCTTATGGAAGGCTGAGGCCTCCTATAGCTCGCAACGCCTGTTGAGGTGTTTCTCCTTTGGAAGGGGGGTTTCAAGGCCTTCTCAACCTCCAAGGCTATCCTAAAGGCTTGGGGAACATCACGCACCATATGGGGTGCTATGTATAACTGAATCTTAGTGTTGAGTCCAATTAAGAATCTAGACAAAGTCTGCTCTCGATCCTCACGAGTACAACTCCTAATTTGCAACTCATTGAATTTACTCATGTACTCAGTGACTGATAGCCTCCCTTGCTTTAGGGCATTCATCTCATTCAAGAGTTGCAACCTACATGTCATGGGTAAGAACTCTGCCTTGAGCCCTTTCTTGCATTTCAACCCAGGTAGACACCGGTTCTTGTCCTATGTCATATGCCTGAGATTCTAGATCAGTCCAAAATTCTTGTGTCACACTAGTTAGCTTCATCTTAGCAAAATTTGAAGCGCACCTCTTTTGGCATATCATAAAAGTCAAAGAACCTTTCCATTTGTGTAATCCAATCAAGTAGAATTTTGGCATCGATCTAACCATCATAGGATGGTGCATCTACCTTAATGAGTCTCTTGGAGTTGAATCCTCTATCATAGGGTTCAAAGTCATCATCACCCCTATATGGAGGGGGTTCCGAATATGCTCGCTGCTCATGGGGTTCGTGACCTCTACCTCAAAATTCCCAAAGACAGGGTTTCCTATTACTCCGCTACCTACCGAATGGTGATCCTCTAAGTTAGGGTCGGTATGAGGGTGCTCAATGGGGGTAGTCTGCCTAGTGATCTGTGGGAGGGTCGTCTCCACAATGGTAAGCTTGTCAATGAGGGTCTAAAGGGTCAGCCTGCTCAATGGATTGGAGGTTGTTACTTTGTGCTTCTTGAGCTTCTCTACAAGCTCTCAACTTGGTTTGTATCTCCCTAAGTATAGTTGCTAGGTCCAAGTTAGGGTCCATGTTGCGATATGACTTACCACTACGAGTGGTCATGCACAAGGTACTAAGTACGGGAGAATACTACACCAAGGACAACATAAGGTTCCTAAAATATGCACTTTCTTTTTTGGGTAAGAACTAAGATACTAACTTGATGCAAAGGTTCCTAGACACTCTAAGATCCAAATAATGAAAATTCAGAACACTCTAACCACGCTCTGATACCAGATTGATGTAGGACAACCCTAGATTAGGGTATTCTACATGACAAAGTATCCTAAATCATGAAGGGAGGGAGGGGGTTTGCACAGCACACAATTGATTTCCATACTTAGAGAACTATACGAAATTAAAATTCCAGCGAAGAAAATTATAACTAACATACAAAGATCAAACTTAAAGTTAAGGAGAAAACAAAGTAAATCTATTCTTCCAATCCAGAAGACTAGATGATGGGAAGATGGCATTGCATTCAAAGAAAGAATAATTTCAGCAACAAATGATATTCATTATTAATCCAATGGGGTTCAAGTTACATAAACAATATTAATTTCACCCAAACCAAAACTAAGCCCAACCCAAACACCAATAAGACTGACTAATAAATCCGAGAAAAAACTGTAACCAACAGCAAGTATGGAATGGCAGCAAGAAGAATGAAGTAATACAGCAAGGTAATCAAGGATTAGGAAAATAAAACTGCAGAAAATAATTCTGCCAATATGATTTTGACAGAGAAAAAGAGGGCCAAGAAAGGGGTAGAAGGCTATCGACAGGAGACATAATAGAAGCTGTGTGAGGATATGGATAAGAAGAGAAAGTAAGAGAGAAGAGGAGAGAAAACTTTCAGTAGAAAACAGAGATTGCCATAAGGGTTGGAGAAGAGAAGAAAATAAGATCTAAGGGAAGACATTTTCTACAGAGACAGAGCTGCCGTGAGGTTCTGGGGAAGAGAAGAAAAATTTTCAGGGCAAGAAAGAAAGTTTTGCTAGAGAAAACAAAGATTAGATGTTTGAAGAGGAAATAGAGGTGAATTTTCTAGGCAGAAAACAAGAACAAAGAAGAGAAGAAAGCTTACCTGGAGAGGGAGGGAAGGAGCTGTCCGCCAGGAGAGAGAAAGCAGTGTGAGTCTTCTTCTTTTCTAATTCTTTCATAATCGTCCTTCTTTGTGTGTCTGGTTACATATTTAAAAGAAAAGAAATAAAAGAAACTACCAAAAATACCCCCTGTAACACAAGAAATAAAATCTAGTAATTCTAAATTGTGGAAAGAAAATCTTAAACTACCTTACAAAATAACTCACTAACACAAATACTAATATAGATGAAAAAATGTGGTATGTGGACCACAGTCCTAAGGGTCCACATGACCCTCTCTAGTAGCCAAACCAGATGGAAATGTTCCGCTGCCTCTGCCTCTGGTAGTAACGAGTGGTGGGCGGTCATAGTGTGATGTCCCCATCAGTATGCTGCTAATGGAGAGGGCTGTTCGTATAGTATTTGACAACTGGATCATAAACATGTCATTAAACGCTGAGAAAACAGCCTTCTTGTGAATATTCCTAAGTGGATTAATTGTTTGTGATCTTGTATATAACTCCTCTTCTCTGCTCGTGATTCATCCATTCAGTCATTGTCTTGATCTTATTTCTTTTCCTTACTTCGATCTAGTAGTTTTTTTCCCTTCTGTTTTTTCCTTTCAGTTCTTTTTAAGCCTTTCAGTTGTACGTTGTACTAGGTAGTATTCATAACCCAAATGATCTGGATCAATCTCTATTGATTCTGCTCATTTCTGCTTAAATTTTTTGTGATGGTTCTACGTCTTGGTCAGCAGAGGGTAGGTCTCATGCAGTGGTATGGTTGATCCATTGCAACCTATTGGTTGTGGGTTCTAGTCTAGAAACAGTCTCTTCATGAAGCAGGGGTAAGGTTGCATAAGTTATGACCTTCCAACACCCCATAGCGGTGGTAGCCTCTCGCACTTGATGCTTCCTTTCATTCCTAGGGGCAACCTGACTCCCCAGGGTTTGAAGTTGTTAGATCATCCCAGTTTTGATAACTGAACCATCTTTGGGACTGCTTCTTGTTTCATCACCTATAATTTCAGAAAGTTAAGTTTGATATGTGGTTGAATTGAGTGGCAATTGGCTGCATGCAAGAGGAACATAATTGCTATTCTTCACCCTTAGTTTGTGTTGAATTGGTGGTCACATGGGAGAGATCTCTCATTCAAAACACACCTGGATTTACGGCTGCTCATCTCATACTTCCGAGGTTGGTTAAGTTTCTTGGTTAATTACAGGACCCTGTTTGTTTGAATTTGATTTCTAAGTTACCCTGGTCTGCATTCAAAATTTGAGAATTTTCCTTTTTAAAAAATTTAAATTACTTCCAGGTCCCTGACTCTGTGACTCCCTTTTTGGGTTAAAAGATTTGTGTTAAGACTTTCTCAAAATTTACAGAATTGTCATTGATCCCTGATATGTGGATTTTATTCACTTTGGTGCTGATCTATATCAGGGTTTTGGAACTTTAGGCTGCTTTAAATTTTGGAATGCAAAAGAAGAAGGGCTATTTCTCAATGTGTATTATTAACACCAAAAAGTTTGTTGGTATTGAAGCGTTGTTCTTTCTTTATTCTTTTTTCTTTCTTTTTCTTTTTTTTTTTGGGGAGAAGGAGAAAAAAAAGGGGGGGGGGGGGGAAGCTATTTCTCAATGGGCATTTACTGTCACCAAAAAGTTTGTTGGTGTTGAAGCATTCTTCTTCTTTTTGTATAGGGGGTGGGTTGGATGGGTGGAATGGGGATCAAAAAGGCGTTGTGTTGATGTGGGGGAAGCATATGTACTAATGAATGTACATATTCTTTGACCCTTCAG
Source organism: Hakea prostrata (assembly GCF_041222555.1). Lineage (NCBI taxonomy): Eukaryota > Viridiplantae > Streptophyta > Magnoliopsida > Proteales > Proteaceae > Hakea > Hakea prostrata. Next base: position 69,668,698 of record NC_142600.1, on the reverse strand, counting down.
GTTTTTTCTTTATCAATAAATTAATACTCTCCTACAATTCACCAAAAAAAGAAGATAAAAGGGGGACTTCAATGTTCCCATTTTAACTTGTGTTTAGGGAAAAAAGGATTCTTCTCCTAAATGAATTTTCTGGATCTTCTCAAGATCCCAAATACTTTTTCCTCAATTCCCAAGCTAAAGGGTTGAAGAGCCAAAAATTGAGCATATCAGAATGTCCTCCTCATTGATCGACAACCAGAGATGATTGGTAGCGAACTGAAAGAGAACCTTTTCGTATATATATATATATATATAAAAGACCTAAACATAGTTTAGATTTATGGCAACCCTGATATGAAGTGATTTGCAAATTACAGTGCAAATTCTTTAATATCTGATGCATGCACTCCATTCTGTGGTAGAACAAAATTTTCAACCTAATTCTGATGATAGAGTTCCCTGAAAAGGGGGTGAGCATAGGGAAGGAGCCACCCTCGCTCTCCTCTCTCCAAAAACGAAAGACAAAACAAAAAGGTTTCCTTTCACGACCAAATTGATGCAACAAGGAAATAGAGAATCCCAGAGGCATCAAGGATCAAATGAACATCAGTTGTCCTGAGATGATTTAGGCACACCCTTTGGACAACCCTTATCTTAGCCTTATCCAAGCTTGTGCCACCATTCCATTCTACCTTTGAAATATCAAGACGAAGACTAATGTAGCCACTTGAATACCAATTAAATGCTTTTGCTACTTTGACTAGATGGTATTGGTATGCTATTGAATGTTGCTTTTTGTGGCTGCTGTTTCTTCTTTTATATTTGATGTCATTTGTTATGGCTAAATTAGAGAATGCATAAACTTTTTGTTCAATTAGATTTCTATTTTGATACAGGTGAAAGTGGTGAAATAACCACAACCCATTTACTCCTTGGCATATGGTCTGAAGCTGAATCAGCAGGTCACAAGATAATGGCTACTTTTGGTTTTGACGATGAGAAAGCTAAAGAACTTGCTAAGTCAGTAAGTTTCAAGCTCTCTCTTTGTGTTATTCTTTGATCTACCACATAAAAATTGATGTTATGGAAAATTCAAGTATATTCTCTTGTGCATAGACAATCTAACTTATAAATGCTATATGGAAAGACATCCTAAACATTTTCACCCTATAAAATTTGCAAGTCAAACATTGAAACAGAATGTTCCTTCCAATTTCGTTGTTCCACACCTTCATAGGTCAAAGTTTTCTACCATGTTCTTCTAGTTGCTCAATGACATGGTCAATCTTACGAGTTGTGTAATTGTTTTTACTCGCAGATGGACAAGGATGTCATTTTGAGATATCGGTAGAGATGTAAAAAGATTCTACACTTGTTTTTTGCCCCAAGGCCTCTTTTGAAAGCTCTTCTCAAAAAGAGCAGCAGCTACTGCAGTATTTTTTGGTATGAAGAAAGTTGTTTTGGTTGACAATGCCCCTGTAATCTTCGTTGAATTCTAAAATGATCTTCGATGGTTTTTTGATGGAATTCAATTGAATCTTTTCAGGAGAATTCCTGATAATGACTAGTTATTTGTCAAGACAATCAAATTGTCCCTGAATTGGAAATACTGGAATTATTATTGGATACTCTCTGATTTTTAAGCTAAAATTGATCAATTATCGATAAAATCCCTTTTTCAAGCATGTGTTTCCAATGCACCAGGTTGTAAACTTAGTTATTTAATCTGTATGCTAGAATGTACGGTCTGGTGGTAGATTTTCCAAAATCATCTTGTTTATATATTGGTTCAAGCCAACTGTTTCAGTATGGATACCGGTTGGTTGGTTCAAACCAGTTTGGGTTGGTTTATGTCAGTTCTAGTCATTTATTTGGCTGAATGGATAAAGTGAAGTTTTGTTTTGGCTGTGATGTACCGATTCTTCTTAGTAGATTCTTATTGGACATCTGACCCCTCAAAATCTCTACGGAGGCTAATGGGTCTAATCACTTGGCATGACCGTTTTCAACCCTCTAGCCAAGAACATATCATACTATCAAGTTTTAGCCCAAGGCGTCATTTTGTAAATTTAAAATCAATAAAACTCTTGAATATAAAAAAGAATTATAATCACAAATATACTTCCTTTTTTTTATTGGGATTGTCACTTTGTCAGATTGAAATTACATATGTGGTGCTAATTTTGTAGTCATGAGATTTAAAAAAAAAAGAAAAAAAAAAAAAAAAAAAAAGGAAACCTGAAAATGTAGTTAATGTATTGATTTTATTTCTTTAGATACACCATAAGGGATGCAAATGCAAAATATCATTTTCCTTGGGTTAAAAATGATTTGAATCAAATTTCAAGGGTCCAAATGAAAATTACCTATTAAAAAAACCAAAGGTTCATCGAGCCATTCTCTTACCTTGCAGTCATTAGAACTATAAAATAGCTTCAATGAGTTATTCTGGGGAAAAATTAACACAATGGTTCAATTTTCCTTTGTTTGGGGGGGGGGTCGTACCATCCCAAGAGTTACTCCATACTATTAACACCCTATGTTAAGTGTATGTTATAAAATGGAGAAGATATATTAAAGACAAGAAAGAAAATTATGACAAGTTAAATCGAACTATTCATTGAATTGTGTTCATTACATATTTATAGTAGTAGAAGCATTTTTTATAGTATAAAAATATTAGAGTTTACAAGAAAATACAATATATGATTCTTACACGAAATAAGATGCTCTTGATATGGTGATAGATTATAGTGATTTTAAGTTAATATGAGAATGCAAATTAGTAAGATTGCACACTGAGATGTCTATGATCTTCATTTAGAAATTATATCTATTGGTATGATCTCTTTTTGAGGGGGGAGGGTAATGGACATCCATAATCAATATTATTTATAATACTCCTCCTTAGATATTTATTAATAGATAATGTACCTTGTTAAAACCTTACTAAGAAAAAACCTAGTGGGAAAAACAATATTAGTGAAATAAAAAGAATACATATCTAAATAATACGTCTTACTAGTTTCCTCATTAAAACTTTACCAGGAAAACCTAGTGGGATAAAACCTTGGTGAAGGAAAAAAGAGTAATATGTATTTTAATTCCTCTGATGATAACATCATTAAATATCTTTGAGTCTGCACGTCCCAATTTCAAATACCAGCTTCTCAAAATTTGAAGGAAGCAAATGCTTCAATAAATGAATCTTCTTTGTCCCGAACTCCATTAAAATATGCATCATAGTGAAGACGAACTGTTTCATAGTATAAATTTAAGTTCTAATACAAGGAGCAGTAATCTAGGATTAAAAAAAAAAAAAAAAAAGAATTTCTTTATGTGTGTTGTACTTCTTGAAATTTATACAAAAGAACAAAAGAACAATAATCTTTCCTGCAACGTGATACTTGTTAATGATGGTCTTACTATTGCATTAGAAAATATAAATCATATAAATTTTCAGATAAGGTTCATTTTTAATGGAAGTGTTGTTCTGACATTTTTTGTTTTTTGTTTTGTTTTGAGAATTTAATTTAGGGATTGGTGGGACCACACACTTATGGTTATTAAAAACTCTCATGCTCCACTTAAAATTTTCACAATCACAATGATGGAAATTTTACAAACAAATTAACATATAAGATGCTAATTGAAATGAAATTTGGTAACATGCACAATTGTTAGCATATATTATTAATTTCCAATTACCAAAAAAAATATATTCAATTTCCAACTTTGAATTTAATTTAATATTTATTTAGTTTCTAATTTGAGTTTAATTTATTTAATCACATGTTCACATCTTTACTTTATTTGGTGGTTTCTTTTTAGAGAAGAAAATCATGTATTTCCTTTATTCGGTATTTTCTTTTTAGAAAAGAATAGATTTAAGGTTAATTTTTTCTTGTAGTTAATTAAGGGTATAATTATAACTTGCCAAAAGGCTAAATAAGTTAAGAGATAATTGCAGGGTTATTTTTGAGATTTTGAAAAAAATATATAGATGCTACATCATCAATAAACTAACAGAACTTAACGATAGATGGGCATTAGTAATTATAGACAAAATTAAAGGTTGGATTAATAATTTTAAAAAAATACAAGGGATAAGTAGTAATAAAATCAAATTACAAGGGGGCTCCAGTAAATATCCCATTCCAAAAAACATGAAGAACAAGATTGGAACTGATCTTATATCAAAGTAAGAGATGACCAAAACAATACTGATAACAATATTTAAGGGCAAAGTTTGGAATTACAATGTGTTAAAACAAAGTCAAAAAACACCGAGAAATCATGAGGAGTATAAAGATTTTAACATGATTCACACGCCAATGCAGTGTGCTACGTACATGGGATAAGAAGAACTTCCACAATGTAGGAAGAAAATTTACAATTGAGTTCTCTCAATCAATCGCCAGAATGGCCTTACAAAAACTTTCACCCAAAACCCTTAAGCAAAAATCATAAATTTCAAAATAATCACCTAATAGGAGAACAAATGTCACATATTTATAGTTTTTAATTGGGTAAACCGGTCATCCCATCGGGTCAAGTCTATCTATCTCAACCCTCTGCTTTCGTCAAAGATCTCACGAATCAGCTCATTCGAGTCACCCACAAAAATATATTGATACGGGTCCATATTTGAAAATTAGGTATACGAATTGAGGTTACAACACAACACAATGCCTAACAGCCCAAACACAGACTTCTAAATATAATCTCAAAGTGAAACATTTCTTGTTCTGGTTCCATTGGCATTGTCCATTTCCACCCAATTGGGTTCCCCATTGAAGCAATTCATATGATACTCCAGCCCTTATTGTACTTGTTCACGGTTCTAGGGTTTTAAATTTCCTAATTATGGATTTAGAAAATCTTGGGAGGAAGATATGGTCCTGCTTCATAAACCAGGAGATCAATTTATATCGTTTAGAAGCTCCAGTCTTGGATGCAGTTTTTGGGTTTGGATATATCTTGCTTTCTGTTGTCTGTATAACTAGAGTTTGGCTATATTTGTAATTGGAACAAGTTTTGAGTCAATTATTGTAAAATGGTAAAATTCTAATTTATGGGCATTAGGGTTTTGGGTTACCTTATAAATAATGTTTTATAGGATAACCTTGCGTAACAAAGCAAGTCAAGGATAATACATCGTAATGCTGTGAGAATTGTGTGGCATTCCAAGAAATAGTGGAATCTTTTTTTTTCTCTAGTGGATATAAGAAAAGTTTATCGAAATACAATAAATCCCATGCTATTGGGAGTGCATTTCACTTGTAATCTTCTTCATGGTTATGTATCGGTCCATGGCAATCTATCTTATATGTTAAGGAACATATGCTTAGAACAAACATCAGATGAAACAGTAAAATGAAAACAAATAGAGTACCGAAATCATTGCATGAACAACTTGACCAACATAGTACACAGAATGTTCTCTTACTGAAGGAATTAAAACATAAAGAGCTGTTTTCTGGAGTATAATTGTCTAGCAAAATCACTTCGGTTCCCAGCGTCTTGCCTTGGCATGTTTTCCATTAATGTTAAAATTCACCTTCTCTTGGCCATTGAGAATTCTTTCAAGTGTTGAAGCTTGCTTAAAGACCACCAGTGAAAACAATGATTGCACATTTGGAGGAACCACCTTCTGCATGTAAATTAATTCAACACAGTCTCCATGCAATTGGGTGAGAAAATTGAGTACTTCAGTCTCTGATACTGGATATCCTCTGGAGAATGTCATGAACATGCTTCTATCTTCTTCTCCTTCCTTGATATTCCATTGGCTCATCACAGCATACAAGTTCGTTTCAGCCACGCTCAATAAGGTTTGATTCATCTGCCTTTCTCTCAAATCACCTTCAACATAGGGCATGGTTTGTATTGGTCCAGTAGTATCAAACATCTTGTTGACAGCTACACCAAAGGCCCTAGTCTGTCTTTCTCTAGTATAACTTCCTTTACTACTACCCTCACCAAAGGGCCTTATAATGAGCCTTTCTCTGGGCTCCATTGTGCTGCCATACTGAGCTGCTTCCCAGATGGTTCTGCTACAGATTTGAGTCATTGCTTGTTGGGTAGCTAGATTGATGGCTATATCCCTGATTTGAGACATTGCTGGTTGGATTGCACTAGCTACTGACTGCAACTCAATGTCCACAAATCTTCTAGCACATATATTATAAGTAACCCTAAGCATTCCATCTAGTACTTTCCTTCTATTATTGTGCAAAAGCTGGAGAGAGATGGCTTTATTTGTAACCAGCTGCATGAATGGCATATCACTGAGAGGATGATCAAGAATCCTACCCGTCTTGATACATTCCAGGCATACCAATGTTTCCTTTGATAGAAAACTGATTACTGCATTCGATGCTGTCAGTAGCTTCATCATGAAGTTAGGGATTCCTAACTCTGTAAGCCATACCCAGAAGGTAATAACTTGCCATGCAGCTGCATTGTCCTGTTGAAAATCAATCATCACAAGACGATAAAATAGCTTCCATTCATTGGACTCGAACCAGTTAAGTTGTTCTACAGTCACTCGTGGATCCATGGTGGGTTGAGTACTGAAAATGGTAACACGAGATCTGGCAACCTTCAACTGAAAATTTGAATTGGTTTACATACTAACACTGAACATCAATATGAAAATTTGATAAATATTGAACAAACAAAAAGTTTTTCATTTCAAGGGCGAAACACAGTTCAATTAGCATTAATAGAGACAACCCTCTTGAAAGTTACTGCATGCATGCAATGTTCATATCCAAGTTGGTACTGATAAGAGTTAGGTCTAACTTCTATGGTAGATTTGAGAAATCAGATTGCAACTACGAGAGATCGAAATTTAAGACAAACTGAAAATATTTTTGCACTTGAAAGATAATGAAAGATGATCCTAATAATACTAATTGGTAGATACAAATTCATGAACAGAGAAAGAATAATTTGCAAAGGAAAAAAATAATCGAAATCTAGAATTGCCATCTTCATATAAGGGTATAGACGATCATAGATTTAGGTCTATTGATACTATATTAGTAGCCCCTAAGTACATGCACGCGTTAGAGATTTCAAAGGATTTTCAGTTAGAAAAAGAGAGCTAGTGATGAAATATGGGAGAATTTATGCCATGGACATCCTTTCTTCACTTATGCAATGATGATCTAAGTTCCTTTGCAGTCGTTGGAATTTATTTAGTATATATATATGTTAGCAAAAAAATTGTTAGGGGTAAGGTTGCGCAGAAAAGTTGCCCCCTAGGAGGACTCTGCTTGTGCAGAAGCCTTTACCAACGTTATTTACCCTTTCTTTTCTGTATTAGCAAAGAATTACAAACCATAAGAGGGAGGATGGTTGATGTGGTCAATTAATACATAGACAAGACACTTAAGACTGTTCAATGAAAATTTGATACCTGATCGAATATGATACCTGATCGAGTACCTCTTCTTCTCCTTGCTATGATGTTGTTTCTTCTTCCTATTTTTCTTTGTTCCTTTTCCTTTCTGCTATGAAAGTTGTTCTAAAGAAATTTCAACAAGAAAGTGCTATCAATTTCATCTTTATTTATACCAGGATTTCATACCTCAGTATGTCTAAAAATCTTCCTGGAGTAAATTTATTGCATTCCATTTTTCTCATACTTCTTATTTAAGTTAGCGCCTTTCAAATCTAATCAAATCTCACTAGGGTGTAACTTGATTACCAAAAAAAGGTTGTAACTGTGCATTAACTTCTCTCTGTTTTGTTTTGTTTTGTTTTGTTTTGTTTTTTTTTTTTGAATCTTTTTGCAGAAAATGTATTGAATTCCACTTTTCTCTTCTTTCCTGTTCAAATCAATGTTTTGTGAAATATCTTACAAAGTCTGGATCCTCTACTTGGGTGCGCTACCCTTACACCTCTCTCACCTCTAGTAGAAGATCCCAACTCATTTGTCATTAGGCTGTAACTTAAAGTGCATTAACATCTCTCCCTGGCTAATTAAAATTTCCTTCTTCTAATATTTTAAAATTTTTAAATCCCAATAATTGCATTCCTTGATTTCTCTCATTTAATGTGGATGTATCCAGTTACTCTTGGCCCCATTCAGTTACCATGAATGGAAAGTGGCTCCAATTGAAGAAAGTCACTAAAGATAAAAAAAATAAAATAAAATTTGGGGTGGGGGGGGGGGGTTTACAATGGGTAGGAGTTTCATGCCTTACTATGTAACAGCACTTGGACACTTATCCCCCCCCCCCCCCAACCCTACCAACAATGTTGTTGGTAACAATGGTTGTTTCATATAAAAGGAAATGTCGATGGTTGCATTTTCCACTTAAAAGCCTAATTAGCTGTAGAAGGGTTTACCCAATACTAGGCCATCAAATACTTTGATACATTTAGTCCTATGGTATTGCCCCTTGTAGTCTCCTTGGTGGGTCTTACACTAACTTGATGTTCAAAATTCCTTCTTGAATGTTCAGTTCCAAAGGATTTATAGATCTTGTCCTCCCAATCCATGTGTGTCATCTTCAGCAGGATTTATATGGTTGAGGTAGGTCTGTTGGGCTTATCGATTTTGTTCTTTCTTAGCCACACTGTGTTTTACATGTTATTTTTGATGAAAAACAATTTCTCTTTCACAATCAATCACCCTCTGAGGTTACCCATCCATCTCAACCACCTTTACCCTCACTGTTTGGTCCCCCCCCTCTTGTACTTCCTCCCCCTATTCCATCTCCTCCACCTATGGGGCCCCCATCCCCATCCCCACCCCTGGTCAAATCCCCTCCCCAACTCACACCCGAATCTTCCCCTAGGCCCACACCTCCACCTCATCCTTATCCTCTTCTCCTTCTTTAGATCTCGTTATTGATCTCCCTTATGATCCTCACCATCTATCTCCTTCGCCACCTCCTCCACCCTCTTCTCTTAACACTCATCCCATGGTAACTCGCTCCAAAACCCACAATCCACCTAGAGCCCTACATACATCCATCTTTGATGACACCCAACTTGAGCCTACCTCTTTAACTTCAGCCAAAAAATACGTCCACTGGCGAACGGTTATGGATAATGAATTTAATGCCCTAATAAAAAATAGCACTTGGTCTCTTGTCCCTCCTCCTCCTCAAACAAATGTTATAGGTTGAAAGTGGGTGTTTTGAATTAAAAGAAAGGCTGATGGTTCTATTGGAAGATAGAAAGCCCGCTTAGTGGCCAAAGGGTTCAATCAACAAGAGGGTCTTGACTACAATGAAACCTTTAGCCCTGTTGTCAAACCCACTACTATCCACTTGGTTCTATCTCTAGCTGTCTCCCAGTCTTGGCCTATTCACCAACTTGACATCCAAAATCCTTCCTCCATGGCTTTCTAAATGAAATAGTTTATATGAAACAACCCTCAGGGTTTGCTAACACTCTTCATCTTGACCATGTTTGTCGCCTTCACAGATCTCTTTATGGTCTCAAATAGGCTCCTCGTGCTTGGTTTGATCATCTTATTTTCTTCTTACTAGAATTTGATTCTTTGGATCTAAAATTGACACTTCTCTTTTCATTTGTCACGGTATCACTGTTACACTTTTTATCTTAATTTATGTAGATGACATCATTGTTACTGGCAGTTTTGAAGTGTTACTATCAAAATTTATGATTGTTATCTCTCTCTTTCCTGTCAAAGATCTTGGTCCCTTACATTATTTTCTTGGAATGTCTGTATCTTTATTCCCTAATGGTCTTCACCTTTGTCAACAACAATATAAAACTGACCCTCTTCACAGGGCCAACATGAGTGATTGCAAGCCTGTTACCAATCCTCTTTCTCCTTCTACACAGTTGAGCAAATTTTCGAGGGAACTCATGGTTGATCTTACATTGTATAGAAGTATTGTGGGGGCCCTACAGTATGCTACTATGACTTGTCCTAACACACAATTTGCAGTCAACAAAGTTTGTTAGTTTATGAAAAATCCAACTCTTGATCATTGGTCTACTGTCAAAAGGATTCTACGGTACTTAAAGGGTACACTCTCTTATGGAATAGTCATCAACAAATCCTCTAATATGATTTTAATAGCCTTCTCGATGCTGATTGGGTTGGGTGCCCTAATTATTGTAATTCTACTAGTGGTTATGCTATTTTCCTGGGGCCCAACATCGTCTCTTGGAGTTCTCGAAAACAATCCACTGTTGTCCACTCCAGTACAGAGTCCGAATATTGAGCTATTGCTAATGCTCTTGCTGAGTTCACCTGGCTACAATCTTTACTTCACGAGCCTCATATATTCCTAAGTACTGCTTTTGTACTCTGGTGTGATAATATTGGTGCCATCTATCTCACTGCAAATCCTATTTTTTGTGCTCGTACCAAACATGTGGAGATTGACTTCCACTTTGTTCGTGATAAAGTTGCAAAAGGAGATCTTCATGTTCGTTTCTTATCTACTAAGGATCAACTGACTGACATCTTCACCAAGCCGCTACCTACTCCATGTTTCAGCACCTTGTTGGCCAACCTCAAGTTCACTTCACCTCCCTTGAGTTTGCATGGGCGTATTAGGGATACCCTAGCTGCTACTTCATCTCAAGCTTATGCAGCTAGGATTGCTTCCAAGAGTTCCACCACTATTAGAAGTCCCACAACTGATTAAACACAAGTTCCTACATTCAAGGCTTCCAAGAGTTCCATTGCTATTAGAAGTTCTACAGCTGATCAAACACCGGTTATTATATTCAAGAAGAATTTTACAATTTGGTACTCACAAAGACTCTAGTAAACCCAAAGAAGAGATTGATACTGATTGGTACAAAACACTTGTCAATATTTTATGTAAACTCACACTGTAACTCAAGAGTCCTAGAACCACAACTACTAGAGTCTTAGAACACTGAGAAGAATGACTCTCTTTCTATATAAAGTCTTGTACTAACTCCTTATAAAATTAATATGAAAATTATACTCTCTCTCCTTTACCTTATCTCTCTTCTTCTCTCTTTCTCTATTCAACTACTCTTTTCTAACATTAACAGAGTTATTTAATAATTGGGTCAATTAAAAGGCAATATAGATATTGTCAGAAATCACCTTTCCCTTTTGAAATATCCCCTGTTCTTCTGAAATTAACTTGGGAAGGATCTCAAAAGGACAAGCAGCCATAATTTTTGACAGCACTTTACACAGCGAGTACCTCCATCGTGACTTCTTCAAACCTTGCTAAGCATTTGACTGTAGCCCATGAACTAGATTGAAAATGCCACCCACACGCTGCTTTGCATGGTTTATTAAAAATAACCTTATATATCTTTTTTTTTTTTGTTTTTTGGGCGAATAAGGGCCCTTTCTTTTGATCCCTCTCCAGGTCAATTTCACTAAATTCCCAAACTCTATATGAGTCCAAAGGCACCTATCAAGCATTGCAAAGAAAGCTGAATCTAAAAAATTTGATTACATTAAGCTTGAAAAGTTGGAGATTAATTGAATCAGAGATAGCATCGACTGATCACTGTTGATGAAATCAGGCACCATTGCAGTAAGTGTATGAGCGGCCTAGACTTCCTGATAGATTTCCTTAGAAATACTAGCTTCCCCTAACAACCTATCATACCATAAATTTGCAGGAGCTGCCATTACCAATGACCCATCTAAATAGTAGATTACTTTAATATTACTTCCAAAGCTTGTGAACACCGGGGAGAATTCTTGAGGAAAAGTTTTCCCTTTTAGGGTATTTATGAAGAAAAGGATGGGGTAATATTCCAAGTTGATACCCATTATTTGGGCAGCTGGAACCTGGCTGCAATATGGGTTGCAGGTGAAATTTTCCCCTTCAGAGAACTGCATGAGGCCTTTCCCATCAATATATAGAGGAAGAATTACAGGGAGCCATCAGCAGAACAACACAAGCTTAAGAAATACTAAAAAACTGCTGGGTCTGTCCATGATTTTCCTCTCTAATTGAGGCTGCATGTTAGAAGGAAAAGCTAGCCTTCCTAGCTTTATGAGGAATTACACAGTTGGTTTGGCTACCTTGTAGCAAGAAGAGAACTTCCTAATTTTATATCAGCGCTGGACAATCTTGGAGGAAACTACAATGTTGCATTAAGAACCAATGGACCAGCTAGTACTCTAAAATAAAAGTCACATGGAACAGTAATACCTAGTTAACTGATCTCATACAGAAATTATGATAACATAGTTTGACAAAGCTGCTTTTCTCGAAAGCAAAATGATTTTGATTCGGAATCAGGTTGATCGCTTTGGGTGCCAGCGTCTTACTCTGGCGTGTTTTCCATTGATATGGAAATTCACGCTCGGCCTTCCATTAAGAATTCTCTCAACTGATGAAGCCTCCTTCAAGACCACCACTGCAAATAATGCCTGCACCCTGGGGGGAACCACGTCTTGCATGTTAACTGATTCGATGCAGTTCCCATATGATTTGGTAAGAAAATTCCGTACTTCCCTAAGTGTGACTGGATAACCGTGCGAAAATGTCACGAACAAGCTTCTGTTCTCTTCTCCTTCTTTTGGGAAAATAAGTTTGCAGCTTCTCTCTTCCCTATCCCTGATATTCAAATTTCTTGTCATATTACACAAATCTGATTCAGTAAAAAGTGGCCATTGGGCTTGACAAATCTGTCTTTCACCAAAGGTGGCGATAGGGCTTGGATCAAATGCCCTCTTAATTTCTTCACTAGAGGGCCTTGGTTGTCTTTCTCTAAAACCAATCCCTCTATTGCTGCCCTCACCAGATGGCCTGATCATGAATCCTTCTGCATCATCACCAAAGGGCCTGAATTGCACTGGTTTAGTAGAATCAAATGCCATCGTAATATCTTCATTAAAGTGCTTAGTTTGTCTTTCTCCAACTCCAGTGCCTCTACTGCTGCCCTCACCAAATGGCCTTGTCATGGATCTACTCAACATTTGAGTCATTGCTTCATGGGCAGCTAAATTGGTGGCTATAGTCCTGATTTCAGACATTGCTGGTAGGATTGAGTAAGCCACTGACTGCCACTCAATATCTGAAAATCTTCTAGCACAGATATTGTCAGTAACCCTAAGCATGCCCTCCAGTACTTGCTTTCTTTTAGTAAGAAAAAATTGGAGCGATATGGTATTATTGGTAAGAGGCTGCAAGAAAGGCAAGTCATTAAGGGGATTTTCTGTAATTCTTCCCGTCTTAATACACTCCAGGCATACCATTGTTTCCTTTGACAGAAAATGGAGTACTGCATTTGATGCTTTCAATAGCTTCATTGTCAAGTCAGGGATTCCATGTTCAGAAATCCAAACCCATAGAGTAACAATTTGCCAAGCAACTGGATTGTCCTGTTGGAGATCAATCATAACAAGGTGAGAAAACAGCATCCATTCCTTTGAGTCAAGCCACTTTAGTTGTCCTGTAGTTGCTGTTGCATCCATTGTGGGTTGAGTACTAAAACTGAGATTGAGATCTAGCAAATCTGCAAATGATAAGTTGAATTGGTAAACATGTTAACTGAACCTCAATATGCAAATTTGATAAATATGAACCAACCGATTATATATTTTTAACATATCGTGACACTCTTGATGTACCTAGGTTAGAGCTGAGAAATGGAACAGAAACTAATATCCTGTTGTGTGATCCTATCATTCTCTTCTTCTTGTTTAAACATATACAACAATGGTGGCTTCATGATGATTGTAAAGAGGAAAATTTAAGAATGACATGAAGCACTTACATATGAATGTAAAAGAAATTTTGATGTAATAAAATAGAAGTAAATCCAAAATCCTATTCTCCATATTAAGCATCAATAATACAGTAATAAATGAAAAATATTATGCCTATAGATTATGTGCAACTCAGAAGTTCTGAAATGGTATCATCTAGTTGCACTTTTTAACTTTTTTTTGTTTTTTTGGTACACTTCTTAACTACAGTATCTGGAGGAGATGGATTAGATCTAGACGCATCATGTGCAGTCCATTCCTGCATTGCAAACCAAGAAAGCGAGTTCCACAGGAAAACAATGTTAATTGCCACTGCATCACATTCAATCCAAAACTTGGAAACTGCCTTCCTTGCCCTCTTTGTACCAAGAACAACAGTATCAAATTCAGCAACATGGTTCATTACCAAGGGAAATGCTGAAAGCTGAAATGTCACCACAAGCACCATCCCCTAATATATTGCCACTACAACTGTATTCTTTTGTTTTTGGGTAACAACCCTAGCTGTACTCCAATTACCTAATGAACATCCATTAGCATTTCTTATGATATCATCTACAACTCAAGGTCAATGCATAGACCCCGAAGTCTGAGTTGAGCTGTTGCATCCACTAAAAAGGATTTCTTACTCAACCTAAACATGCCCCCACTGCACAATTGTATTGGAGCTTAAAACAGACTAAATATTAGAAGCATGCAATTCAAATAAAACTCCTAATCAAATAATATGAGAGTAGTGTCATTTTTTTTTTCCCTTTTTGTTTTCCTTTGTAAAAACTACACACACACACACACACACGTTTATATTAAGTAGATTGTAAAAACTATATGTTCTAACTTTTTTTTATCATGTACTCTCCATTTTTTAACCATAGTATTTGACCACCCCTTTGTTATTTGTGTGGTATTCAGAATAAATACTGTTGGAAAATGCCATGTCAGCATTGTCATATCAGCATTGCCATATCAGCATCTATTAGTTTTTATGATAACAAACATGAAATACTAATATCTATAATAAGTTATGATTGTCAAACTCAATAAGAAAGCAAGTGGACCAAATCCAACTCATTGGACCCAAATTATGGGATGTTCAAAGCCAAGTCAAGGCATGCCAAGCTTGAACAAGAAGTTTAAGTCAAATTGAGCAAGAAGATAGAAGTACAAGAAGACTCAAGAATATCAAGTCAAGCTTAAGCAAGAAGACTTAAAAACTCAAGACTTAAGACACTCTCATACACACCCACATGTAATCACACTCAATTGTACATGTATCATGTCATTAGGCTGACCTAGGACATGTTAGAAGAGTGTATGAGGCTTATGAATTGGCTAGAAGGATTCAAAACCCTCTCATGTCCCAAGATGAGACTTTTCTATGCACTCTATGCTGTAGATGGACGTCCATTTGTACTACAAATTGGGTGAAATTTTTTATCCGTTGGGAGGTTAGACCAAGCAATTGAATACCAACTTTATAAACCCAACCAACCCCATTTAAGAGCTTCTACCTTGTCTATTGAGCAATAACTCCCCTACAACTCTCAAGCTCTCAATTTGTGAAGAAACATTCATTACTTGCTTTCCAAACTCACTCAACCTTGAAGAACATACTAAGGTATCTAAGCAAGCTCATTGAAGCCAAGTTTGAGGTGATTGAAGGTTATTGGTGTTTAAATAGTAGTGCACTCAGCCTCATCCTCATTACATCACACTCACACAAGGGGTAAAGTGTCACACCCCTTGTTAGGTAATACTTTTTATTTCTTGTATTGTGTTTGTTCAATTCTAGTCTAGGTTGATTAGAATTGCTTAAGGGTGTTTTTGCCCTAGGATAAACAAAGATTGTAAAGGGTACTTTTGCCCTACATAGAACAAAGATTATAAAGGGTGATCTTGCCCTATAGAACATATATTATAGGGGTTTGATCTCTACCCACTGTATTAAAAGAGAATCACTAGTGGAATATTCTCCTAAGACAAGAGAGGAGTGGACGTAGACTTGTAAAGTCGAACTACTATATAAATCCCTTGTCTTGTGATTAATTGGAATATCATAATCTCACTTAAAGTTAAATAATATTTCTTATTTGCAATTAAACTGAAAAATTAGGCAAATTTATTAGTACCCTCCCCCATCTAGGTTGCTTTAACAAATACCATTAGTCATAGTTAGCTTGCCTTTCCTATTTTCAATAACCATTGCTTTTCCTTTTTCCATACAATTAAGACAATTGAACAATAGTAATTTACCGGCACCAAATATAAATGGCACATATCTCATATTAATCGCAATTGTGATCTACATTTGGTGGTGGTATAGTTCTTTATCAAGATCATCAGTGGTACTTCTAATTAAACAGTTAATATACACATTCAGCTATCTTTATATCATTGACGCATCTATATTTTTACATTCAGTAATAGTACTACTTTACAAGTATTAAATAATGGTATATAGATGCGGCAAAGATATACCGCCGCTAAATATCAATATTCTTTCAAATATGAATAATTCAAACCTTATTCTACTATTTATATCATAATAAGTTTCTAAATAGCAACTTTGATGAAAATACAACTACATGAGTGGCGGTCTCAATAATAATTAACCACAAATAAATGTAAGCATTTTCACATAATATTAACTTACCATGGGATTAAACACTTACTAAGTTTGTAATGTATTAAAAAGAATATGTGGCCTTTTTTTGGTTTGAACCTATGTGCTTAGGAATGTGGGTTGTAGAGCTGCTAGCATTAAATGTTGGTTGATTAATCTTAAGCTTGATGCCTAAAATTGATGCATGATTGTGAAGTTGATCAATGGCCACATTATTTTCAAGAGGTGGAACAAAGAAATCTTTGGTGACATTCTCATGCATATCAAAGATCTTAGGGCTGAATTGGAGAGTGCCTTCCAGGTATAGCTCAATGAAAATCTTGCAATGGAGGATTATTAAATAAAGAGTGATAGGAATATTGCTCTCTTTCACATTTCTACTTTATATATTTTGTAGAGAAACAAATCCTAAAATTGAAGTAACTACTACTATAATGGGGGTAACTGCCGTTGTGGGTTGAGTGATGGTGGTTCCCTAATATGGTGTAGATATTGTAATATTTTTTTTTCACTTGTTAATATAAATGATCTTTTAGTGAAAAAACTTCCTCAAATTAAAGTAACCATTGGGTCAATGGATTACCTCAAATGATGATAATATTTATTCTATTATAATTACTGTAACATTAATTCTTTATTAGAACCTATGATATCAAAATGACAAAGAAACAAGGCCAAAGAGAAGAATGGACAGAAAAATGGAGAACTTTGTCTCTCAAAGGTTTCTTCATAAACAACAATATTCAGCTACCTTCCAAAAGATGCACAAAACATGATTTTTATAGTGTCAAGAAACCCTAAAACAAAAAACACAAATGCCATTGAAAACAGTAAAATGCCCAAAACGCTCTCAAAACGATCCCGAGACACAAAAAATGATGTCACCGGGGGGGGGCCCCCGTCCATCAGGTGGCCAGGGAAGTCATGAACTTGAAGGAGTGTTTTGACTTATATTTCTGAGATACAAGTCAAGTTGTTAATCTACAAAAATCCAGCATGATATCTAGCCCTAATTATACTCCTTAGGTTTGAGTGGCGGTTCTCAAGGCTTTTAGAAGTCCCTTATGTTTACGGCTCCTCAAAATACCTTGGCCTATCTATGGAGTTCGTTGTATGCATGAATTCTTTGTTTAAAGATATTCCAATAAGGTTACTGAGCAAACTGCAAGGATAGAAATAGAAACTGCCCTCACTGTGCATGCAAGTAGGTTCTCTTGAAGGTGGTTGGCTCCCCAATGTCAAAACTTGTAGGAGGGTCATGGTATACAGATAATTATGCGTAGTGATGATTTCTACAACAGATTAGCAGATCTGGGACTGGCAAAAAATGGGTGTTCTACTGTGGATTCGACATATCATATGTTACCGAACAAATGGCACGAGAATTGAAAAGCTGTTGCTTCATATTCTTGGACACACAAAGTTGATCAAGTCCCAACGATAACATAGAAACAAAACTTTGGAATTCTACTGCACTATCAAAGATTGTGGAGTTTATATGGATGGTGAACACAGAGTGTGAAGTGATCAGGCAAGGCCTCACATAATAGGAACATCCAATTTATCTCAGGATATCCTCCTTTGTGTCTATGCATGCAATAAACTATTCCAGTTTTTTTTTTCTTTATTGTTTCTCACTGCATTTAGGAATCCCAAAGTTCCTTCCAAAAAAAAAAACCACAAAACTACTTCTAAAAGACATATCAGTGCTTATTATCGTTTGAAGTCCATACTATGAGATCTAATGGTAACTAGGAAACAATCAAAAGTTTCTTGTGTCCTAATTAAGAGATAAGAAAACATGACCCTAATCACCATTTCTGTGTATATTCAAGTTCATCATTAATGTATGAATAACAATTCTCCTAAAATTGATAATCAAAACCAAAAACCAAAAAAAGATACCATGAGCTACCTTTCCATTAGATAAATTTGATCTTAATGGAGATTAGAGTGTTTATAGGATTGTGCATTTAGGTTTATAGGTCTTGTATGTATAGCCTTTATGCACATCCACGGCATAAAAAATTATAGGGTTTTCAGTGGAAATAATGATGAGAGTTTGGTAGTCGCTACTCTTTTAACATCAACTTCTTTTTTCCATTGATGATAGAATGATCCAAATCCCTCTGCACACATTTCAGAAATTTTACTAGTATTCATATCTTATAAAAGAATAAAAGCCATTAAAGGGACCTTCAATGCTCGAGCCAACCACAAATAAATGATGTAGGTAAAAGCTGAGTATTAAGTAGAAAACATGATAATTGAAATAAGTTACCTCTTCTTCTCCTTGCTACGACGCTGCTTGTTTCTTCTCCTTTCCTTTTCCCTCCGTGTGATGGAAGTAGTGTTTAGAAAATTTCAACAGCAAACTGTAGAGGATATATACCATCCCAATATATGCCTAAAAGAAAAATATTCTTTAGAAATATATTACATTTCACTTTTCTCTACTTCCATTCATTGCATGTATCTGGTCAGCTTACTAGTTTGTAACTGCTAGTGTAATTACATCTTTCTGTGCTGTATTGATTTTCCATTTATTTATGGCAAATACTTTAATTATTTCCAATCTTTCTCTCCATCTTTTAATTTTATTTATGGCCAAATACATTAATTACTTCTCCCCCACCCCCCCCCCCGCACCTTTTTCTCTCTCTCTCTCTCTCTTCCACACACACATGGCAAATACATCTTTTAATTTCTACCCAAAAAAAAAAATGCATCTTTTAATTTTATTTATGGCCAAGTACATTAATTACTTCTCCCCTCCACCCCCTCACCTTTTCTCTCTCTCTCTTCCACACACACACACATGGCAAATATATCTTTTAATTTTATTTATGGCCAAGTACATTAATTACTTCTCCCCCCCCCTCCGGATTTTGCTTGGAAGCAGTTCCTACGTGGCACTGCTCCAAGCAGTGAACGGTTAGATTAAAAGATTCTTTGAATAGTTGAGTCTTGATCGTTAAATACTGCCACATGCAAAATTCATCTATTTAAGTGAATCTACAAGTAGTTTTACACGCTAACCCAAACATATGAACCACGGTACCTTGTGTCGACGATTTATCGTTGACATGGGGCAATTTTTTGCCGTGTCGTTGGGGGCGACACGACACCCCCCAGCGACATGATATATTCCTTAAGTCGGCGCTATATCGCCGATTTCTCAGCAATATATCGCCAACTACGATTATTCTGGCTATGGAGGAGGGAAAGCAAGAGGTGGCGGAGGAGGTTGTGGAGATGGAGTCGTGAGTGGACGTGGGGGGTGGGGGTGGTGGCTGTGTTGAACGAAAGGACCCTCTTGAAGAGGGATTTCAAAGGAGAACAGATGGGGTTTGATTGGAGACAGAGAGAGGTTCACTGGCAGCAAAGTCGGTAAGAAGAGGCAGAGAGAGCAGAGGTAGTCGGAATGAGCGGCGGCGAGGTGGTGCCTAGCGTAAACGGCTTCTTTCATGAGGCGGGGCTGCTCCTTGCACTGTCTCACAAATCACAATGTCTTCATTGTCAAGCTTAGATGCCTTGCAGGTGCAGTGGTGGTGGTTTTGTAACTTCTGTTTTTTCAAATTAGTCGAGAGAGAGAGAGAGCGGTTCTATTTTTCCTTCCTTTTACTGGTCGTCATATCTCCTTTCCCTCTGTTCTTCATTTCTCCTCCGCTCTCTCTCTCTCTCTCTCTCTCACTCACAACCTCTGTTCTTCATTTCTCTTCACTTGCCAGCGTTGTCGCATCATCAAATTCAGAACCTGTAGAAAGCTAAGGCAAGAGTCAAGACCAGGGTTTTCAACTTTTTGGAAGTAAAAATCGCCCGACATGTCGACCTGTGTTGACATGTTGGTGGTGTCACCAGGCATCGACATAGCAACACTGGTCGACTTGTCGTACCGTGATATGAACCGAACCAAACCGAATTGAACCGGTTTTCCTTTTCATTCCAATCCCTTTTGTCTTCGGTAACCACCACTATGGCTGGCGTGATTTCCATGGCATCCTCCGGCGTGATGCTACCATTACCATTGCCGGCTTTGCAGCGCTTAAAAGTCTTGTATCACCCCTACTAAATGGGCCACCTATCCAATTGAATCCATCAACCCATCTACTCAACGATTCGTGATTCGCCAGCCAGCTTCGCCAGAATACCTGCATCACCACCGATTTCACCCCCGGAGCCCGTATGTCAATCTCAGGCAGATTGCTGTTAGACTTCCAATTCCACATGCAAAGCCGACCCATTGACTTCTGGAGTGAACAGATGCTCCGCGAGATTCTCATGGGACACCATCAGTGGATCTTGCCTAAATAGTAAGTGTGATTGAAAACGAAGAACCCTATTTTTATCTGAAACTGTGATTCATTTTTATCATCAGATGCAATATGTCAAACTTCAGGAGGTTGTGGTTCCACCAACAGAACTCCATTAATTGTAGGTATGCAATGTGGAGATATATTTTTAGTATTAAACAACTAAAATCTGCAGTTTAATTTGATTGATATCTGCAGTTTAATTTAATTGATAATGGGGGTTATAGGTTTAATGGGAGGATCAGGAGCAACGCTTCTTGTGGCGGCAGGTAGTCTGATCTACCGGCATTACAGACGCATCAAAGAAGCACAGGAGCAATTGACCAGAGAGCGTGAAGAGATCTTAAATGCTAACAGTAGTGGTAAGTCAACCAAGATCTTCTTAGGCGAGGAGTTGAAAAGGGCGACGAATAGTTTCTTCGAAAGATTGTTGGGCTCCGGTGGTTACGGCGAAGTCTACAAGGGTATCCTTAAAGATGGCACTGTCATCGCCGTCAAGTGTGCCGAGCTCGGTAACACCAAGCACATCGATCAGGTCCTCAATGAAGTGAGAATCCTCTGCCAGATAAACCATCGCAGTCTCGTACGCCTCCTTGGCTGCTGTGTTGAACTAGATCAACCTCTCATGGTGTACGAATACATCTCGAATGACACCTTAAAATATCATCTTCACACCTAGCACCAAAAATGGTAGCATTATTGGCTACACCGGAGGATGCAAAATCACATCAGCGACAGTGGTGGTTATTGAAGATGAAAGGGATTGGAATGAAAAGGAAAACGGATTTGGTTCGGTTCGGTTCATATGTTTGGGTTAGCCTATAAAACTAGCTATAGATTCACTTAAGTGGAAGAATTTTGTATGTGGGGGTATTTAACGATCAAGATTCAACTATTTAAAAACTCTTTTAATCTAGCCATCCGCTGTTTGGAACAGTGCCACGTAGGCACTGCTCCCAAGCAAAATCCTCCCCCCGCCTCCTTTTTTTTTTTCTTCTCTCTCTCACACACACAGAATCAGTTGCAAAAGAACTACTTAGTTACAATAGGTTGTCTCTTTGTTACATATGGGCCCTTCATTGTAACTGAGGCAACAAAGGCATCAATTGGCCAAGCTCTCTCAATTTTCAGATACGGTAAAGCTCTTTAATTGAAGTGATAGGAGCTCTTGTCATACCCCGCTTAGACGAGCCAAACCCTATAGTGTGACCTGATGCCACCTTGCACCAGCTTCCCAATCCGGATCATCGGTGCGGTTCCAAAACTGCACAGTCAAACCATGAAATGAGGATCAAAGGTATACACTCAAGAAGAATATGAATACGATATACATGATAAATAATATACCAAGGGAAATATACTGATAGTAGATGTAATAAAGGCTACCTCAAATCCCCTAACACATAAGCAATACAAACGCGAGAAAAAATGTATCAACTACAAAAGGAAAGTCTCATTAAGAACTGCTTCCGTTGGCCATGGCGTTTAACACATCATGCTCTGCATCCCCATACTTTGAGGACTCATCACCACCCAACATCTTAGTCCCATAAACCTTCTACTCTCTTGGGACATCTACACTGTATATGGTCAATGGTATCTTGGTGTTGCTTTATGGCCCCTTAGGGTTGTGGCCTTTGTTTTGAGAAACCCACAAGCAAACAAAGTGGTTGTACTCTCAATGACATCCACCAGTCAATTACAATGGATCACCCAATGCATTTGTCCCTGTTGGTAAAGGGCTACGATAGTGGGAGAGGCATGCATTGGTCATCTGCTCAGCATGTTAGTCACTTATATAAAACACTAAATCACATAGATCGGCATTCGTTTTGGCTAGCACTGACAATAACCCTACTAAGTTACCTTGAGAACCCCTCACAGAATTGGTCTTTGCTTTGGAAAGCCTCAAAATATCCTACAGTGTTACCTTATGGAAACCCACAAGTAACACTCTGAGCACATCAAAACACAGCAATACCTATCATCCATACCAAGAGTTACCCGACACCATCACCCTTGCTAGTCGGCTTGTAGCACGTCCAAGGATACTTAACCATGCATTCTGAGATGATACATACATGAAATATGCTCAAGATGACATAACTCACATGCTATATTAACCATTCTCATGCTCGTTTTCTCACTGTAGCATATCCATCACTATGATCTCCATCATAAACAGATGCATGAGACTGTATATATACTTAATGATGGAAGATTAAGTTAAGACATAAACAAGTTAAATAAGTATTGAAAAGTAAATTATACATCCTATATATAGTCTAAGCACAGATCCCCTCACCTTCAATTTGAAGCTCAACTGGTTGGTTCAAGGTTTGATTAGTCATGAGGCCCCTCCAGTTTTTTTGGGTAGAAGAGGCCCCTCTAGTTGAGTTTTTCTAACCCCCAGACACATTGTACACATGTTAGCATTCCCTCAAAGTCAATGTTATGCTGATTGGTCGATTGACTTCTTGTCAATCAGTCAATTGGTTGTTGTCGACCAGTCACAAGTTGCTGCCAAGTTAAATTTGGGAATTTTGATCCCTGAGGCCTGAGCTTCAATAGGGCTTCCATTGATTCGTCCAATTTTATGAAATAAGTTTATAGACACATATATATGGCAGCACGATCGATCATTAATTCATATCATTTCTCTCAAAGTTATGGTCTACACAACTGGACAATGGCTTAGTCTTGTCAAATTCCAGCTATATTGGGCTCATTCCTCCCCATTTGATGAGAAGACCATAGATCTAATCTCTATTTCCTATAGCTTTCCCTAGTTCTAGGCTTAGATCATGAGATTCAATAGCTTGGGATCTGCAATTCTTGTAAAAATGGTATGTGCAGGTAAAGAACAGCAAAAACTATATGTATCATATGTTCCCCAACACTCTTTGTCAGCCTCTCATGGTTCTCCAACAAGATTGGTCTCCCTTGGCCTGCCCTTCCTTCTTCCCCTTCTCTTTCTTTCAAAATTTCTATGATAAGAATGGAGGGTTTGGTAGGGTTTAGGATATTAATTACGAAGGGTACGTAAAAGGGGTATTCGTGTCAATGGACCGGATTAGCTTGGCTAGCATAAATCCTAACCCTATCCTAGGGACCTAAACCTACCCTAACAAACCCTATTAGGGATTAAAAATTCCCAACACAAAGTCGAATCTGGATCATCTCCCTGTCGGGGGAGCACAGATTAAAACCACAAAGCCTACCTTGCCAGGGTTCTTTTAATTAAGCCTAACCTGCCCTAGTTTACCCTGATTGGTTTGGGTGGAGTCATGTTATTAGCCCTAATTTATCTTGACCTCAACCTTGATTTTTATTTCTTTGTTGCTAACATGCCTACATGATGTGTTCTATTGAAAACATAAAAGCAAACATACTCTACAACCCTAAATATTCTTTGTGTGGAAATTACCTATTGATACATCAATTTTAAAGATGAACGAGTGATCCTTGTCAAAAGTAGCTTCCAAAATTCCTATATGCACAACCTAATAAATTGTCTAACTTTGAGACTTAACCTTCCAATCCATTTCTCCTAACGTTTTATAAACTATTGTTGAGTCATTGACTGAATGTCTAAGGTGTTGATTCATTCCCCTTCTCCTTAGACGTACTTTCCGGATGTTCCTTCGAACATGGAGGATATCCTCAAGGTAGATCGTGAATTTCTATGCTAAGATCTCCTTCTTATTTGAACTATACGACATTATTACAACCTTGCATGGTTGACTAAGAAAGTGATGATCTAACATCTCTCGATTATCTTCAATGGTCATTGAAGTCTTGTAGAGACTCAGATTCTCTTTAATGGCAGTTGGAATCTTGGAACAATGGACTCAAAGAGATTGATAAGGATCTTGAAGTGGGAATATGTATAGGTCATTTGGGTTAGTGGATTCTTGGTTATTTAGTTATTCAAACTCAATTTATAAGTAATTCTAATTTAATTAACACAAGGTTGGGTAGAGCCTGGCCAAGTAAGCTCAAGGGCTAAACTTGAACCCTACTGACCCTCCCAGGGCGTGTTAATTGGTAACCAAACCCATCCTTCGGGTCAATATTCAGGCCAAGCTTGGCCGGGCCGCCAACAAGGTTTCATTGACACCCCTAGTTCCTTTTGCATTGCTTTCTAGACATATGGGGCTTCAATTGATTCAGTTTATTGGTTAGTCAACCGATTGATCATGTAGGTTTAATAGCACTAGTTTTTCTTACCCCTAGCTGCTGTTAATGCTGTAACTCATCCGATAAATGTCCAAATGGTTCGATTCTTTTTGCATTGTTCTCTAGACTTAAGGGGCTTCATTTCCTATGAAAGGCATATGATCCAATTCTACATGTAACCCGATTTAATTTAGGCCAAAATATGGCTATTTCATGGTAATCTTCTAGGAGAAGATGTCATCTAAATTGATATTTTGTAGATGACATCTTCTCCTACCCAATCTGTTAGCCGTACATACTCCCAGTGGCATCATATGACATATGCCATCAAGTTTCTTGCATTTGATTCAGATTGCATTCTACACACCTGTTGATCAGAGTTTAAATTTTCACCTCGCTGCCCATTTTTTTGTCCTCGGCCATGAGAAGTTGCACCACGACCAATACCCTTAGTCCCATATCAAACCCCTGCCATTTTTGGCCTTGACACAGCCCCTAGAAGATAATTAACCACACCCTTTCCATACCCTGCACTTGAACATTCACTTGGGCAGAAGCACTATTCCTAGGATCTCCTATGGCCTGTGAAAGATCCACCACTAAATCTTGATCGTTCTCATTTGTTAGGTCTGCAATAATGTCCGTTCACCTCTTTGTGTCATGTTCAACCGAGTTATTCTTTGAGAAGGAAGTTTGGATTTTTATTTGTAGCAGCCGCAACTGCCTGCAGCTAAAGTTTGAGATTGTGCTACACGATTCAAGAAAGAATCCAATGGTGTTCAATTAATTTTTTTATATTTAAAGAATTTTTATTTACAAAATTGGGTTTATTATTTTATAAATTTACAAAAACAAGTCCCTAAATCTCCACGACTCAAAGAATCAGCGATTCTCTACCATACACCACTGAATCCTGGAAGTCTTATTACAAAACGGTTATGTTTATAAAAACGTCGCTTCTCACAACGTTCTTTGCAAGTTCCAACCTCATCCGATGTTCTTCTCCACCGCAATTCCAACCTCTGTTACCACCGTTGTAGTCGCCACTGTGAAAGTCTCTACCTTTTCCGCATGACCTCTAGAAATATCACCGGCAAGCTCAAAAAAAGTTGACATTGTTGATTCTTAAAGTTAACCCTTTAAGGGAACCTGGCGTCAATCCAAAGCTAGGGCTCAATGATGTTGATCCAAATGATGATGAAGTAGAGCCAAAATGGAAATGAAAATTTTGGGGCAAAAATTGCATTAAATCCAACAAATAGGTTACACGTGATAGAAGTAGAAGTTGTAGTTGTGGAACTTAGAGAGCTCAAGGAACCAAAGAGTGGTGTCTAGAATGAGAAGCCGCTAGTTGATGGAGTGGTAGAACCAAAAACAGATGAAGAAGGTGATGAGGTTGATCCAAATGCAGACAGTGATTGAGTTTGCTATGAGAAAGAGGTGGTGGTGGTGGTGCCGGTGATGTTAGGGAAGGAAGAGAAAGGAGATCCAAATGACAATGTAGAAGAAGAAGAGGTAGGCAAGGAGAATCGTTTTGAAATTTATAAAATAATAAACCCTAACTGAAAATAATGGATGCTTTCTTTACATCATCCCTATTAGTTGCATTCAATACCTGGAGCCTTTAACCGTTGCACAATCAGCGCAAAGTCTTGTTGTTGCAAATAAAAATCCTAGAAATTTCTAATTTTTCACCAGTAATCTTCCCATCTTTTAGACGAATTTGGGTTGTAAAAGACTGCTGAATCACCGAGGTTTTGGACATTGAA
The DNA here is from genome assembly GCF_041222555.1 of Hakea prostrata. Taxonomy (NCBI): domain Eukaryota; kingdom Viridiplantae; phylum Streptophyta; class Magnoliopsida; order Proteales; family Proteaceae; genus Hakea; species Hakea prostrata. The sequence goes on along the minus strand of NC_142600.1, from coordinate 69,642,121 downwards.
AGAAAGTTGTTGAGCAGGAGGAGTCGCCACTTGACTCGACAACAACCTCCTTGGCATGACACGAGGACAAAACTTTTTAATCATATGTTGTTCTATTGTTAATAATAATAATAATAATAATAATTAAAATTGAAAAAATAAAATTACAATTGGCTCATTGGAAATAACGTGTATTATTATAAAAGGGGACTAAAATGTGAGGTTGGTGTTTTATTTATTTTTCCTCCCACTAGTCTAAATTCAAGACACTGTGTTGACATTGGAGTCATATTTATTCTACCCAAAAATAAGAAAAGGTAAGAGTCATATTGGTTTAATATCTAAGCAATAATTAACTATCAGTAAATACTCAAGATTGGCTTCCAAGTATGTACATGAAAACTGTGGTTTTCCATTACCTACTCGTTCTTTTCCTTTTAGTTTACATTACGAATAGTGATTAATGACACACCTAGATTAATTATTAATGGAGACGGTTTTCCTAAGTTGTGGGTATTAAAAAAATATAATCATCTGCAACTATTATTGATGTTTACCCCGTAAAGAACAAAATCTACAATACATTAGTACAAGTTGTTTTCGATACCTTATTAAAAACATAATGAATATCTTATTTAAAGGGATTGGAAATCGATTTATGCTTTGATAACACGAAGGATATCATTGTGATTGTGATGTCACCATTATTATTGTATTATTGTATATTGTATGATTTCAAAATGTATGATTAAGTGAAAAACTATTTTCTGATTTACTGATTTGGTACATTCAGCTTGAGCTGAAATTTGATTTAAGGGATCGTGAGAGCTAGCTATGTATAATATTTTTGCCCTACTCTCAATGGATTTACATAAAATTAAACTCAATTAATCTAAGAATTGGATTTGTAAATCTGAAATATGACAAGGGTGAATTCGCGAATTTGATCGCACTGTTTGTTGGCTAAATTTGAAAGGGGTGGAAAAAAACGGAGGGGAACAAAGTTTGAAAAATTTTCATGAAATCCCAAAAGTATGTCTTATTCCGTTCAATACGATGGGAAAGTGAACAGACAATCCCAAAAGAAGCCTGTCTCTACTGATTTTAGCATTCCCTTTTCAAGGTCCTACTAAATATGTGAGACTTTATAGAAAAGTGTGTGATATAATAACGTAAGACCCACATTTGAAAATTTTCTACAAAATCTTTTTTTTTATTCCTTTACCCTACATATGGTCATATATTTGTATTTTTCCACCCCTTAGAGTGTGATCATCTCCCTGACCAGGAGTCCAGGAGTACTCTGTATATCTCTCAATTGCATTACAACCACAAATTATGTGAGCACAAATAAAAAATAATAAAATATTAAAAAAAATTCTATCATCCTAATCCTTTAAGTCCCCTGTAATTCGGGATCAATAGTGGTGAGAGAAGCATAGAGTACTCCCAGTCAGAGAAAACAATCCAGACTCTTTTTTCTCGAACCCTAGTTTGTACAAACAAACTATGCAAAGAATCTGAAAAACAATATTTCTATGCCATCTTACCTCTGAAATTTTTTTATTTATTATTTTTCTTCTTCCTCCAAAACTGTTTTGATGCCTCTACCTCACAGTACAACTGTTTTCAATAGTACTTTGCTTCACATTGTACAAGGCAAATGCAAAATCAAAGAAAAGCCCAATAACATCTTTGACTTTTGAATCCCATTCGAAATATAAAAATTTTATATTATCTTCACCCTCCTCGGGTCCATTGCTGAAAAGCTTTAAGGACACTCATGTCCCTTTCTATCTTCACAAGCAACCGGGTCAAACCTACTAAAATATGCTTGACCCACCTAGTGTCCCTAGCTCGAGTCCGTGCCGGGTTCTTCCACAATTTGCCCAAAACCTGCCTAATCATTCTGAACCCGAGACAAACAACTGCCAGGTTCTATGGGCGCTATTTTGGTCTTCTGCCCCACACTACTTTACACAGACGACTTAAATAAATGCTCGTAGGTGTACGAAACATGATCCGGATATGGAGATCCGGATCGGGTCGGGTTGCTTTTGTTTCCAATACAGAAAGAACTATTTGATCGTACGGTTACATTTTCAATCAGGACACGTGTCGAGATATCTATGGTGCTGTCCGGTTCTGTCAGTGCTCCCTCACCGTTACACATGGTTTCGACAGATGCCGGACGGCGCGGCGATGCGCCGTTACAACTTCTTACGAAATTTATTTTCTTTATTTTAAAAAATAGTTTTTTTTATAAATAAAGTAATGATGTAACAGCTAGGATTGGGATAGAGAAACCAAAGCGTATCATTTTGCGTTTTTAATTTCTTCAAATAAACGGCGTGTAAGCCCCCACAGTGCCCACACCCTGGACGTTACGTAAGTTCTCACCGACTCACACGTGTCGTTCATCCATACGCGTGTGGGCCCATTTTTTATATACTTTGAACGCCGCACGGGTGCTTTTGACCCTTTGACTTATGTGAAATTACTAATTTCACTTTTGTATCATGTTTGGCTTTATTTTATGGAATCTTAAATGATTGGATAAAAATTGAATATCAATGGACAACTAGTTTAACTTAATTTCTTTCCCTCCTAACATTAAAAGTGCCACGTGGCATTAGGTAAATCTAATGGTCATCTAATTCAAAGAATTTAAATTTATAGGTGGTTTAAATAAAATTCAAATTTTTTGAATTGGGTAACCGTTGGATTTACTTAATGTTAGATGGCACAATCCTAGGAGGGAATTGTAGAAAAATTAATTACAAAGAATGTAAATCTAAGGAGTACCACCTCGTAAGCATTGATCTTATGAGGCTGATGTATCTATCGTGGTAGTGTCTGCGATGCAATTGTTAGATAAAGATCATGTAAATTTTATGGGAAAAAATCCTCTGCACAGCCGTGCATTTTTTATGTTAGATAACTAGCTGAGATTTAAAGCTTGATTTCAAATTTGAAAGGCCTAAAATATCCTTGTAGTTTCTTTGCATTCACATTTAGTTATTTGGCATATATATATATATGCACTATTATATACAGCAGAAGAGTGTGGACAACAAATATTTTTTATTTAAATTTGATAAAATTTTAATCACACAAAACAAGAGTAGATTATATCAATTTAAGTGATATAATTGATATAAGGATGAGAATTATCATAACTTATCAACACTGCGTACCACAAACACCACAAGGTCAAGAGGCACCAATCACCTTAACAAGATCTTAAGATCTTAGAAACAGGTAACATTTTCTATGAGATTAGTAGCTCGGGAGGCAAGCAAAAGGGTTAGAAGAGACAGAAAGAAGAGGGAGTGGGGGTCGAAGTTAGCGTCTTTTAGCCTCTACGCAGCTTAAAACACGCAAGAAGCAATGAAGAAAGGCGACAGACACGTTTCGGTGTCCAAAATTTAAAGAGATTTGAGTGAGAATAAGCGAGGAATGGCTCGACAGCAAAACAGTATGAGAGACACTATTTGATGATGGACAGCTTGAGCTTGACTGACTCTATTTTCATACTCTAGAGATAGAGAGAGAGAGAGAGCGAAAGGGATAGTTGCTATCTAGGGTTATCGTATGTTTGCTTCACGCAAGCAGCTATAGGGGGTGAGATGGTGTTGGATGTATCGCGTGGCTTTAAAGACTTGAAATTGAATTTCGGTTTAAAAATCTAACATGACCCACCACCAAGAAAGATTTCATATTTACACAGAATTTTGATTCTTGGGCTTCTCGTTTCATCATCTTCTTCATCATTTGATGCAGAGATCAAAACCCAATTTGACCATGCCTTATTAACAATAAACAAGAAACCCTTGCAGCAACCAGCATCATCATCCGGTCGCAGAAGCAATATAAGAAGATGAGCAGTGCCAACAGTGGTAGCACCAGTAGTGGCGGAGGAGGTTGCGGAAGTGGTGGCGGTGGCGGTAGCAGCGGCGGCGGTGGGCCTTGTGGTGCATGCAAATTCTTAAGGCGTAAGTGTGTGACGGATTGTATATTTGCCCCATACTTCGACTCAGAACAAGGAGCGAGTCACTTTGCAGCAGTGCATAAGGTGTTTGGTGCAAGTAACGTTTCTAAGCTTCTATATCATATTCCCATCCATAAGCGACTCGATGCAGTTGTTACCATTTGCTATGAAGCTCAAGCTCGTCTCCGTGATCCCGTCTATGGTTGCGTGGCTCATATCTTCGCTCTTCAACAACAGGTAACCATGTCAAACACGAAACATTTTTAATCCTCACTTCTTCATTTTCTGAGGAAATTGTTTCTTCTTGGAATCAGAGTCGCTTTGAAAGTATCTGTTTTACTTTGTAATTTCCTTTCGTTTCCTTTCTTGGAAGAAAACATGGAGAACGAAAAAGACCCTTTTCCTCCATTAAGCCCTTACTGTATCCGAGTTGGTATGAGAGCTATACTAAGTAAAACTTTGGAGGATCATATTGGATTGTGTATATTATACTCAACTACCAACTACCTAGGCAAGTGTTGCAGTCATCATCTATGCATGGATCAAACGGTTTTTAATCAATCAAGCCCACCAAATATCTCATTTTGGTTCTGTTAGATACTGTAGAAATGTGTGAGAAGGGTTCTGATCGAAAGAGTTTTATGGGTTGTTGTGTAGGTGGTGAACTTGCAGGCGGAGCTGTCGTACTTGCAAGCCCATTTGGCAACCTTAGAGCAGCTTCCATCTCCAACGCCGCCTACGGCATCTCCGGTGTTACCAAGCCAACCGTCACTCTCCATTGCCGACCTTCCTTCAGCTTCAAGCCTACCAGCTGCTTCATTCGATTTATCCACGCTTTTCGATCCTCTGATGCAACCTTCATGGACGATACAACAACGACAGATGGAACTTCGACAATACGGTGGTAGTGTTGGTGTTGGGAGGAACCCATCGGAGAATTCTTCTTCCTCCTCAGCCACCACCACCACAGGAGGAGGAGGAGGTGGTGGTGGTGGTGATCTTCAGGCACTGGCGAGGGAGCTCCTTCACAGACACAGGTATTCGATGGCTTCATCACATTTAACGGACCCATCAACTGAAACAAAACCTTCACCACCACCGCCTCCTCTCTCTAGATGAGAATCTGAGATTGACCTGATTGGAATTCAGGCTAATGGAAGAAGAATATCTAGTTACCTGGTTTTGGGGGTCTTTTTGTTTTCATCCCAAGAGACAATCCATTAGTCAAATTTGGTTCTTGACCCTTTTTCACTTTCGAAAGGAAAAATATTAGGTGAAATGAAGAACTAGTTTACAATTTCTGTGGGTCTTTGTATGCTTCTGACATCGAAATCTTTTACATACATATAATTTAATCAAAAGCAGATATTAGGTTTTGTTCCTTAC